>NC_137002.1:17968235-18105735 GCF_032717465.1 Coenobita brevimanus
CAGGGAGGCTTTAGGAAGGGAAGAGGTTTTGTAGATCAGATATTCATTCTTAAATCTTTAGTGGAAAAGTTTCTAGAGAAGGGAAAGAAGTTGTATGCGGCTTTCATGGATTTGGAGAAAGCATATGACAGGGTGGATAGACAAGGATTGTGCAAAGTGTTAAGAATATATGGAGTAGATGGGAAGTTGTTGAATGCTGTGAAGAGTATGTATGATGGTGCGAAGGCTGCAGTGCGTGTGGATGGTGAACTAAGTGAATTTTTCTCTTTGAAAGTTGGGTTGAAACAGGGATGTGTCATGTCTCCATGGTTGTTCAATCTGTACATGGATGGGGTAATAAAAGAGGTACAAGGTAGGGTAGTGGATGTTGGAGTGGCCCTGGTGAGAGAGGATAGTGTTTGGAAACTCCCTGTACTGTTGTTTGCAGATGATACTGTGTTGTTGAATGAAGACGAAGGGGAGCTGCAAGGCTTGGTGGATGAGTTTGGGAGAGTGTGTAAGAAACGGAATCTAAAGGTGAATGAAAGGAAGAGTAAAGTGATGGTCTTTGAGATATGTGAAGTCAGTGAATGTACAGCGAGGTTGGATGGTGAGGAATTGGAAAATGTGAGTACGTTTAAGTACTTGGGTAGTGTGATGAGTAAGGATGGAGGTTTGGAGGGTGAAGTGCTTGAAAGGGTACAGCATGGAAGAAAAGTTGCTGGTTCTTTGAAAGCAGTGATAAGAAACAGGGAAGTGAGCATGGAAGTGAAAAAGTTACTACATGACAGTACTGTGATACCAACTCTAAGCTTGGACGTTGTTGGAAAGACAAAAGTCAAGAGTGAGAGCAGTGGAAATGAGTTATTTAAGAGGAGCCTGTGGAGTCACATGGAGAGACAGGCTGACGAATGAGGATATAAATGAGCGTTGTGGTGTTGATGTGGATGTGAAAGGAAGCGTTATGAGGAACACACTGAGGTGGTTTGGCCATGTGGAGAGGATGGAGGGTGAAAGACTGACGAAGAGAGTGTATGTGAGTGAGGTGGAGGGGGGAAGAGGGAGGGGGAGGCCGAGGATGAGATGGAGGGATGGAGTGGAGAGGTATGTGAGAGAGGGGTGTGTGAGCTGGGAGCAGGGCAGTGAAATGGCAGGGGACAGAGCGACTTGGAGGCGATTTGTTTGTGGCCACCCCAAATGGGATTGAGGTGTCTGGCAATATATATATATATATATATATATATATATATATATATATATATATATTCATCAATGATCTTCAAGCTGTACATGTAACCCTGTCCACTCGTACACTAATGATTCCACCATTTACCTTTCTATTCGGTTCCCACAACATCCATCACAGCAGTTACTTCAACAAACAAGGGATGAGGCTATGGCACACCTAATGTCTGACTTGGTTCGTATCTCTGACTGGGGTAAAAATAATCTTGTTGTTTTAACCCGCCGTGTCCCATTGACGAATATATACGTCCGAACGTTTTGTCACTGTGAATCCCGTTTCACATATATAAACGTGCCACAATTGCAAGGACTGTCATTTGCACATTTTTCAAATTCCGCGTGTGATTTTTGGTTCGTATACATGGAACACCTTCCTCTACAAGATGCCAGGCATATATCTATATCTATCTATCTATCTATCTATATATATATAACCACCACTTCATTCACTTTAATTCAAATTGGCAAAACAGGATAAACAGGATTATTTATGAGTGTGTTGTCCCAGATGATTGGCTGAAGAGTGTAATTGTAAATGTGTATAAAGGGAAGGGTGATGCCCTGGAAAGAGGAAATTATAGAGGTATAAAGCTTTTAGATCAGATAATGAAGGTAATGGAGAGAGTTTTAGAAGGTATGATTAGAGAAAGAGTGAATATTGATGAGATGCAGTTTGGGTTTATGCCAGGTAGGGGGACCACTGATGCCATATTCATTGTTCAACAGCTTCAGGAAAAATATATTGGTAGGAGAAGGGATCTTTATTTTGTTTTTGTTGATTTGGAAAAGGCCTTTGACAGAGTCCCTAGAGAGGTGGTGAATTGGGCAATGAGAAAGCTTGGCTTGGAGGAGTGGCTGGTTAGGGTGGTTATGGCCATGTACTGTATGTGGGTGCTTACACCCAGGTGAGAGTGAATGGAGATTTGAGTGATGAGTTTTCCGTGAATGTTGGTGTGCATCAGGGGTCAGTCTTGAGTCCCGTGTTGTTTATCATGGTACTTGAAGCCCTTTCACGTGACTTTAGAAACGGACTCCCATGGGAGTTGTTGTATGCTGATGATTTGGTGTTGATTGCAGAGAATGAAAGGGAGGCGGAGGAAAGGTTTAGGAAGTAGAGAGATGGTATGGGGCAAAAGGGTTTAAAGGTAAATGCAGATAAAACAAAAGTGATGATATCTAGGGTTGGTGGCGGTACTGTCAAAGACGAGGGAGAGTGGCCATGTGCAGTTTGCCACAAGGGCGTGGGAAGTAATTCCATCTTGTGCAGTGTGTGTGATAAATGGGTGCATAAGAGATGTAGTGGTATCAGAGGTAGACTGCGAGATAATGCTGATTTTATGTGTACGGCGTGCCGGGGTGAGCAGGTGGAGATCGTCAGACGTGAAAGGATTGAACTTGCTGGTGAATCTCTTGAGTGTGTGGAAGAGTTTTGTTATTTGGGAGACATGTTGTGTGCTGGAGGAGGGGCTGGAGCTAGCTCTGTGGCTAGGGTGAGAAGTGGTTGGAAGAAGTTCAGGGAGCTCTTGCCTTTCCTGACATTGAGAGGGCTCTTCCTACGTGCTAAGGGGTCTTTGTATGCAGCATGTGTTAGGAGTGTAATGCTGTATGGCAGTGAGACCTGGGCAGTGAAGGAGGAAGACATTCGCTGGCTCAGACATACAGAAATGACAATGATTAGGTGGACGTGCAGTGCGTCCCTGCGTCCAAGGCCTGGAGGGGCTGGGTTTACAATGGAAGAGTTGAGAGGTAGGATGGGACTGGAGTGTATTGGTGTTGTGATGAGGAGAGGTAGATTGAGGTGGTTTGGACATGTGGAGAGGATGGGGGATGATAATTGGGTGAGGAAGGTGAGAAGTGTTAATATTGGGGGTGGGGTTGTGAGGGGTAGACCGAGAAAGACATGGGACGAGGTCATTAAGTGTGACCTTAGGGTTAAGAGACTGAATAGGGAGACTGCAATGGATCGTGCAGCGTGGAGAGCAGCCATTAGGTGACCAAGGCCGACAAATGCAAGCATGTTGGAGCCTTTAAAAACGAAAGGAATATCAGGCTTAGCCTATTATACCAGCACTGCTATTACCCAGCAACACTTTCAAGAATATGGGTTTGCAGTTTAAGGAGACACAGTTATATTTAACTTTGTCATCGTTTGGCAGGCAGTTCAAAAAATGATATAAGAATGAACACAGAGAATTCACCACTCATGTACTGAGGTCAGCTTATGGCCAAACCTTCGATCGTGCCTTGTGCTCTTGACCTTTAGGTGATTGCTGACAGTATCATGTGGCACCATCCTAACCGGACTCATCTCATCCACCAAGTATGGTTTAGATCGTATCAAATGTTTTCAAGTCGACCTTACCTTGTGACCTTGACCTTTAACCTATACTTTTGATAGTATATATATATAAATATAATTATAAGTAAATAAATAAATAAATTTATATCTATCTATCTATCTGTCTATATCTATCTATCTATCTATATTATATTTGTATCTCTCTCTCTCTCTCTCTCTCTCTCTCTCTCTCTCTCTCTCCCTATCTATCTATCTATCTATCTATCTATATCTATCTATCTATCTATCTATCTATCTATCTATCTATATATATATATATATATATATATATATATATATACATGGAAAAGGATAATAAGCTGCAATAAGCATAATAAGGGTGCTTCCTTAACCGATGAGAGTATAGGCCATTGGTGAGTGTGGATTTATTGAACATAAATTAATTCATAAATGTAATAAGCAAAACAGGTAGCTTATAGGAAGAGGTATTAGGAAGCTTCTTTAACCGACGAGAATACGGACCCATGGGTAAAATATATGGTGATAATATACAACACATTATTTACAAATCAATTAGCAATCAAGGTGTAATGCCTCTGATCGTAGTTCATTATTCGTTGTTTATAATCAACCTCAGTCTGGGTCGAACCCCTCTCAGGCGGCTGGCGTAAAGCAAAAAATATTATCTTCTAAAAATTCATGTAAATTAGTCAATAATGCCTCGTAAATATGCCCGTTTACAAGTGCCTCAGCATTTACTTAGAAAGAGGCTCAATATGGTACCATAAAAACCCCTCATCTGTGTGGGGCTGGAACCCACCTCGCCACCGCAGGTCTAAAGGATGCGCTGCCGTCATGTAATTATGTTTTTCTTTTTCAGATCCACACACCCCGACTTACTGCAGTGTGGGTTGTAGTCAAAAGGTCGGGGTGTGTGGATCTGAAAAAGAAAACGTCATAATTTCGTGACGGCCGCAAATTTTTTAGAGCTGTGGTGGCGAGGTGGGTTGGAGCCCCACACAGACGAGGGTGCTTTACGGTACCACGTACTCAACATTCATTTACTTTAGATAAACATGACTTCTTCAACTAATCGCAGAGAGAGAGAGAGAGAGAGAGAGAGAGAGGCAGAGACAGAGGTAAAGGCAGAAGTAGAGACAGAAGTACAGAGTAGAGACAGAAGTAGAGACAGAGGCAGAGGTAGAGACAGAGGTGGAGGTAGAAGCACAGATAGAGGCAGAGGCAGAGAAAGAGGTAGAGACGGAGGTAGAGGTAGAGGTAGAGGTAGAGGTAGAGGCAGAGGGAGAAGTAGAGGCAGAGGTAGAGACAAAGGTGGATATAGAAGCAGAGATAGAGACAGAGACAAAGGTAGAGGCGGAGGTATAGGTAGAGACAGAGACAGAGGCAGAGATAGAGACAGAGGCAGAGGCAGAGGCAGAAGCAGAGGTAGAGACCGAGGTAGTGGGAGAGGCAGAGGTAGACGTAGAGACAGAAGTAGAGACAGGTAGAGGCAGGGGTAAAGACAGAGACAGGGGCAGAGGCAGATGTAGAGGCAAAGGTAGAGGCAGAGGTAAAGGCAGAGGTAGAGAAAGAGACAGAGGTAGAGACAGGGGTAGAGACAGAGATAGAGACAAAGACAGCCGCAGAGGTAGAGACATAGACAGAGACAGAGATAGAGGCGGAGGTATAGGTAGAGGCAAAGACAGAGACATAGGCAAAGACAGAGACAGAGGTAGAGGTAGAGGCAGAGGCAGAGGTAGAGGCAGAGGTAGAGACAGGTAGAGGCAGTGGTAGAGATAGAGGTGAAGGTAGATGCAGAGGCAGATGTAGAAACAGAGGCAGAGGTAGAGGAAGAGACAGTGGTAGACAGAGGTAGAGAAAGAGGTAGAGACAGGGGTAGAGACAAAGGTAGAGACCGAGATGGAGGGAGAGACAGAGACAGGTAGATACAGAGGCAGAGGTAGAGACAGAGACAGAGGTAGAGACAGATACAGAGGTAGAGACAGAGACAGAGATAGAGACAGAGGTAGAGACAGAGGATGAGACAGAGTCTGAGATAGGGACAGAGACAGAGGGAGAGACAGAGACAGACAGAGGTAAAGACGGAGGTGGAGACAGAGACAGAGGTACAGACAGAGACAGAGGTGGAGGCAGAGACAGAGGTAGAGACAGAGACAGAGGTAGAGACAGAGACAGAGGTGGAGACAGAGACAGAGGTAGAGACATAGGTGGAAATAGACAGAGGTTGAGACAGAGGTAGAGACAGAGACAGAGATAGAGACAAAGGTAGAGAGAGAGACAGAGTTAGAGAGGGAGACAGAGGTAGAGACAAAGACATAGGTGGAGACAGAGGTACAGACAGACGTACAAAGACATAGGTTGAGACAGACGTAGAGACAAAGATATAGGTTGAGACAGAGGTAGAGACAGAGACAGAGGTAGAGACAAAGACATAGGTGGAGACAGAGGTAGAGACAGAGACAGAGTGAGAGACAGAAACAGAGGTAGAGACAGAGACAGAGGTGGAGAAAGAGACGGATGTAGTGACAGAGACAGAGGAAGAGACAGAGACAGAAACAGACAGTGGTAGAGACAGACAGAGGTGGAGACAGAGGTAGAGACAGAGACAGAGGTAGAGACAGAGGAGGAGACAGAGACAGAGGTGGAGACAGAGGTAGAGACAGAAACAGAGGTGGAAACACAGACAGAGGTAGAGACAGAGGTAGAGACAGAGACAGAGGTAGAGACAGAGACAGAGGTAGAGACAGAGACAGAGGTGGAGACAGAGACAGAGGTGGAGACAGAGACAGAGGTAGAGACAGAGACAGAGGTGGAGACAGAGACAGAGGTAGAGACAGACAGAGGTGGCGACAGAGACGTAGGTGGAGACAGAGGTAGAGACAGAGACAGAGGTGGAGACAGAGACAGAGGTAGAGACAGAGACAGAGGTAGAGACAGAGACAGAGGTGGAGACAGAGACAGAGGTGGAGACAGAGGTGGAGACAGAGACAGAGGTAGAGACAGAGACAGAGGTAGAGACAGAGACAGAGGTAGAGACAGAGACAAAGGTAGAGACAGAGACGTAGGTGGAGACAGAGACAAAGGTAGAGACAGAGACGTAGGTGGAGACAGAGGTAGAGACAAGGGCAGAGGTAAAGACATAGACAGAGGAAGAGACAGAGACAGAGTTAGAGACAGAGGAAGAGACAGAGACAGAGGTGGAGACAGAGTTTGAGACAGAGACAGAGGTAAAGACAGAGACAGAGTTAGGGACACAAACAGAGAAATAGGCTAACTTCTTTTATTGCCATTGGTGGAGTCTATTTCCTTCCCGATGTCACTAACCAAGGAATAACTGCCACTCTTCACCAGATTATTTAATTTTCGACATCAAAGTCGGTCTACTAAACTCCGTTCACTTTATGTGCCCTCTGTGTCACTAAAAGGAAGGGAGAAATTATAACAACATTATTTTAGTCACTGCTACAAGGAAGAGAGGCTGTATTATTGTCAAAGAAAATAAGGAAATGGTGGGCTGAGTCTACCATCTCGGTTTGGGGACGGTTATTCTTCTCTTCCTTAAATATCGATAAGCTTTATTTTACATCCATTTCATGTATTTGTCAATCAAAACAAAATAAACAGTGTTATGAGAAACATGTAACGATTCTTCGTCAAGAAATATTAGCACGACACGGCTGAAGATCGTACGTTACGATTATAAACAATATTGCCCCGCTGGACCTACTGTACAAAGATCATGGAAAACCGTTGCAGAGAAAAATGGACAGTGTCTAGACTGAAGTATTTCCTGAAGTCTAGAGGAATACCCTGTTCAAGGTACACCACTGGCGTGTTGGTTTGAATTTTTGTATGGTATTTTGGAGCCCTCGGCATCGTCGGGTGTCGGCCTGCGGTCTCGTCTCTGCACGATTTCGGCTTTAAACATTGTACAATTTTCATACGAAAAACTTTATAGATTTTCTTCAACATTTTGGAGATGAAGCATTGTTCTTTTAGAAAGCTAAATTATATGGGTTTCAAACAAAATGTGCAGCTAGAGACTTGTAAATATGTGATGAATGTTGTCACACCCGATGTGCTTTCACGGTTTCTATAGTAACGTTTTCCTGCATTTACCGCATTAAAGCATATCTAGGAAATTAGTATAACTACTAAAAAATAATATCATGAAGAACTTACGTACGATATATCATTAAATATCACGGGAGAGATGTTTAAAGATATGCGATTTTTGTGGTCTCTGCATGAGTAACCCGACTTCCATATTGAATTAGCTGGCGATCAATGGCAACTCTTAAGTTAGTGACTGTGGGAATTGCCAGTAGCATGATCTGTTACTTTTACAATCTATACGTGTAAAGTTTTACGGTTTCTATTGTTGTTGCTGTTATTATTATTATTATTACTATTATTATTATTTATTATTATTATTATTATTATTATTATTATTATTATTATTTATTGTTGTTGTTGTTGTTGTTAAAATCATCTATATATCTATCTATCTATTGCCAGACGCCTCAATCCTGTTCGGGGTGGCCACAAACAAATTGCCTCCACGTCGCCATGTCCCCCGCCATTTCACTGCCCTGCTCCCAACTCACACCCCCCTCTTTCATATACCTCTCCACCCCATTCCTCCATCTCATCTTCGGCCTCCCCCTCCCTCTTCCCCCCTCCACCTCACTCACATACACTCTCTTCGTCAGTCTTTCACCTTCCATCCTCTCCACATGACCAAACCACCTCAGTGTAGTCCTCCTAACGATTCCTATCACATCCACATCCACACCACAACACTCCTTTATATCCTCATTTGTCAGCCTGTCTCTCCATGTGACTCCACATGGAGCTGACACTCACCCATCCATGACGATTATAGTTCCTGATATCCGATTTATGAGAAACTAAACACAGAAAATTGCTATCACATTAAATTTCAGCAATTTTATTAAAGCTTAATTTACGTGAAAAAAAAAAAAAAAGATGTTTTATTTAAGCTATACAAAAATCACTATACTGGTTTCTTATGTTAATCTGGCCTAAATTGTTTCCTTCAGCAATTATTATAACGTAGCTCAGGAGTAGAATCAAGAGTATGCTATGACTCCGCATCCTTTGCATAGGACTATTTCGTGACTAGTACCCGACATTAGTGTTAATCCATTGGTACAACTCCATATTTAAAGTGGAGAGATGGTAGTTTTATGGTATTTTGTAATGAAAAGGGTCTATTGAAATTATTACTGGACACTCGTACCTATGTGTTAGGAAAGTCGCTGTCTTTAGGCTAATTATACCCTTTTTACTCTAACTTGGCCTGAAATTGCTATCTCTCCATCTTCATTACTGAGTTGTGGCAGCAGACTAATACCAGAATATAATGCTGTTCTTGAAGAAATGTTGTGGAGAGAGTGTTGAACTACACTATTATCTTTATTGTGCCAATGGTTGCATGAAACAAGCAGCAAAAGGACCAAGTCACAGTAAGAACAGTATAATACATTACCAGTGGAGTGCATTCATAGTGAAGTCTGACTCAGGTCTTGGTACAGGCTACAACGCCTGAACTGTCAACAGTACTGTTATCAATTACAATGACACTTTCCTTCTGCGCCTATATAAATTATGATAATTTGTTTCAACTCATTCCTGGGCATATGGTCATTATACCATTATCTTATTACATATTATTATGCATAAAAATCTAAAACATGTGTCACCTGAGTTTTACACACACACACACACACATACACTCGAGGCACTGAGTGCAGCAGACGCACGTTGCCACCACTCCGTAACTGGCCAACCTGGCCAGTGGCAATACCTAAATTGTATCTTTATATGAGTCAAGCTCTGTACCAGGTTAAACTAAATGGTGTTCTAATATAAAAAGAAGACGTTTTAAATAAGACTGTTGTTCAAATAAAGAAAACAAAGTAGCACAAGAAAACGCAAAATCATCTGATCAGTTGTTTTGTCTACGTCTCTGTGCCAGGGAATGTAAGTAGTACCTGTGCTCTTAGTACTGCATGATGGCCACCTACTTTAGTAACGCAAATTTGGAAAAGAAAAGGGATAAAGGTAGAAAGCAGGATGATTTCTACCAAGAACCGGTTGAAATGGAGACTTACAATAAACTGGTGAAATGGGTAAACAGACTAGAGATGGCTTTTCAGAATGAGATGAATCATATTAAGAAACAGTTGCACTTGGAAAAGGAAGAAATAGAAAAAAAATAGGAGAGGAAGTCAACAAGAAAGACACAACAATAGATGAGCTGACTGTAGAAGTGGGATCACTTAGGAGGAAAATTAGTGAAATGGCAAGTACGGTAGTCAACCACGAGAGTATTATGAAAGAGTTCAAAAATGATACAGAGACAATTAGGCAAGTAAGCAATCTGATAGATCAGAGCAGTGATACTGAGAAGATAACACAGGTGAATGATGTGGTGCAACACTACAAAAATGAAGTGGAAACCACTTATGCTGAAATGGTGAAAGAAAAGAAAGACTTGGAAACAAGGGTGGAAGAAAAAAGCATTAAAAAGGAAGTGAAAAGAATAACCCAAAATAATCCTAAATTAGTCAGAGATTCAGCAGATATCAACAAATCTATAGCAATCACTGGTACAGAAGAGGAAGAAACAGAAACAAGATCTCGAGAGACAAAAAGGAGATGGCAAATGTAATGAGCATATTGAAGGAAGTATCAGAGGAAATCTGTTGTAAAGACATAGAGGAACACAAAAGGTTAGGGAAATATGAGAGAAACAAGTCAAGGCCCGTAAAGGTAACCTTCCAGAGTGTAAACACTGTGGAGGAGATATTAAAAAATGCAAAGAAACTTATGGAAAAAGAGGAATTAAAAAATGTAGGGATAAAAAGATGCCTAACACAAGAGGAACTGGAAATACTGAAAGAGGAGAGGGAGGAAGAAAAAAAAAAAAAAAAAAATGAGGGAAGATCAGAGGAGGGGAAGAATACATTTTTTTTTACAAAGTAATCGGATTGCAGGTACGAAAGTGGTACATAAACAGGAGGGAATAAAAAGGAGGAAGGTAGTAGAACCATGTCATGACAAGTATATAAATAAGATGATTAAGTTGATGTACTCAAATATGGATGGAACGGTATCTAAATTATTAGAGATAAATGATTATATCAGAGAAAATGAACCACATATAATATGCCTAACTGAAACAAAATTAACACCAAGGATATCAAATGACATCCTAAACTTAGAGGAATACAAAATATGGAGAAGAGATAGGAACTTAAAAAAAGGAGGAGGAATTATAATACTAACAAAGAAAAATCTAAATGTCAAAGAAATAGAACAAGATATACCCTCACAAGTGGAACTGATTGCAGTAGACATTAATACATCCGAAGGGAAAGTAATAGTAGCCAATTTGTACATGCCACCCAGATCAAAGACATGGGAAAAAGGCGAATATGAGGATGTGGCAGGGAGTACAATTCGGAGTTTAAGAGCATTACTACATAGAATGAAGAGATATCGGAAAGAATTATACTAACCGGAGATACAATTATAAATTCTAATACTTTACATATAATAAGTCATGAAAGCTGTTGGGACCAAACGGTCCTGGATCTCGTGCAGTTTTTCCTAACGCAACATGTAAGGGAAAGTACCAGAAAAAGAGACTCGATGTACCCTCAGTGCTAGATCTTATCTTTACTAGGCAAGAAAACGATATTGACAATTTTATATATCACCCTTCATTCAGCAAAAGCGACCATGCAGTACTAAATTGCAGCTTCAGGATTGCATATGACATAGTTAACAGCAATGAAAGTTACAAAAAGAGCCTAAACTATAAAAAGGGAAACTATCATGACCTAAAGATGTACTTCTTAGAAATTGATTGGGAAAAGGAGCTTAGAGGACAAGATTAGAATGCTATATATAAAAAATTCTGTGAACTTTATGAAATAGGAGTCCAGAAGTACATCCCACAGCACAAAGAGGCAGAACAGAAATTAAAGAAATGGTTCAACACAGAATGTAAAAAATCAAAAGAAAAAAGAGATTTATTGTGGAATAGATACAGAAGACACAATTGTGAAAAGGCATATAACAAGTATAAACAGGCAAGAAACAATAAGGAGGGAAGCCCTAAAACAGAAGGGGATATCATAAATAAAAGTAGTGATCAACCGAAACTGTTTTACATCACAAGCAAAACCAAAGTAAAAGATAAAATACAGTCCATTACGGATGAGGGAATCACCTATACGCAAGAGAAGGATATTTGTGAAGCACTAAATAAGAATTTCCAATCAATTTTTTACAGAGGAAAATAATTTTGAGAGGGATTATGTGGAACATGCATGCCCACACATACTACCAGATATACAAACATCAGAAAAAGTAATACAGGATGAACTAAGTAAATTAGACAAAGGAAAAGCAAATGGTCCTGATGATATTTCATGTTTGGTGCTACGTGAATGTAGCACCAAACATGAAATTTTCAAGAAATCCTTGAGTCAAGGTAAACTACCTGATATTTGGAAGAAAGCAAACATTGTTCCCTTACTCAAGAAAGGGAATAGACAAAATCCACTTAACTACCGACCAGTGTCACTAACCAGTGTTGTAAGCAAGGCATTAGAAAAGCTTATTAGAAAAGCTTGGGTAAATCATTTAGAACACAATATGATAACAGAAAGACAGTTTGGTTTCAGAAAAGGAAAATCATGTGTTAGTAATCTATTGAGCTACTTTGATAGAGTAACGGACACATTACACGAAAGAGAAGGATGGGTGGACAGTATCTATTTAGATTTCAAGAAAGCATTTGACACAGTACCACACCAAAGACTTTTATGGAAACTGTACCATCAAGGAGGAATCCGAGGCAAATTGTATTGTTGGATGCAAGATTTTCTCATAAAAAGAGAAATGAGAACAGTACTAAGGGGAATTTACTCATCATGGAGAGAGGTGACTAGCAGAGATCCACAGGGCTCAGTGTTGGCACCAATCATGTTTTTCGTGTATATAAATGATATGGACAGTAACAATGGAAATGAAAGCTATCTAAATATGTTTGCTGATGATGCAAAAATACAATGGACAATTACTAATGCAAACTTATATAAAAAGCTACAAGAAGAATTAAATAGACTTCATGAACGGAGCAATACATGGCAAACGGAATTCAGTGTGGGCGTCATGTAATCAAGTTTGGTAAAAGTGGAAAAAGACCTGATTGGGATTATAAGTTAGGAAATAAAACCCTTCACATATCAAAAAGAGAGAAGGACCTAGGTGTGATTATCAAAAACAGACTATCTTCGGCTGACCACATCAGTGAGAAGGTACGGAACATGTATACACTGCTTGCCAATATGAGAATAGCGTTTACATACATAAATGAAGACATGCTAAGAAAGATAATAACATTATTCATCAGACCAACCCTGGAGTATGCATCAGTAGTCTGGAGTCCTCATCTCAAAAAACACATAGACAAGATTGAAAAAGAACGAATGGCCGCTACAAGATGGGTACCAAGCTTAAGGGATCTAAGCCACGAAGAAAGACTAGAAAAACTGAATCTGCCTTCAGTACAGGATAGAAGGAAAAGAGGAGACATGATTATGCTATATAAATGCATATCAGGGAAGGAGAAAATAGGCATACAGTAAATGATTACATAATCTATGGGGATTCATTAGCAAGAGGACACTGCAAAAAACTGCATATAAAGAGAGGAGATAAAGACGTAAAGAAATTTAGATTCCCAAATAGAGCAATTGATCAGTGGAATGCACTACCGAATGAAATAGTGTGTGCCAAAACAATTGATAAATTTAAGGATATGTACGACAAAAATGGTTTAAGGCACGGGACAGTACGAGCTTCACTCATTCCTGTAAAGATGCAGGTAGGAAAGAACAATTAGGTAAGAACACACACACACACACACACACACACACACACACACTGCCGTACCACTCACGTCATCCACAAGTCCTCTCCCTTCCCTCTAATACACTTCTGTCCAGACCGCTTCACCCCGTCTGTTGAAACTTATGATGCTTCTGTGTTCTTTGCATTGGTAGTCTCTCTACCTTACGAAATGAAGTCTGTGTGTGTGTGTGTGTAGAAATGGTATATTAAATCAATATCGTATTATTCGTGGCGCCTTTCTTGTGACTAAATCAAGGTACAGAATTTAAATAAATTCGTAAGTTTCTTCATGACCCGTCTCTTTATTCTCATATTAAGAGTTAAGTGTGTAGAGGGAACACAGTTGATCCCGCGACGATGTGAATATGACACATACAGTCGATTTAAAAAAGTATGACGTTGGAGGTATCCGAAAATAGTAAATGAACACTGTAGCTCCTGATTTGCCAAGGTGTTTAATCTGTTGTCATATGAATGTGCATAAGATTACAGTACTACTAAAGTAATGTCAAATGAACATTATAGTTCGCATCTTCATGACACCATGTATATTAATGTGGGGTAGAATCATGTGCGATTTTGCAACAGCCATTGTTTGTAATGTTAGATTCCTGGCACGAAGTATGCATTTTTTTTTTTTTATGTATATATCAGAGTGCTTCTTTTACAGTAGTACATTTCGACTGCACATCAGGGTGCTTCTTTTTAACAGTAGTACTTTTTTTCGGCTGTACATCAGGGTGCTTCATTCAAAAATACTTCTTGCATTGAACGTAGAGAAATTTCAATGCAGTATTCAAGTTATTGACTTATAATGACAAATTGTTGTAATTTTCTCTTTTCATTTATTTCTTCATAAGGTAATATTGTGTTACGACATTCTTTACAGAGAGGGTATGAAGAGATCGTAACGTTGTACTTATTGCCAGACATTAAATGGATAGATTGTGTATTAGATCATATATCTAGTCACGCTTCTCCTTCTTTGAGATTATGAGAGAGAGAGAGAGAGAGAGAGAGAGAGATTACATTGCCATCTACCCGATACGTGCGCCGGTAGATAATTAATGCCCGGAAAAAGTTCAGTTAGTCAGTTATTCCCCGAGAGAAGAGATTTTTACATAGTATAGTGGCTGGAACATTAATATTATTATAAACGTATAATTAAGGAGTAGTTTTGGTCCGTCATGTAGGCCGAATTCGCCACCTGAGCTGAGATTCGCAAACATAGCTTATTTATGATAATTTGGCTGTCATAACTATTTATTTATTTATTTATTTATTTATTGGGGAGAAGAACAAGAGTGCAACTGCATAACTGACCATTCTTCCTTCCATGTCCATTCCGATAATGAATTTTAGTTTCGACTGATAGTTGTTATTATTAGTACTATTTGTGAATCAACGCACGGGTCTTTGGCCACAATGTACAGTATGGAAATACATTACTCTTTCGTACTTAGCATGTTAAATTACAGGACGAGTAGCCTAATTCTGAAACATACTTTTCTACATTTTCTGTTTCAGTATCGGCAAAAGAGTTTCTATTGTGACTCACGTCAAATGTAAATATTGTCGCATCAGTTTTGATTTACTGTATAGTCATTCATCTTAACCAGACTCTCTATATATCTATCTGTCTGTCTACTTATTTTTCTTCCTATCTATCTATAGCCAGACGACTTAATCCCGGAAAGAGTGGCTACAAACAGATAGCCTCCAAGTCGCCCTGTCTTCTGCCATTTGGCTGCCATCCCTCCAGCCCACACACCCCTCTCTCATGTATTTCTCCACTCTACCTCTCCATCTCTTCCTTCGTCTCTCCCCTCCCCAACCTCCATCTCCTCCTTGGTCTCACCCTCCCCATTCCTCCATCTCCTCTTTGCTCTCTCCCTTCCCAATCCCTCCATCTCCTCCTTGCACTCCCCCCTCCCCATCCCTCCATCGCCTCCTTGCTCTCACCCATCCCATCCCTCCATTTTCTCCTTGATCTCACCCTCCCCATCCCTCCATCTCCTCCTTGTTCTTCCCTCCCCATCCCTCCATCTCCTCCTTGGTATCACCGTCCCCATCCCTCCAATTCCTCCTTGGTCTCCCCCTCCCTATCCTTCCATCTCCTCATTGATCTCCCCTTCCCTTTCCCTCCATCTCCTCCTTGATCTCCCCTTCCCTTTCCTCATCTGCAGTAATCAGCCACTAAATTATGTGGTGACGCATCCCTCACGTCTAAATAACTCGTACCTTTGGGCAATGGTACTTACTTTATTACTTCGCAGCAGGAATTGAAAGTTTATTACATTTTTTATTATTATTTCTGGATGAAATATAATATGACTGAAGTTTTGCTTATAGGAAGGAAGAGAACTTATTTATCACTTGCTATCGAACAGTTTAATCATACAAGCAACCCGGATAATTCCAATTTTGGTTGTGGTGGAATCTCATCTGATAAATCAATTCTCATGCCGTTGAAATAAATATAAAGTTCTTAATTCTTTGCCAGTAACCTCATGAAAGTGCTATTCATGTCCAAAGAGTTAACCTTCAACCTACAGACTAGGAATTATTGCAAATACATTATTGCAATTACGCATTTCTCGCTTCCTCAAGATATCAGTCCATCGTGCTGCTGCCTGTAGTTCATTTTGGTCTGTGAGGATAAAGATGAGGCTGGCAGCTTCTGTGAGATGAGTGTGGCAGCCACTGTGAGGATGTGTGTGCCAGCAACTGGAATTATATAACTATGGTTGTAGCGATAACTTTATCTACCGTCTTACATGTTTTTTATTCAAGGAAGAAGGAACCTGCAAAGTGCATCCTCCAAGGAAAAAAAAACAAGATAATAGAGAGCCAAATTCAATACCCACTCATTTCGAGATGCCTGGACACACTGTGTTTGAAAGACTGGAGATTATAGGCAGCAAGATACTGTATTCACAGAAGAAATATGCAGCATGTGATGTGGTGTGTGGAGTGAAAAGAAGACGGAAGAGGGTGCAAGGAACAGCATGGTGGAATGAAGAGGTGAGACAGGCTGTGGCACAAAAGAAGAAAGCATACAATGAATGGATGAGAAATAGGGGCGTGGAAGAAGTTGAGAGGCGGAAGAGAGAGTTATATGTAGAAAGGAAGAGAGAGGTGAAAAGATTAGTAAGAGAGAGTAAGAAGAGAGTGGATGAGGAATTTGGAAGGAATTTGAGTGTAAATTGGAGGGACTATAAGAAAATGTTCTGGAAAGAGGTGAAAAGAGTAAGACAGGGTGGCAGTAAAGTTAGCAGGGGAGTGAAAGATAAAAATGTTAGATTACTAGTGGAGAAGGGAGAAAAAGTGAGCAGATGGAGAGAACACTTAAAGGAATTGTTAAACATAGAGAATGGAAGTAATGCAAGTATAAGTGGCTGGGGAATGTCTGGGAGAAGGAGGGAGGTGAGAAGACAGGAAGAAATCAGTAGGATAGAAGTTGATGGAATGTGTTGCAAAATGCTGAAGCATGGGGGAGAGATAATAGTAGAATGGATGTGGAAGATGTTCAGGTTGGCCTGGGAGGAAGGTAGAGTCCCGGAGGACTGGAAGTCAGGTATAATTATTCCCTTGTACAAAGGAAAAGGGGAAAAAGAAGTGTGTGGTAATCATAGGGGCATTTGTCTTCTTAGTGTAATAAGAAAAGTGTATGGTAGGATTGTTACTGACAAGTTAAGGAAATAACAGAGGAATTAGTTGGAGAAGAACAGGGAGGCTTTAGAAAGAGAAGAGGTTCTGTGGATCAGATATTCATTCTTAGATCTTTAGTGGAAAAGTTTCTAGAGCAGGGAAAGAAGTTGTATGCAGCCTTCATGGATTTGGAGAAAGCATATGACAGGGTGGATAAACAAGGATTGTGGAAAGTATTAATAATGGAGCAGATGGGAGGTTGTTGAATGCGGTGAAGAGTATGTATGATGGCACTGAGTCTGCAGTGCGTGTGGATGGTGAACTGAAAGAATTTTTCTCTTTGAAGGTTGGGTTGAGACAGGGATATGTCATGTCTCCATGGTTGTTCAATCTGTACATGGATGGGGTAATAAAAGAGGTACAAGGTAGGGCAGTGGATGTTGGAGTGGCCCTAGTGAGAGACGGTAGTGTTTGGAAACTCCCTGTACTGTTGTTTGCTGATGATACTGTGTTGTTAAATGAAGACGAAGGGGAGCTGCAAGGCTTGGTGGATGAGTTTGGTAGAGTGTGTAAGAAACAGAATCTAAAGGTGAATGTAGGGAAGAGTAAAGTGATGGTCTTCAAGAGAGGTGAAAGCAGTGAATGTACAGTGAGGTTGGATGGTGAGGAAATGGAAAATGTGAGTACGTTTAAGTACTTGGGGAGTGTGATGAATAAGGATGGAAGTTTGGAGGGTGAAGTGCTTGAAAGGGTACAACAAGGAAGAAACGTTGCTGGTTCCTTGAAAGCAGTGATAAGAAACAGGGAAGTCAGCATGGAAATGAAAAAGTTACTACATGACAGTATTGTGATACCAACTCTAACGTATGGAAGTGAAGCTTGGACGTTGTTGGAAGGACACAAGTCAAGAGTGAGAGCAGTGGAAATGAGTTATTTAAGAGGAGCCTGTGGAGTCACATGAAGAGACAGGCTGACAAATGAGGATATAAAGAGGCATTGTGGTGTGGATGTGAATGTGATAGGAAGCGTTAGGAGGAACACACTGAGGTGGTTTGGCCATGTGGAGAGGATGGAGGGTGAGAGACTGACGAGGAGTGTATGTGAGTGAGGTGGAGGGGGGGAGAGGGAGGGGGAGGCCGAGGATTAGATGGAGAGATGGAGTGGAGTGGTATATGAGAGAGGAGGGTGTGAGTTGGGAGCAGTGCGGTGAAATGGCGAGGGACAGGGCGACGTGGAGGCGATTTGTTTGTGGCCACCCTGTACGGGATTAAGGCGTCTGGAAATAGATAGATCGATAGAGAAGAAAAACAGACAGAGGTAGACGATTCTAGAGCTAACCTGTTGCATACGTGAAGGACTGGGAGTAGCAGTTAAAGCTTGCATTAGAAAGCTGGACAGAAAAGAGATGAGAGTTTGTTGCTAGACTGGTACTATGTTCCCACCGCAGTGGTTGAGGGATGCAAGCAGACAGTTCAGAGGAGCAGTGATCATTGAAGTGGTGACAGAAAACAGATAGAGATCCAACAGTGCAGCAAAGAGACAGAGGTTGAAAAGAGCCGGTAAGAAGAGAGTTAATGAGACAAAAAACATTTGACTCCACCCTGTTGAGAAGAGGAGCGTGTGGGGAGCCTCCCCACACTTGAGAGTTGTACTCTACACAGGGGCAAATAAAACCTATGTATTAAGTAAACAACTGTGCAGGGGTAAAGAAGGTACAGAGTCGGCTTAGCACACCCAATCTCTTGGAAGCATTTTTTACAAGGGCAGTAATATGTTCTTTCCAAGATAAATCCCACGAGAATGAAACCCCAGGTATGTTTAAAGATGATGCAGGATTGAGCTGGATACTGTTAAAAATTAGAGGGTACTCCTGTGGAAGATTTTCTTGGGTTGATAGCAGTACAAAAGTGCCCAGCACTATGCACGGGTAGTCCTGGGCACTTTGTAATGGGCATTCCCCCCACCCTCACCCACCATTGCGTAGTACTGGGCATGCTTTTGGGCAAACCCCTAGTTCAACCCCTGTCCAGGACTATGCACGCATAGTCCTGGACAGGGATTGAACTCCCTCCCCCCCCCCACCATTACGTAGTATTGGCATACCTTCAAGCATCCCCTACTTCAACCCATGCCCAGGACTACGCATGCTTAGTCCTGGACAAGGGTTGTATTGCCCATCCCCATTATTAGGTCACATACCTCCTGTCCAAATCTACACAGGGCTGAAGAGTTTTAATCACGGTGGGGCAGACTTCTGTCTTCCGTGATGGATGGTGGAAAACTGACCAAAGTGAGTGGCCTTGACCAAACTTTCACATGGCAAAAGACTCTCTCTCTCTCTCTCTCTTCATTCTGTTTTCTGTCTAATTTCTTCTCTCTCTCTCTCTCTCTCTTCTGTTTTCTGTCTAATTTCTTCTCTCTCTCTCTCTCTCTCTCCATTATGTTTTCTGTCTAATCTCTCTCTCTCTCTCTCTCTCTCCATTATGTTTTCTATCTAATTTCTTCTTATTCTCCACAGTAACTACAGTTAACCCACGACTACTTTTACCCGATTTAAGAAACGTCTTTTCATATAAAGGACAAATATAAACAAAGTGAAACATTTGAAGACATTTATTAATAATCTTTTTACCTATTGCACACATCCTAAATTGGGACATATCAGGCACTGTGCATCATTCAGGTACAGTGGGTCTGCACATTTAAAGCAAAATATCATGGGTATCTTGTGTGGGTCACACAGTGTTTCCAAATGTTCATCCCACCGCCGTTCAGCTAAGGGTGATTCTGCATAGTTATGCTCTAGTTTGATAGCCGTCCATAAGTCACATCCCGGGCTTGTACCTAAGGGAGAAAAAAGTCCAATAAATCACACTTAGTTACAGTAAAACAAACACTTCATGAGTCCCCTTTCAAAGATACCTTACCCACATGGCTCTCCCATTTTCCATGGATGTCTGTCGGAGTCTCACCTCCGGAGGTTTATATATCCATCTCTAGATTACTACCAGGTACTGATGTAATACTGAAAAGAGTTGTAACACCGGTATTCACCAGTGTAATACCTGAATGTATTTTCTTACCTGTTGTGGGTATTGATCAACTCACCCATGGATATACAAGTGGTACTCGACTTAGTATAGTGGATGGTAAATATTTATGAAAAGAATGAATTGTGGTAGCGTTTGTAGTTTTTGGCCGAGTTTAGATTTTAGTCGGTACCTCAGGTGGTTGTCGTTCCCTCAGCGAAGGAATCTTGAATTGGAAGGGGAGTGAATTTGGCTTGAGGACATAATTTCCTTGATTAGGTATACTAATAAAGAAAAGAAAATGCTATATACTTTACTCTACTTTAATAATTCTGTTAATTTCCACAAAACTATCATTTCTTTATTACATGACCCTTTTTAGTTTGGGAGAAGATTGCAAATGTTACTAAGGCTTTTGGGTGATCATTCCTCTAACATTATTACCAGACGAAACAATTTGATACACTCGAGATATGGAGTCGTTGTACTTTACTTTCTTTTTTTGGCCGTTACTCTTGGGCTCAACATTGGCCTCAAGACAGGGACACTTTTACAGATATGATTTGTCTGTTCGGGCTGGCATAGCCTCGAGTCAATAAGAATGATTATTTGTATTCATCTTTCACCCATATAAGGTATTCTCCTCATATAATTTTCTCGGTTCTCACATCAAATCAGTAATGCTTTTCTCGTTTCACCATCGACAATGTTATATAATCACTAGAAGTACATAATCTCTCGGGCCTGTCTAGCCTCGAGGAATAATTAAAAAAAGAAATACAATCACTAGGAACACCTCAATCACTCGGGCTTATTTAGCCTCGAGGTACAACTTAAATATCACATTATTGTTCTCAATCAGTAAGTTCCCTTTCACGCTCCTGATTATAATTTTTTTCTAATAAACTGATTTTAAAGAAAGAGAACAGTTAATGAATTTGAATTCTCCTTTTCCGTTACAGAACATATCACTTCTATACTTCTATTCCTTATCTACAAAAAAAAAGAATTCCCTTGATAGAACCATTAATAACACATCAAATACCTTCGGTTTGCAATAATAACTCGTGAGTGGTGCAAGTGTAAGTGTAAAAGTCTATGGGCAATACTTGGGAATAATGGCGTGCTCCCACGGTCGTCACCGCCGGTGTCTGGGGACTAAACGAACGTCTGTTATACACGATGTTTGGGCAGCAAGTCACTACGTTAAACTCTCAACAATATTACTTCTCATAGTTCATAATAAGTATGGATTAAACAAAGAAAAAAGAGGGGGAGGAAGAAGAAATGTGGACGACTCACCTAAACGAACGTCTGTTATACACGATGTTTGGGCAGCAAGTGGGGCCTGTCGGGCACTAAGGACGCCACTGCTCAAGTCAAATGAGGTGGTGTTTTTGAAATATAGGGGGTTTCAATTCTCTTTACAATTTATTTAGCAGTGTACCCATGACGCCAGGACTTTTGATTGAATTGGGGAAAATTTGGGATTTATCCTTACTTAAATTAGATACTGATTCTATCACTATCTCAATTTGAATCTGAGAGCAGCTCATGCCATCTAGTGACGGCCAAGATAAACGGAACTTTAAATCCTCACCAACGACATGATTTAGGCCTTTTGGACTGTTAATCTTACATACTTGTGTTCTAACAGCTTCATTAGCAAACATTTCACAACTAGGTTACGGAAAGAATTGTATATTCATCATTACTCTGTTTAAGGTTTAAACTCGGCGCCCAACAACGTCGCACAAAGGGAGGGGATCAGCTGCTCGCATGTGTCTTTCATTACTCGGCTTGACTAAGGAATTCCCATAGCTCAACATCTACAATTACATCACCCACTGCATAGATACAGAGGTACATACATATAAAAATAGAGTTAGCCCTACAGTAATTATTAATATATGAATCACTACTTAGAGTAGGAACTTATAAACTAATATTCAGGTTACACCCTATCTAACTTAAAATTACAGTACTACTAAACACATACATGAATATCAAATGTGTGGCACTACACTGACATACACCCATCATCTATTATGGAACTGTAAGGACTGATACTTACCAGTGTGTAGTGACTACAGTCTTCAGGGAAGATTCTTGCATAGGTAAAATGCACATTCTTTGTAATTATATTTATTCAAACAGAAAGTGCGTCGGCAGTCAGCGAGAAGTACGGGAAAGTATTTATACATATATTTTCGTACCCGTTTATCGTTCTCGATATAATTAAGTTGTAGAACTGTTTTTTTTTTTTTTTTTACTATCGTCATCAAACTATCTACATCCTCTGTACATATGTATGAAAAATAAGACATTGGGCTCACAAACATAGGAAGAAACACTCTGCACGCGGTAGGGTTGTGTGCACAATTTAAATGTTTTATGATTTTTTTTAAAAAGTTACAAACTGTTCAGAGTACTGGTTAGGTAGAAGACCATATGAATCAAGGAAATATATAATGTGATCCTTTATGAAAAAAACAAACCCAGTGACCCATTTCTCCAGTTTTTGAAGTGGGTAATATGTTAGCGATGATAAACACAGGTCCAAGTTTGTCAGGTATTTTCACACGTATCATTTCATCAGCTGTGAGACATCCCCAGAATTGCTAAATACAGTGAGGTGGTAAATTTTTACGGATCACAGTTTCGAGTTCTTGATCATTCAATCTTCTTTAAGCTCTCACATCAGAATATATCTGCCGATCATTATTTATTCTTAGAATTCCTTGAGTGTCTCCAAACGTCAGCAGGACACGATTAGACCCACTGAGTTTCTTGAATGTTATATTTGTTCTCAGATATCCTGTGTATTCAGGATCAATTGCATCTTTAACTCCTCAGGTAATACTGTAGGTCTAAAACTAAAATCATTCTTTCCTTGGTATAGGTCTCATGGTTAAGTAAGTGATCTCGATTGAGACTAGAGCCTTCAAGGTATAATGGTACAATGCTGCGAACTGATTAGGAAAAGAGACTGTGTATACAGACTTCTTCCAGTGACACTTACAGCCAGCCCTGACAAGTCAGCATGAGTCATATACAAAAGAATTCATATTGTACGAGCCAGAAAAAGCCCCCATATCAACTATGCACAAATACAGTTTGTTTGGAATACAGTTCCCCCAAGGGTTGTCAACAATCAATGAATTTTGATTCTGAACAATGACGTATGATTTTGCCACTTATTTATTATACACATACTCTACAAACAACCCTGGATCAGATAACGAAGCATTAAGTGCAGCCATGGCCGCTGGCTGAGGAATGACACGAGTAACCCACGGTTTACACAAATCAATGTGGAGCTTCATTTTGCCCCCATCTTGATGAGTGTTGATAATAAAACTCGGATTAGCGAATTCAAGTCGAATATTGATGTCAATGTTGTCAAGTATATATCCATCCAACCCATTTAATCCATCAGAAGTGGACTACATGGACGCAGTCCATGTTCCTTAGATGAAGAAACCTTTTACCCTGATCACTGAGCCCAACAAAACAGTCTTCAGTATAAGTATCTCCAATCCCAGTACCATTCTCATCATGAAGTAAATAACAATTTTTACCTATAGTCCCTACTTTGCAGGGACTAAGTGTTGTGAACAATTTGACAAAGACTGCATAATTATACATATAGTTATTTTCAACCTGAATCCCATTTAAAAACACAGATGCATTTTTAAATATTGTATGTAATACTGAATTCACAAACATCATCTTATCATATTCTACGAGTACGGAAAATCCGTCTGCTTTTGTAACTCATAATTTCAACTCAAAGGCTAGAGTGCTCATATCAGTGAGTGACCCATCAGCTCTAGGTATGCGAAATTCTACATAGTTATCAGTTTTTTTTTTTTTTTTTTTTTTATATCAAAGACAGCATTTATGGGTAGAACATCCATATCCTGCCTTGAAGCAATTGGTGATTCTATCATCCGGACTTTGTGAGGAGAAGGGAACATTTCTGATACGGCAGCTGAATAATTGCTTAGAGGGGATTTTACCCCTACTCCCGAAGCAACATCAAGAGATATGTTGCCAGAATCAAATCACTATTCTGACTAAGCTATATTAAGCCAAATACAGCCTTTTTATAACATTTCCGTAATTTCCGCCCCCTTTTGGACTTTCGTTTACGTTCTCCTTTCATGCTAGCTCTTTGAGCGACACCTTTCAGGGCTGCAATACCTCTCTGCTTCAGAGAGTCCTACAGATTTGCCTTGCCACTAGACACATCCTCGAGCACACCTCGTCCCATACCCAGAGCTTCAGAAACTACATTATTCATAAAAAAAGGATTTACCCGTTTCCCTATGCCTCTTAGAAAGTCAAAAATACCAGCCCCCCGTCGGTAGTAAATCGGGCTCCTAAAAGTAGTTATATCGCTTAGAGCCCCTCCTCGTTTGAGTAGGAATGGGTCTTTGAATAGTAACAAGAATTCATCTACGGAAGGAGGAATCAGAGTAGTACGCATCATGGTGTCAAAAAAGTAATGAGTCTGTCTTATATGTAAAATACAGGTAACACTGTGATTGTCTTCAAAGTATATTGGTCCATCATTCTGATTAGTATTTTTTATGGCAACACTTTTTAAGGTTGAACTACTAATTGTTCTGTGCATTATAGGATTAACATCCTTACTTGTCACATCATTCGGTAGGGGTATAGCATCAAGGATATTCACAATTTGCCTCGCGAGTCGTGAAGGGTTAACCAGGTAAGAGTACACATATAAATAATCATTGGAACCTATGGACTGTCCTTTTCGGTTTTTTGTTATACCGGATAACAAACTCTTGGTTCAAACCCCAGCACTTTGGCAATTTGAGGAGCAAACTGCATTGTTTACTCGGTGTATAAACGATCTTCATCAGCCCCAACTACCATTTTTTGGATGGCAACCCTATCTATGTTTTAATCATAGTACAATATTTGCTGGTAAGGGAAATATTCAGCATACGTTTCTTGAATAATTTCGTGGAATTCTTTCATCATTTGATGGTTAATGGATTCGACTATAGATACTAAACAGCGAGAGCTTAAGTTGGAAACAATATTTGTTTCAGGTATATAATTTAAAAAATTGTACTCATAGTCTTCATTCTCAGATCTCATTATTCGTGCATGAAAACCAATTTTACACTCCGGATCACCATTTATGAGACAATAATAATATTTTGGGAATAAAATATTACTTAACCCAACTTCATATTCATAATTTGGATCTAGCTGCAGTGGGATAATGCGATTCTGAAAGTTTGTTGTGGTATTATCTGGGTAAACATCTCCACTTGCAATGGAAGTGAGATAGAGGTATATGTCAGTGTCTTTCAGTGACATGTCTGTTTCCCTTGTAGAATACATACTAATAAAAAAATACTATATACCATTGTTTTATAGGTTAAGAAAACTAGCGATTTGTAAATCTAGTTAGAGAGAGAGAGAGAGAGAGAGAGAGAGAGAAAGAGAGAGATTTTATTAACAACATACATACGAATTTGTATCAACACACACACACACACACACACACACACACACACACACACACACTCACACACAAAACAGTACTTAGAATTGCATACAATCACCCAGGAACATCTTACAGGCTATTATGACTAAATGCTAGTAGTAATCAAGAATGGATATGCAAGAGTTTCTTAAGTTAATCTGTATTTCAGTCTTTGAATTATATATCATCTCCCCAAAACATCTTCCAAACTGCTATTAGTAATCAATACTTAGTTTTGATAAGTATTAATTTCTTAAGTAATATTGATGTAAGTAATTTCTCTATATTAATAATTTTCCTTTTAAATCTGGATTGATCAATGGCCTCATTTATATAAGAGTTTCCATTTCTGGCTTCTTGCCAGGCAGGGGAATCATCATAAACATTTAATATTCTACCACTGCTATTTATAGTCATTTTTTTTTAATGATACCGAGTGGTTCCACTTCATCTGAGGCTGCTGCATGTCTTTTTCGTGGGTATTTGTGTTGTCCTTGGTGCTGCTGCTACTGCTGTGGCTCACGCTGGGGGTGGGGCAACTGCTGGTGCTGCTGCTGCCGCTGCTGCTGTTGCTGCTGCTGTAGTTGTTCATGCTGGATGATGAAAGCTGTGGTAGAGGCTGTGGTTGTGATGGAAGCTGTGCTAGTGATTGTTGTGGTGGATACCACTTGCGTACTCCAATTGCGGGTTTATGATCTGAGACATTTCTCCTGTCAAGGACTGTACAATTTATGTTGATACGTCGGCAGTACTTTGCCAGCTTCTCAAGGCAAGGCAAATATTTTAAAGCCCACATATCCCCACCCAGACTACTTGCAGTCCCCGCAGGTATTAATAAATTTTTAATACCTAAATGGGGTAGGATACGTTTTAGCTCTTCAGTAAATAGAGGTAAGTTACCTACTGTACATGTCCAGTCAGAGTACCCAATTGGAGACCCTGAATGTAATGGTGGTCTGATGACTTTTTAATTAACTCTTAGGCAGACTTGTTGGTCTCTAGTTCAGAGCCAGGACCCCAGTGGGCTACTAAAGTAATTATATAGGGTCTGCTACTTTCTTTGAAAATTCTGACAGACCCAAGTTTGTCCCGTGATTTGACCTGGGCTCTATTAAGATTATAAAGAGGTTTTCGAGTGGAGTACAGATTAGCATACGGGCACTTTTCAGATATTACGGCAAAAAGGCTGTAATTTCGTACTCCCACTGCATTCATATGACAAATAGCATTATCTCTGACGTCATACCGATCGTCAGTTATTTCCCCGTGCACTACTGGAAGGAATGTACCCTCAGCCTCCATCTCGAGCCTCTTAAGTGTGAGCGAGTGTTAGGAGTGAAATGTGGTGGCTGAACTCCCAAGGCCTTCCTTATATGGGGAGCGGTAACCAACACTCACTCACTCACCTCTTTCAAGGTTGTAACTGGGTGGGGAATTTCCCCTTTTCTATTTTTTTCCTAGGTAGATAAATTCCAAATCTTGTCATATGGCTCGAAGATCATCCAGTAAAGACTTGACAGACTAAAATTGGAGAGCAACATCTCTATAACGATGGTATTGTTGTTGATAATACTGAAGTTGAGAGTCTATATCCTTATCATTCAGACTTAGATTGGAAACATCTAAATCTATATCTTGCTCATAGTAATCCTCTGTTAGACTGCCAACTAGTCTGTTTTAAGTCTTATAATGGGAGTTGATAATCGTGGCCCTATGTCTAGCAAGAGCGTGGGCCAAACGTATTTCCCTTAATCGATCATGGACTTGCAAGCCTCTCCCACGGACATCCATTCTGCACGAGATCTCAAGGCAGACTGTTCCTGCAGGCTGTAATGAAAGACATGATATGGGTCCCACCTCTTGAAGCTTTGCTTTATATTTTTATGATGAAATGTGACCCTACTCCCAGATAGTTTTCTCTTTGCCTTTGGGTTCTTGATATAAGCCTCGAGTAAATTTACAAGTTTCACCAAAGTTCGTCAGTCAGTTATTTTACCTGAATCAAACGTGTTGTTTTGGGTTACCCAGTATTGAATTACATCTGTAATATAATGCTGCAAATTGGAGACATCAAATTACCCATATCATCCCAGTGTACTAAAGGATGTTGTCATAAATATGATAAGATACCAAAAGCATACTGATGGACTTCTGGTTTGAGTAGTATTTTGACTGTCCCCGAGTGAGTGACGATGTTCTGTATTTGAAGGCTGACTGGGGGCAATTACATGGGAAGATTTAGGATAAGCAGTTTCCTGGGGTCTTTGAATGGCAGATGTATAAATTATAGTTTCCGACTGAGACCTTGGTACTAGGCAGAATTTTTTGACTGTCATTATTTAAGAAGACTCCCTAATATAGTAGTGGCAATGGGTAGCAAGATGCTTAGAATAGACCCTCCAGTAGCAGAGGTATGGATCTGCCTTTTTCTCTTTAAAGGTGTTTGTTTCAAAGCAGTCTCTCGAATAACAAACAGACTGGTATGGAAGAAGCTTCCTTATTACCTTTGTAACTCTTAAGTATTTCTTCAAGAAATTTGCAAAAATCTCTGATAAGCAGTCTAACTCCGGTTTGTGACACCTGGAAATTAATTTCCTCCTCAGCTTTGGCTTGGTTTCTTTCAGAAACTGAATAAATTCACGAAAGAGGGAGATCAGCGGTTTTCTGGATCTCTGAGACATCTATCCACTCGTTAAAGCGATCTGGATATGGTGATTTTTTTTTTTTTTTTTTTTTTAATGCGAGGAAGAAGGAAAACCAAAGAGCCGTCTTTCTTTTTCCGTCTCTTCAATATATCAATGGGGTAGGTTTCTGGGGCTAAAGTAGGGATTATTTTTTCTCTGTAGAATATTCCCTTGATTGCTTCTCCACCCGTCTTCTAGCTCACAGGTATAAATTCCTGACTTACTCCTGTGTATTTTAGTAATGCGAAATATGTCTTCTGTATTCTGTTTAGTAAATCCTTTTGCAAAGGTCTTACTCCTGGACAAAGTCATTATTCGTACTAAGCCTCCTACAGCCAAGTTTGAACTAATTGTTTTTTTACGTTTGATAGACTATTTATACATTAATGTAAACTACTTTTGCCAGTCTCTAGAGTCTGTTAGCTTGTGAACTTCACTAGGTGTCTTGCCCTTCAAGCCTCGATGAGAGGTGAGATTGTAAGTGCTTACCAGCGTCCTTAGTATGGGTAGGTAGTTTAAAGTGTTGTTTGCAGTTAAATACCGATAAAATTTGTGTTTCAGAGTTCTTATGGCACGCTCACAGAGACTTGCATTTGTCTCTTGTGAGTAACACTATACAGAGTAATATTTTTCCTCTTCTAGTAAGATTCCAGATTTTTGTTATAAAATCCTGTCCCCTGTCTGTGAATAGTATTAAGTAACTCTGTGATTTTGGTTTACTTAAAATGATTGAAAGAGCGTTCGTTACAGTAGCTCCAGTTTTTCGTTGACTGGGGTGGACAAACATGAAACGTGAGAAGACATCTACACATACCAATAAATATTGTACATGGTTATTTTCCCCCCGTAAGTGCCTCAAATCAGCCAGGTCACATGTCAGAATAATGCGGGGTCCTGTTGCTACAATGTTTCGTCGTGGGAATCTTTTTCTTTGTAATTTATGCAGAGTATAAACTCTAGAACCTTTTAAAAATCTCATCACATCTGTTTTAGTCACTAGAGTGTTTATTTGGGGGTCAGTCCGATGTAATTATTTAATACAACCCAACGATGCAGGTGATGTAGGATCATAGTATAGTGAAGTAAACTATTAATTTTCCATAGGTATAGACTACTTCACAAGGAGGCTCTCCAACAATGTTTGACCTAAATTGCAGTTGTGGGGGAGATTTTATAGATAAATCAATTAGTAAATACCCATCAAGTTAATTGATAACAGCTCGCCTGTATATTTCAAGAAAATCTGGCTCATGTTGTTTACCAAATATCTGACGAGCTAAACATTCCACATGACCCAAGTCACGGACTCGTAGGAGTAAAAAATGCGTAGTATTAAGGGATACGTCACGAGAAAAGGGACCTCTCATAAAAAAGTTTTGAGGTATTAATACAACACTCAGGTTTGAATGACGTCCCTTGATGAAAGCTTCAGCTACAGTTTGACTCTGCATTGCCTTTAAATACAAATCATCTAATATGAGTAGTGATTTTCCTTGTGAAGTTGAGTGTACTGGAGGGTCAATTATATCTTTGTGCATAGAAACTTTACGACCAATGACTGGATCATCGTGAAGAGGGTGATAGCTTACACCACAGATAAATACTTCTGAAAACTTTTCTGCATAGTATTTGATGAGTTTAGATATCAGTACGGGGCTTCCTGAATATGAAAACCCTGCCCCAATAATTCTGGCAGGATCACGAAATATATGTGTATGTTCTGATGTATAAATGTTCTCCATGGTCTTTCAGCGCACACTGAAAGAAAACTAAAATGTCCTCACCCAGTAAATAAAACATGAACACTGCAGACACTTTATTTACAAAAAATCAGTAAATTAATGTTTTAGTACACTTTATAGAGTATATAGGATTTTTCATACAAATTATATATGAAAAGAATTACACAAACATCCTTATAGATCATGAAGTAGCATCCCTGTCTAGGAAAGGTCCTTAAACATACACTGAAAGAAAACTAAAATGTCCTCACCTAGTAAATAAAACATGAACACCGCAGACACTTATTTACAAATTGTCAGTAAAGTTTTTTTTTTTTTCAGTACAGTATATACAGTATATAGGATTTGCATACAAAATATCTATGAAAAGAATGTTACAAACACCCTCATAGATCATGAAGTAGCTTCCCTATCTTTTTTTTTTTTTTTTTTTAATGCGAGGAAGAAGGAACCAAAGGCCATGAGCCCGCAGTAACAGTTCCCTCCAAGAGAAAAACAAAATACAATAGAGAGCCAAATTCAAGATCCGATCATTTTGAGATGCCTGGACACACTGCGTTTGAAAGACTGGAGATCATAGGCAGCAGGAAATACAGACAGAGGGAGACAGTTCCAGAGCTGACCTGTTGCATAAATGAAAGACTGGGAGTAACGGTTAACTCTTGCATTAGAGAGTTGGACAGAAAAAGGATGAGAGTTTGCTGCCAGACGGGTGCTACGCGCCCGTCGTAGAGGTGGAGGAATGCAAGCAGACAGTTCAGAGGAGCAGTGACCATTAAAGTAGCGATAGAAAAGAGATAAAGATGCAACAGTGCGGCGAAGAGACAGAGGTTGAAGGGAGTCAGTAAGAGGAGGAGAGTTAATGAGACGAAAAGCCTTTGACTCCACCCTATTGAGAAGAGCTGTATGTGGGGAGCCACCCCACACATGAGAGTTGTACTCCACACAGGGGCGGATAAAACCCCTGTATAGAGTCAACAATTGCGCAGGGGTAAAGAAAGAGCGGAGTCGGCTTAGCACACCCAATCTCTTGGAAGCAGATTTTACAAGAGATGTAATATGATCTTTCCAAGATAAGTCCCGAGTAAATGAAACCCCAAGCATGTTCAAGGATGATGCAGGATTAAGCTGAATATTATTAAACATTAGTGGGTATACCTGTGGAAGATTTTGTCGGGTTGATAGGTGTAAGAACTGAGTCTTAGATGCATTAAAAACAACCATATTATTTTTACCCCAGTCAGAGATACGAGCCAAGTCAGACATTAGGTGTGCCATAGCCTCATCCCTTGTTTGTTGAAGTAACTGTTGAGATGGGCGTTGCGGGAACCGAATGGAAAGGTGAAGGGTGGAGTCATCAGCGTATGAGTGGATATGGTTAGATGTACAGCTTAGAAGATCATTGATGAATAAAAGGAAGAGAGTTGGTGATAGGACAGAGCCCTGAGGAACACCACTGTTGATAGAACTAGGAGAAGAACGATGGCCGTCTACAACAGCGGCTATAGAACGACCAGAAAGGAAGCTAGCGATGAAGGCACAGATAGAAGGATAGAAACCGTAGGAGGGCAGTTTGGAAATTAAAGATTTATGCCAGACTCGATCGAAAGCCTTTGAGATGTCAAGTGCAATGGCAAAGCTTTCGCCAAAGTCCCGAAAGGAGGATGACCAGGAGTCTGAAAGGTAGGTGAGAAGATCGCCAGTGGAGCATCCCTGACGGAACCCATACTGACGATCGGAAAGAAGGTTGTGATAGGAAAGATACCTTAAAATTTTTCTATTAAGAATTGACTCGAAAACTTTTGAAATACAGGACGTTAAAGCAATTGGACGATAGTTGGAGGGTTGGGAGTGGTCACCCTTCTTTGGGACTGGCTGAATCAGAGCAAACTTCCAGCAAGAAGGAAAGGTACAAGTTGACAGACAAAGACGAAAGAGTTTGCCTAGGCAGGGTGTAAGCACAGAAGCACAGTTCTTGAGAACAACAGGAGGGACCCCATCAGGCCCATATGCCTTGTTAGTACTGAGGCCAGTGATGGCAGAAAATACATCAACTGAAGAAATTTTAATGTCAGCCATGAGGAAGTCAGAGGGGGAAGTGATGGAGGAACAGCACCGGAATCGTCTAAGGTAGAATTGGAGGAGAAAGTTCTGTGCGAAGAGATCTGCTTTATCAGTAGAAGAAATAGCTACAGAACCATCAGAGTAGAAAAGAGGAGGGAAGGATGATGAGGTAAAGTTGTTAGAAAGATTTTTGGCAAGATGCCAGAAGGAGCGGGAAGAATTCGAGTTGGAGAGTTGAGAGCATTTAGTATGGATGAAATTATTTTTAGTAGAGCGAAGAACAGACTTAGCACGATTCCGGGCAGAAACGTAAAGATGATGTGATTCAGGGGTGGGTTGGCTCCGGTACCTTTTGTAGGCCCTCTCCTTGTTGCAGACAGCATTAGAACAAGCGTGATTAAACCAAGGCTTTCTTGCGTTAGTCAAAGGATATGAGAAAGGAATGTATGCTTCCATGCCCGAGAGAATAACCTCCGTAATGCGCAAGGCACACTCAGATGGCTCACGGCCATGGAAGCAATAATCATTCCAGGGAAAATCAAAGAAGTACTGCCTGAGGGCCTCCCAGTCTGCGTCTCCAAAATGCCACAGACGACGTTTCCCTGGAGGGTCCACAGGCCGTACCGGAGTGATAGGACAGGTTAAGGTAAATAAGGTTGTGATCGGAGGAGCCCAACGGAGAGAAAAGATTAACAGAGTAAGCAGAAGGATTAGTTGTGAGGAAGAGGTCAAGTATGTTGGAGCTCTCTCCAAGGCGGTCAGGGATACGGGTAGGGTGCTGTACAAGCTGCTCTAGGTCATTAACCCGCCCCGTCCCGGCCGCTTTTCGACCACTGGTACCCCCCAATCCCGGGCAATTTTCGACCTTTTTTTTTTTTGCTAAAACTTTCGCTTTTGGTGAGAAACATCGAAAATTCATAGAGAAATCGCTCACCTGAGGTTTAAAATACTCATTACAGGTAGGAGAGCCTCCTTACTTTACTGGGTTTTCTATCAGGCTGGCACCAAAGAAAACGAGTTCTATGGGAGGATAACTATTTCACACCACTCATAAACGGTATTTATTTATTTACTGTTACGAATTTATATGTAGTACAAAAGTATATTGGTTTTCAAGCAGTAATATAGGCATTATAAGCATTGTTTCACTCACTAATACCTGACCTTTTTTTGCCACATTACCTGGTCATCATTTCTAACTGTTTCTTCCTCTAATGCTATGTAAAGTTTGTCCTCCACATTGTCATTGATTGGGGAATCACTCTGGCCCTGAATTTCGTACCATGGCATGACATGGCTATACTGGCCAGGTCACTGATAACAGGTGAATTGCTGAGAAAAGGGCATGCAGGGGGGGGGAGGAGGTCATGCTGGGTAAGGCATTGTCTCTGCCTGGCATCTTGTTGAGGCAGGTGTCCCGTGTATACGTACCAAAAATGACTCGCGAAAATTGAAAATTGTGGAAATTATGAACCTTGCAATTGCAGGACGTTGAAGTACGTCCTCGGGATTAGCTGTGACAAAACGTGAGGACGTGGAAGTACGTCCTCGGGACGGTGCGGGTTAAGGATAGAAAAGATGTAGGCTTGTTCACCAGGTGGATCCGTGAAAGGAGAGGAGAGCCAAAGGTGGTGGTGAACATTGAAATCTCCAAGAATGGAGATTTCAGAGAAAGGAGAAATGGATAGAATGTGTTCCATCGTAGAAGTAAGATAGTCGAAGAATTTTTGATAGTCAGTAGAATTAGGGGATAAGTAAACAGCACAGATATATTTAGTCAGAGAATGACAGGAAAGCCGAAGCCAGAGTGTGGAGAATTCAGAAGAATCAAGTTCAGGAACACGAGAGCAAGATAAGTCGTTGCGTATATATACACAACAGCCACCTTTGGCTTTGAAATGAGTATAGAGAAAGTAGGAGGATGCAGAAAAGGGTTTGCTGTCAGTTGCCTCAGACAGCTGAGTCTCCGTTAGAAAAAGAAGGTGAGGTTTAGAGGAGGAGAGGTGGTGCTCAACAGAGCGAAAGTTAGAGGAAAGGCCGCGAATGTTGCAGAAATGAAGAAGAAGAGAGTCAGACAGTGGTTCCAGGCACCTTGAGTCGTCATCGGGAGAGGGGCAGATGGTGGGGGCATTTATGGTCCCCCCCCCGGGGGACTCCGAGGCTTGATATAACGACGCCATTTTAGGTAAATTTTGAATAGGAAGTGTAGTGTGTACTGTGAATGTAGTTTGGTGAAGATAGTTAGAGAAATTTGTACTGGAGAGCATGCTGGCCTACTGTCTGTGTAACTGAGACACTGAAAAAATTCAGCAAAGGGGGATGGTCAGGAACTAGTCCTGAGGGCTGATGAAACGGGAGCTCCAGCACTCCCTGTCATCAGGTTTCCATCCACCTCAGGAGTACTGCCCTGCTCGACTGGTGCTACAGTCTACTGCACTTTATTTACTATTTACTATTTTTCTTTTTCCTTTGGCAGTCATATACTCCGGCCCCTGTTTTCGCTTGCATGGGAAATACTGTTGGGTAATGGGGATGAGTCGTGACCCTCACAGAGGTGGAAGCTCCTTCCCATCTCTTTCTTCTTCTTCTTCTTCTTTTACTTGAATGTTGTTAGCCAAAGGATGCCCATAGCTGACTGACTAAGGGACAAATAATAACGTTTATCTTCAGATTCACTCAACTCTCTCTTGTTTACTGATAGCGTGGTGATCTGTCCCTGATGATTAGATATACTGGTGGCTTTAACATAATGAATCTTATTGGACCCCAGGAGAGTGTCTTTGAATTCTTGATGTTTAAGTTTTTTCCTGTCATAACTTGGAATACCCTTACCAGTTATCATCTCTGTACCTGACTGCAAAAGTAAGGAGTACAATTTTGGCTTCAGACAACATGCTTCAACTATCAGTTTCTCCCTTACCTCACTTTTTAACAGACCCAACTGTCCTTTACGTGCATCACTGTACAAAGGATGCTGAGGATTGAAATTAGACGTATCTATCCAGCCCACAAGAGGATACCTTTGTAATTCACTGAATATATCTTCACATTCAAGTGAAAATACAAAACTGTCTGTGTCTGAGTACACAGCTTTTACTCTTTCCCCATAGTGCTTTGTGAGAACATTATACCAAAAATGATACTTATTCACCTTGGCCAACTCAAGAATTTGAAATCCTACAAACTGGGGATGAGACAGATCTATTTTGGGAGACTGATGTATTGTTATTACTCGATTTTCTTTTAAGGGTATCACACTTCTGAAGAAAGGATTCCTAACACTTTTTAGGAATTCTTTCCTCTTTCAGCAAACTTTAGTTTTGGTGGCATATATCTTGGGATTGAATAAAGTTTTCCCAAACAGTGAATTTGACATTAGCTTGTTCATAGCTTTTTTGTCCTTAGCTGAGGCATTATTTCTGAGTTGTCTATTTCCTTCTACGTACGCTTTTAAATATGGTTCCTGTCTAAAAATGAACACTGAGATCACTCTATCTAATCTCAGACTATGATTCATATATAACTGCAACAAAGGTAGAGCTGTAAGATAGTTGTACTTTGCTGAGTGAGAAGCTACAAGTTTTTAATTAAATTTAGGATATTTTCTTCCTTCCTTTTCTAATAGCTGTTTAGAATAGGGTGAAAGATCACCACAAGTAATGTATTTTTGCTCTAAGCCCAGAGGAAAATCATCCGTCAACTGAGCAACCTCTGCAGACACTGGTAGAGTGTCACACAGAACCTAGTACCCAAACATACTGTCAGAAGGTTGCCTTTCAATTTCCATATCGAGAAATGTTTTCATCTCACTGTCACTAAGCTTCTTGATATCACCAGTGGGAAGCAATTCTGTCATTACAGAGGCATAGAGTGAATTAAAGTCATAATAACATAAAAAAAATGAAATGTCTTTTGACCTCTCAAAACTGAGGTTGGTGAATTTATTAGCTCTCATGAAGCGGCGAACAACCGTAATGAAACTATCTCGGATGTTATTCTGAATGAGGTGAATCAAAGACCTATCACTGATGAGTTGAACTTCTATTTTTGAAGATTTCAGCCTGCTATCGGAGCTGAATGAAGGGAGGGAGACATAATTAACTATATCTAAATGGTACTGTTGCTGCAAAGTTCTGCACCAGTTTGTGAACGTATCAGCTAGTAGCCCACAGTCTGAGGTACAGCATGGGATTGTCCTTCAAACTAGAGCAACCCGCCATTGACCTTACTTTTCATTCATGATCATACTCTTCCTCTGTAATGCAGCTTCCATATAATGAACTGTAAAATGCATGAATGGGTGGTAAACTATGATTTTCAAGCTTACCAATCTCAGAAAGATATTCATATGCAAATACTTGCTTCCCAGAATTAGCATTTCTTTTAAAGATTCATCCATTTCTCCAAATACTTCCTCAGTGAATTTGAGAGAATTTCCAGACTGAATGTGTACCTTAGCCAAATCAGCAAGACTCCCACTCATGAAGCCATAACTATACATGAATCTCCGCTTGCCAATGTCAGCCTTAAAAAACTTAAATGCCTGTTTGCAAAGCAGGTTAATGGGGAGGTCTTGATTCATTTCCTTAATGACTAACCCTAAATCATAGGACATATTGTGAGCAAGGATAATTAGTCTATTAGGGTTATCTTTTATTTGCATATTACATTTCCTACACAGAGCCCCTACATAATTGTAAAAATTGCCCATAATGTACATGGGGTCTGTGTTTGTCACTACCGTAAAAAAATGCTGACTGACATAACGACACATCATTTCCCTTTGAAAATTTTCCTCATCCTCATCTGTCATATGAATGGGAAATTTTTGGTGACTTTGTAACCGCTCATAACAGAGGGTTACATTATCTATGAAATGTGTGGCCGCATCGGGTCCACCATATGTACAGTATATGAATCTACTAAATTATTATCTCTATTCACAATTATATAGGCATATGCTATAGCGTGATGTGTGCTGAAAATATGATCCTTATCACCCCCATCCTTCAGTTGGGCTTCAAAATCATAGAAGCATACAAAATCAGGGGACACTGTTTTCCACCAATCTTTAAATTTAATGATGGAACCTGGCTCAGGAATTACTTCTTTTTGTCGAGAGCAGCAATACTGAGAATGTGAAACCTTCTCCTCCCCAGTAAATTCTGGAAAGCACACATCACAGAAGAAGGGATTCTTAGGCTGACGTTTATGTAGAAAAGCCTGAAGAAATTTCTTTAAATCTTTTATCAGACAACAGTGTTTGTTATCTAATAAAAGTAATTTACTCTGTCCTCATACTTCTTGCTCCCTATTCTGAGGTAGCGATGTTTATCATTCAAGCTATAAATATTAATACTTATTTGATTTTGAGTTTCTAACTGATCAAGGGAGTACCAAGAAATCTCTTTCCCTCGGGGAAACTTTATCAAAGTACTACATTCCCCCGTGAATCCACTCGACGCTGCATATCCCTTCATTTATCAGGGATAGAAAATATGAGCAGCCAAGCACTATATTAAACAAGCATCTTTATCTATTCCTGTTGTAGGTCGAGGATTAAAAATCTGCTTGCTTCCTCTTACTCCAGTGGGGAATTCTACGTAATATGTACCTATAGACTGAGGAACAACATTTTTCATTTTTTATTTCTGAATAGCTGGTGTAGTCTAAAACAAATCCACTCCCCTCGGTGGCTAGGAGAACATTTTCTATATGATTAATATGTCCTGTTTCAGCTCCTCCAGTGTTTGTCCTATAGTGTTGAGAGTAATGAAAACTCGTGGAGTGTGAATATAGTGAGTTCTGGTTGTATCTTCCCCTTCAAAAACAGGTTCCCATCTTAAAACAACTGCCAGCACTAAGTATATACCAACAGATGGTGCTTGCATCTGACTCATTACATTTTGAATGTGGCGACTGAAAAATTTAGCAAAATCTGTTAAGAACACTACAGGATCCTGAGTGTAATCTCCTCGAGGAGTAAATTTGACCTCTTGTAACAGACCAGTAAAAAATGACCTTGAGATTGATGGTATAGATGATGAAGGCGTGTGTCCGTCATCCCTACTTGTAGAGGACGTAGGGACTTCCTTACAGCTCGTAGAGGCCGTGGCCACAACTCCCCTGCTTGTAAAGGGTGGGACCACAACCTCCGCACTTGTAGAGGCAGTGGCCCCAACATCATCATCAGTGTTTCCAGGGAGATGGGGTCGTCTTAACTGCTTTTAAGGTCCCCCTACTCAGCCTGTGAACAGCGGTGTTTTTTTTCCTTAAGGTTACTTTCTGATAATTTCTATCTAACTATCTATCTATTGCCAGACGCCTTAATCCCGTATGGGGTGGCCACAAACAAATAGCCTCCATGTCACCCTGACCACGCCATTTCATTGCCCTGCCCCCAGCGCACACCCCCTCACTCATATACCTCTCCATTCCATCCCCCATTTCATCCTTGGTCTCCCCCTCCCTCTCCTTTCCACTCTCCCAAACTCATCCACCAAGCCAAGCAGCTCCTCTTCGTTTTCACTTAACAACACAGTATCATCTGCAGGCAACAGTACAGGGAGTTTCCAAACACCGCCCTCTCTCACTAGGGGGCCCACTCCAACATCCACTGCCCTACTTTGTATCTCTTTTATTACCCCATCCATGTACAGATTGAACAACCATGGAGACATGACACATCCTTGTTTCAGTCCAACTTTCAAATGGAAAAATTTCTCTCAGTTCACTATCCACATGCACACTCATACCTACTCTTCACGGCCTACGAGAACTTTCCATCTACTCCATATATTTCTTAATACTTTCCACAGTCCTTGTCTATTCACCCTGTCATATGCTTTCTCCAAATCCATGAAGGCCGCATACGGTGTTACTGTGAAACCATTAAACAAGAAAAGGTATATAGGGTATTCACTCTTCTGTGTTTATGGTTACTTACCTTGTAAACAGGACTGTCTGTGATAAAGTTGGTAAAAAATGTTGAAGAATCGCTCACAACCTGGACGCGTCACACAGGTGTGTGGGGAGTTTTGATGTTAATCTTGTTGCCACATTTCTTGCAGCGGGTCTCTTGATGTACCATGATGAATGGGAGCCCCCAGAGTTTATCGGTGGCTTTATAAATCCTGAGAGCCTCAGTTGCCAACTGTAAACTTCATAGGTCCTTTCGAGATGTGGTCAGATTTTTGCAGACGCACATACTCTCACAAAAGGGGATTACAGTTCTTGTTCTTAGCCATTTAATTTTGTTTATTTTTTCCAGTCATGGTGATATTAGTGGTCGTTAATTCAGCTGTAATATGGATTTTGAGTATAGTAATAGGAAGAAAACAAATGAGAGAGAGAGAGAGAGAGAGAGAGAACTAACAGACAAACAGTAATTATTTTTCCAGTTGTGATAAATAATAATAAAGCTGTAAAATTCTAGCTGAATGCTGATTTTGGCTGTAGAAAGCAGGGAATAAGAAAAAAAATGAAGAGAAAGAGAGGGAGGTGAGACTTTTTTTCTGATATTTATCATTCACGGTCATCATAGGAGTGCCAGAGATTTATTTATTTTCACCAGGTGAGAGCTAAATGGCAAATGGTCAAGATCTGATAACCTGGGATCATTAGTGAGGGCGGGTAGGTGAGAGAGAGAAAAAAAAAAACAAACAAACAGAATTATTATTCTAATCATGATAATAATAGTACCATTAAATTCTAGATGCAACTTTTGGAAAAACAGAGTGAGCCGCACAGGATACCCATGTGCTGATCCACTGTACCTGAGTGATGCACGACGCATGATATGTCCTGACTTACTGTAGGATGTGTGCAATAGGAAAAAGATTATTAATTATTGTCTTCAAATGTTTCACTTTGTTTTTATTTGTCCTTCATATGAAAAGACGTTTCTTAAATCAAGTAGTAGTAGCGGTGGTGTTAACTGTAGTTATTGTGGAGAATAATAATAAGAAATTAGATACAAAACAGAATGAAGAGAGAGAGAGAGAGAGAGAGAGAGAGAGAGAGAGAGAGAGAGAGAGAGAGAGGGAGAGAGAGAGAGAGAGAGAGAGAGAGAGAGAGAGAGTCTTTTGCCATGTGAAAGTTTGGTCAAGGCCACTCACTTTGGTCAGTTTTCCACCATCCATCACGGAAGACAGAAGTCTGCCCCACCGTGATTAAAACTCTTCAGCCCTGTGTAGATCTGGACAGGAGGTATGTGACCTAATAATGGGGATGGGCAATACAACCCTTGTCCAGGACTAAGCATGTGTACTCCTGGGCATGGGTTGAAGTAGTGGATGCTTGAAGGTATGACCAATACTACGTAATGGGGGGGGGGGAGTTCAATCCCTGTCCAGGACTATGCGTGCGTAGTCCTGGACAGGGGTTGAACTAGGGGTTTGCCCAAAGGCATGCCCAGTACTACGCAATGGTGGGTGGGGGTGTGGGGGGGATGCCCATTACAAAGTGCTCAGGACTACCCGTGCATAGTGCTGGGCATTTTTGTATTGCTGTTGATAAGTGAAAGAAGTGAGTTTTTGATGAAATAGAAGTAAAAAGGTTATTTTTTCCCCAATCAGAGATATGAGCCAAGTCAGATAAGAGGCGTGCCATAGCCTCATCCCTTGTTTCTTGAAGTAACTACTGAGATGGATGCTGCAGGAAGCAAAACGAATGATGAAGGGTGGAGTCATCATCGTATGAGTGGATAGGGTTTGATGTACGATTACTGTATTTAGGTCACTGATGAATAAAAGGAAGAGAGTTGGTGATAAGACAAATCCCTGAGGAACACCGCTGTATATAGCTCTAGGAGGAGAATGGTGTCCGTCTACAACAGCAGCTATAGAACGACCAGAAGAGAAGCTAGAGATGAAGGCACATATAGGCTAGAAATTGTAAGAGGGCAGTTTGGATATTAAAGATTTATGTCGGACTCGATAGAAAGCCTTTGAGGAGTCAAGTGCAATGGCAAAGCTTTCGCCAAAGTTCTGAAAGGAGGATGACCAAGAGACTGAAAGGTTGGTGAGAAGATCACCAGTGGAGTGTTCCTGGCAGAACCCATGCTGACGATCAGAAATAAGGTTGTGATAGGAAAGATACTTTATTTATTTATTTATTTTTTTTTTTGTTAAGAATAGAATCGACAGTTTTGGAAATACATGATGTCAAAGCAATTGGACGATAGTTAGAGGGCTGGAAAGTCACCCTTCTTTGGAATATGCTGAATGAGAGCAAGAAGGAAAGGTACAAGTTGATAGACAAAGACGAAAGAGTTTACCTAGGTAGGGTGTAAACATAGAAAACATAGAAGCACAGTTCTTGAGGACAACAGGAGGATCCCATCAGGCCCACATGCCTTGTTAGTACTGAGGCCAGTGATGGCAGAAAATATTCCAATTTAAGACATTTTAATGTCAGCCACAAGAAAATCAGGGGGGCGGGGGAGAGATCGAGGAACAGCACCAGAATCGTCTAAGTGGAACTGGAGGAGGAAGTCTGAGTGAAGAGTTCTGCCCTGTCAGTAGAAGAAATAGTTACACAGCCATCAGAGTGGAAAAGTGGAGGGAAGGATGATGAGGTAAAGGTGTTAGAAAGGTTTCTGGCAAGGTGCCAGAAGGAGCGGGAAGAATTTGAATTGGAGAGTTCACAGCATTTAGTACTAATGAAATTATTCTTAGCAGAGTGAAGAACAGACTTAGCACGATTCCGGTCAGAAACATAAAAAGATGAGATACAGGGATGGGTTGGCTCCGCTGCCTTTTGTAGGCCTTCTCCTTGTTGTGGACAGCATTAGAACAAGCGTGATTAAACCAAGTTTTTGTTTGCATTAGTCAAATGATATGAGAAAGTAATGTATGCTTCAATGCCTGAGAGAATAACCTCCGTAATGCGCATGACACACTCAGATGGCTCTCGGCCATGGAAGCAATAATCATTCCAGGGAAAATCAAAGAAGTACTGCCTGGGGGTCTCCCAATCAGCATCTCCAAAGTGCCAAAGACGAAGTTTCTTTGGAAAATCCACAGGCCTTACTGGAGCAATAGGACAGGTTAACTCTAGATAGGTAATTTGATTTTTAAAAATATGAGCATAAGGTCTACAGATCTGTCCGTCTCATTACCTTCCTGACTAGTGATGCTCTTCATGGGGATGATGGGGTCATAGCTGTATCTGGCTCTGATTTTGCTCTATTGAGCCATTGGAGTATGTTAGACCCCCAGATTACCTAGTTGAGCTCTCTTGTGATTTTTTTTTATTTCAATTTTGCTGTCTTTCTCCTTTTGTGTACAGAAGGTCCCAACATCGGTCTACTGCAGGCCACCCAAGGAATCATGATATTACTTTTCAGTTTTGCAAGATTTAATTTTAAAATTTGCATACCTAAAATTTAATCATTTTTGTATAAACTTTAAAAAAATATATATTTTTTCAATTAAACTTTATTTTTCTGGCCCTATTTAAAGATAAGGGGTTGAATTATTTGTATATTGAAGCATTTTGAAATTTTTCAAACGGAAGTATTTTTTTTTATTTTTTTCCGTGGGGTCCGTCAGACCCCACGTTACCTAATATGTAACAAAATGAAGATTACCTGTCTAGGGTGGTAATAAGACTGATCGGAAGAGCCCAGTGGAAAGGAAAGATAGACAATGTAAGCAGAAGGATTAGTTGTAAGGAGGAGGTCATGAATGTTGGAATTTTCCCAAATGTGTTCAGGGATGCAGGTAGGATGCTGTGCAAGCTGCTTTTGGTCATTAAGGGTAGAAAAGATGTAGGCTTGTTCACCAGGTGGATCAGTGCAATGTGTAGTGGTGTAGTGGTCTAAAACGCCAGTCAGACTGACTGCCATGCTCCATACGAGCATAAGATCGAATATCTGTGAGGCGACAGAAGCTAGTCTGAATATATAGTACCAGTTGTTAGGTATTCTGGCTACTAGCCGTTAAATGTTCTGTACACACACACACACACACACACACACACACACACACACACACACACACAGTTAGATAAATATATTCACTGACAGATACATTGATAGACAGATAGATACATTGGTAGATATATATGGATGCAAGTAGTTAGAGGGAACTGAGTGTGGGACGCAGCAGATGGCTGATAATGTATACCAGTAACAGGGAATCTCGATATGCCATAACATACCTATAAGAGCCAGGGGAATAACATACCCATCCCTTGAACGACCCTCATAACACGATATTGAACGTAACTTGGAGGAAGAGGAAAGAGTCTGTGTTATAACATTGTGAGTGGTGGCTGTACAGGAGGGGGTACTATCCCAGAATATCAGCCTTCGTGCCCCATAACCTCCGTGATATGGTGGTCCCGTCTACGAGTCTGCCAGTAGCACAAAAAAGGGACGTGATACTCTTTTTTTCTCTAACTTACCATAAAATTGTCGTATCGTCATCTTGAATGCTGAGTTGTATCGATAGATTAACATTTCAATATGATACTTGTCACGAAGAAGTGCTATGAGAAGGATTTAGTAGTATGGGCATTGTCTTTTTCTGCCACTGAGTCTCATGCAATGAACTACACATGGACGAAACTATGGGCCAGTTCAAGGCAAATGTAACTATAGTCCCCGCGAGTAAGCCGAATCAGTAGAGATGTGGTATGCATTCCTAACGGACCCAGATTCTAATCCCGGCTGGTGCAGGGAACAATTTAGGGATCTGAATTTCATTAAACCCTGCTTTACTGGTCTAGACGAAACCCTCCAGCATGTCATAAAAATACCCCTGCAAATATCAAAACAGCATGTATTCTCTATGGACATTGGGTGTTAGCGTCGAAATGGTGACACGTGTAGGTGCATGGTATGTAGGAGAATTAGTGACCATTGGGAATTGCCTGTGAATGTTATACCCAGAGTCTGACACACAAAGAAAAGTGCAGTAAAGCTATCCACTTCGTGCAGAGGCCACCACTGATACTTTCTTTAGTCAGTCACAGCAATAACTGGCCTTGGATTTAGTTGGAACCCATTTGGTTAAACACCTTCTGGTTTATTTGTTTCAGGAACATGTGTGGCGACTCTTTGTTTTTCGTATATCTGTTACTTTGCTTTCAGGAATTTCCAGTTTAAATAGGCTGGTGATATAAATAATTGCAGAATTCTACGATATTTTCGAAAATACACAGACGTAATCCATTTTGCCTTCCGTGTCTGAGGAAAGATTACAAAATCCATGCCGTTTCTTATTTTATTCACTATTTTATTTTTCCATAATTTATGCGAGCTTGCCGTAAATGAAAGGAATAGAGTTCATTTAATTAATTTGCTGTTGTCTGCCTTCAGTGGTCGTCTGGCATTAAAGGTACAACTTTGGAAAATGACAAATAATCTGGTTTTGAGTAGTCTGCCTTTGGAAGTTACTGTTTTCTCACATTAATTTTGCATAAATTTTTACGTATAAGAATGATACTGTTCTGTAATGTTTTTGTTACTCTAATTTCGCAAATCTCTCTCTCTCTCTCTCTCTCTCTCTCTCTCTCTCTCACTTTATTTTCTCAGAATCCTCAACTATTCTTTTCTTTCTATATTTCCTTAATCAGTGTTTCTATGGCCATATGTTCTCTTTCCATTGATTTTCGGCAATCTCTTAACCTCTTCATAACAACAATATAATTATTATTATCAGATAGATTTCCTGATAGGGAGACATCTCGTGGTAAAAGGGTTAAGAATAGACAAGGATTAAAACACAACAGACGCTAAAACATCAACAAGCAAACAGGCAGGTAGAGAGATTAACACACACACAAACACGCACACACACACACACACACACACACACACACACACACACACACACACACACACACACACACACGCACACATTATAATATTAACTAAGAAAACTCTAAAAGTCAAAGAAATAGAACTAGATATACCTTCACAAGTAGAACTGATTGCAGTAGAGATCAATACATCTGAAGGGAAAGTATTTGTAGCCAATTTGTACATGCCAACTAGATCAAACACATGGGAAAGAGACGAATATGAGGACCTGGCAGAGAATACAGTTCAGAGTTTAAGAGCATTACTACATAAAATGGAAGAGAAATCGGAAAGAATTATACTAACTGGAGATTTTAATACAAATATAAATTGGAATACTCTACAGTACATATAATAAGCCAAGAAAGCTTTTGGGACCAAAAGCTCCTGGATCTCGTGCAAGAGTTTTTCCTAACGCAACATGTAAGGGAAAGCACCAGAAAAAGAGGACTCGATGTACCCTCAATGCTAGATCTCATATATATTAGGCAAGAAAACGATATTGACAATTTAATATATCACCCTCCATTCGGCAAAAGCGACCATGCAGTACTAAATTGCAATTTCAGGATTGCATATGACATAGTTAACAGCAATGAAAGTTACAAAAAGAGCCTAAACTATAAAAAGGGAAACTATCATGACCTAAAGAAGTACTTCTTAGAAATTGATTGAGAAAAGGAGCTTAGAGGACAAGATTTAAATGCTATATATAAAAAATTCTGTGAACTTTATGAAATAGGAGTCCAGAATTACATCCCACAGCACAAAGAAGCAGAAAAGAAAATAAAGAAATGGTTCAATACAGAATGTAAAATATGAAAAGAAAAAAGAGATTTGTTGTGGAATAGATACAGAAAACACAATAGTGAAAGGGCATATAATAATTACAAACAGGCAAGAAACGATTATACAAGAACAAGGAGGGAAACCCAAAAACAGTTTGAGGAGGATATCATAAATAAAAGTAATGATCAACCGAAGCTATTTTACAGCTACAGCAGAAGCAAAACCAAAGTAAAAGAAAAATACAATCCATTACGGACGAGGGAATCACCTATACGCAAGAGAAGGATATTTGTGAAGCACTAAACAAGAATTTCCAATCAGTTTTTACAGAGGAAAAAAATTTTGACAGGGATTATGTGGAACATGCATGCCCACACATACTACCAGATATACAAACATCAGAAAAAGTAATACAGGAGAAACTAAGTAAATTAGACAAAGGAAAAGCAAATGGTCCTGATGATAATTCATGTTTGGTGCTACGTGAATGTGCAAAGGAGTTAAGTAAACCATTATTTCAAGAAATCCTTGAATAAAGGTAAACTACCTGATATTTTGAAGAAAGCAAACATTGTTCTCTTATTCAAGAATGGGAATAGACAAAATCCACTCAACTACCGACCAGTATCACTAACCAGTGTTGTAAGTAAGGTATTAGAAAATCTTTTAAGAAAAGCCTGGGTAAATCATCTGGAAGAACACAATATGATAATAGAAAGAGAGTTTGGTTTCAGAAAAGGAAAATCATGTGTTACTAATCTGTTGAGCTACTATAACAGAGTAACAGACTCATTACAGGAAAGAGAAGGATGGGTGGACAGTATCTATTTAGATTTCAATAAAGCATTTGACACAGTACCACACCAAAGACTTTAATGGAAACTGTACCATCAAGGAGGAATTCGAGGTAAACTGTATTGTTGGATGCAAGATTTTCTCATAAAAAGAGAAATGAGAACAGTACTAAGGGGAAATTACTCATCATGGAAAGAAGTGACTAGTGGTGTACCACATGGCTCAGTGCTGGCACCAATCATGTTTTTAGTGTATATAAATGATATAGACAGTGTTACGGAACAGAGAAAGATAATGTACACTTTAAGTGAGAATACTAAAAATCACTACTGTCCCGTAAAGTTCCAGGTTCAAAACAAAAGAGTTAGGTATAATTACAAGTTAAAGTTTAATGCTCAAACTAACAACAAAGCATTCAGGACTCATAAGGATAATGTAATGGCCAAATCAGGTTGAATATATGGTTAACTGCAATAGCCTCTATTAACACGAAATTAGCAAGAGTAAATTTATCTAAGTCAGCCCTGATAAAATGAGAAAACCGGATAATGCTCAGTGAATGCAAGATATATTATTACAGATACAAATTATTATTAATAATGGCTGACACCCAAAACACATGAATCACAAAAACCTTACTGGGCCCACGAATTAACACCTTATGCTATACAGTACAAGAAAAATGTAATAACACTTATACTCAAATTACACAGCTGCTAGATGGTTGGAGACTTCCTGAGCACTCACAAAAATAATAACAACTGTACAGGGGAGGACAGAGATGTGAACAAAATGAGGAGTAGATCTAAGTGGCCATTAATGCAGAGACTGAGCTCATTATATAGGGGCCGGCAGAGCTTGATACAACTTGTAAGAAGGACACGCAAATGAAGCCATAGGGGACAAAGAGTTGACAATCCTGCTCTGAACAACAGAAAAAACGACTTACTCTACTATAAGGGAGGAGGGGGGGAGTGAGGTAGAACACGCTCGAGATCAAACATGCAGCATACTGTACGTTAGAATTACACAAAGGATGATGAAATCATAGGCTATGTAACACCTCCCCACAAAGAAAAAGAAATTTACAAAGGAAATTTCTTATTACTCTAAAACAATCTGTCTAAAGTCTAGATAAGCAATCTGCAATATCATTTTCTTTCCCCTTGACATGTATGTCTAATGAATACTACTGAAGAAGTAGACTCCATCTTGCCAATCTCTGATTTTTATCTTTAAACTTACTAAGGAATTTCAGTGGGTTATGATCGGTATAAATGACTATGGGGTCAAAACCAGAACACAAATAAAATGAAAAATGCTGTAAACCCAAAATCAAGGCCAAAAGCTCTTTCTCAATAGTTGAGTAGTTCTTTTGAGGTGGAGTGAACTTCTTACTGTAATAAGATACAGGGTGTTCAATACCCTGATCATCCTCTTGCAGCAAAACAGCCCCAGCTCCTATATCACTTGCGTCAACAGCCACCTTAAAAGGCTTAGCAAAATTTGGAGTAGCGAGCACTGGCTGACTTAATAGGATAGCTTTAAGCTTGCTGAAAGAGGATTCACAGTTATCGGTCCAGACAAATTTAACTCCCTTTTTCAGTAGGTCTGTAAGTGGTGATACAAGAATTGAAAAGTTAAGAACAAATCTCCTGTAATAACCTACCATTCCCAAAAATCTTTGTAGCTCTTTCCTACTTTTAGGTCTGGGAAGATCACTTATAACCTGAACCTTAGCTGCTGGTGGTGCAACATGTCCATCACCAGTTATGTACCCAAGGTACTGAACTTTAGCTTGACCAAACTCACACTTTGATAAATTAGCTACAAGATTAGCCTGAACCAAACGCTCAAGAAATTTACTGACATAGCATAGGTGATCTTTCCAGTTGTCACTAAAGATTAATACATCATCAATATAAACAACACACCCTGCCAAACCCTCTGTTACAACATTCATGAGCTTCTGAAATGTGGCTGGTGCATTCTTCATACCATATGGCATTACAGAACATGCAAAAGTCTTTCCTAGTGTTACAAAACATGAGATCTCCCTAGCACTTTCAGTCATAGGTACTTGCCAGTATCCCTTTAACAAATCAAACTTACTTATGTACCTAGCCTTTCCGATCTTGTCTATGCAATCTTCCACGCGAGGGAGAAGGTAAGTGTCTGTTTTGGTTATCTGATTAACTCATCTGTAGTCGATGCAAAGCCGCTGTGACCCACCTGGCTGAGGAACTAGAGTGACAGGAGAACTCCACTCGCTCTGACAGGGCTCAATCATCTTGTGGTCCAACAGGTAGCCAAGCTCCTTCTGGATGAGAGGAACTTTCACTGGGTTCACACGGTAAGGAGGCAGTTTAATTGGCTTTGCGTCTCCAACATCGACATCATGCATCAACACAGTGGTTCTTCCTGGAGTGGCACGGAACGCTTGCGGGTACTCCTGCAGTAATGCCGAAAACTCCTGCCTTTCCTCGGGAGCTAGATGAGGAAGCTTAGTCTGGAGATCATTCATGATATCAGGATTCTTCCCCAAACTATCACCCAGGCTCATGCTGCATGGGAGAACTTCACTTGCAGACTCGGGTGGAACAGCTACAGTGCAGACTGGGTTATTTTCGTCCCGCCTGTGATATAACTTTAGCATGTTGATGTGACAAAGTTGCTTTTTTTTTTTTTTTTTTTTTTTTTTAATGTGTCCGACTCTGGGCATAGGCATCACAGCCTGCTCTCAAGGCCCAGTAGTCCTCCTACATACAATACACCTCTCTACATGTCACCACTTGTTCTTTCTACGATCTGGTGTGGCGATGACGTAGTTGACATCACTGAGTTTCTTCTCCACGAAATAAGGACCACTAAACTTGGCTTGAAGAGGTTGCCCATGCACCGGTAGCAGAATCAAAACCTGATCTCCTGGCTGAAAGTGGCGTAACCTGGACTTCTTATCATACCAAGTCTTCATCTTCTCCTGAGCAGCTCCTAAATTCTCTCTCGCCAGCTGTAAAGCAGTGGATAGCCGTTCTTTGAACTTTATCACATACTCCAGCGGGTTGACGTCATCTTCCTCCAACAGCCAGCATTCCTTGAGTAACTTAAGGGGTCCTCTTAATTCATGGGCAAACAGTAGTTCAAAAGGTGAGAAGCCCAGTGATTCATTTGGAGATTCTCTTGCGGCAAATACAACGAATGGAAGACCTTTATCCCAGTCTTTCTGATGTTCCAAACAGTATTTCTTGAGCATCGATTTGAGTGTTTGATGATATCTCTCCAACGCTCCTTGGGTCTGGGGATGGTAAGCTGAAGACGTGATCTGGGTGATGCCCAACTCTTTCAGAGACTGCTTGAAAACATTTGACATGAAATTACTTCCCCGGTCTGACTGTACCTCCTTGGGTAGCCCAAACTTTGTGAAGAACCCTAGCATTTCCTTAACCACATTCTTTGCTGAGATATTTCTAAGTGGAATGGCTTCAGGATAACGAGTAGCCATATTAATCAAGGTCAACACATAAGAAAATCCTGAAGAAGTCTTAGGAAGAGGGCCCACAATATCCACCAACACACGGGTGAATGGCGCCTCAAAAGGAGGAATGGGAACTAGAGGTGCAACCTTTTCGGTCTGATTACACTTCCCAACAACTTGACAGGTGTGACAAGACTTACAATACCAGGAAACATCCCTGAAGATACCTGGCCAGTAGAAGTGTTTCAAAATGCGTGCCACAGTCTTCCTCACTCCAAGGTGTCCTGCCAAACTGGAATCATGAACCACTCTAATGATATCCTGCCTACAAACACGAGGGATGACAACTTGATGTACAACCTCCCATTCACAGTCGGCTGATGCTGTTGGGGGTTTCCACTTCCTCATAAGTACTCCTGACTTTATATAATAACAAGTAGAAGCACCAGCTGACTCTTCCTCACTGCAAGCAGAGTTAGCTAGACCTTTCAACTCAGGGTCAGCAACCTGCAACTCAACCAACTCTTGACGAGACAAATTATCAACACTACGGGGTACTGCCTCATCTGGTGAGTGGTCCAAATTAGCAAGAAAAGTGTCAGCTAGGATAACATCATCATCATCATTATCCTCTAAGTCACCAGTAACTTTAGACTTAGCCCTAGTGACAGCACATGCAGAGAACACATCAGGGACATCACAATCCTGGGCTGCAGCCACTGAGTCACTAGACAACTGAGGAGCTGGACACACTTGACTTCCACCAATATCATTTCCAAGTAAGAAAGTTACACCTGACATTGGGAGTGTCTGAACGAACCCAATCATAACGGAACCATTAACAAAACCAGACTCTAAATTCACTCTGCACAGAGGGACAGAGAAGTAATTATTCCTTACACCTTGTAAGATTACAGTTTCATCAGAGGAATTAACATTAGAGCCTAGAACACTGGTCAGCATAAGGGATTGGCAAGCACCTGTATCACGATATATTTTAACTGATTTCCTGTCATTACTGTCCAGAGGACTGACAAAACCATCACACAGGAAATTAGCACATGAACTCTTAAGAGTGTCACCCACGTTACTGCTCAAATGAGGAGCTTCATCATGAGGATTTAATTTACCCCTGAAAGCAGGTTCAGTTAACTCAGTTAAAGAATTCTGGGAACTCTCAAGGGTGGACACTAGACCAATTGACTGAATATTTAAAGACTCCTTTTTGTTCACATCACGCTGTCTCCTGAAACATTTCTCCGTAGTATGACCAAGCTTACTACAATAAGTACATTTACTTTTCTGAAATCTAGAGGTGAAGCTGGTATTTACTTCCTGAGAAACATCATCTTTATTTTCTTTCCTGTTACCTGTACTCTGAGTAGATGCAACGTACTTACTCTCAGCTTTCCTTTTTTCTCTAGAATATCTCTTGTGAGTGAGAACATATTCATCAGCTAAAACTGCAGCATCAGACAAATTATCTATTCTTCTCTCATCAAGATATAGGCTTACATCATTATTAATACACCTTTTGAAGTCCTCCAGCAAAATCATCTGCTTAAATTTATCAAAATCAGAATCCACATTCTTAGAATTTAACCACTGCTCTAACAGATCTTCTTTGATTTTTGCATACTCAACATGGGATTCCTTCTCTTGCTTATAAGTTGTCCTAAATTTTACTCTATAGGCTTCAGGAACAAACTCATAGGCCTTAAGAATCAAGCTCTTAACTACATCATAATTATCAGATTGATCCTGAGGCAAAGATGCATAAGTTACTTGAGCTTTACCGGTGAGAACAGTTTGAAGGAGTACTGGCCAATACTTTTTGGGCCAATTAAAACCTGTAACTACCCTCTCAAACAACTGAAAATACTTTGTTAAATCAGATTCATTAAAAGGAGCGACAAGTTTAACATTTTTAGCCACATCGAAATCATCAGAGCTAGATGATCCAGTTCCACCTTGTTTCATGCGATACTCATGGTCTGCCTGAATCCTAGCAATTTCAATCTGTGCCTGAGCCCGTGCCTGTGCCTGCTGAATACGAGCCTGAGATTCAGCCTCCTTAGCATTTGCCTGAAATACAGCCTCCTTAGCACGAGCCTCCTGCAGAGCTAGCTGTAACTTAGCTATTTCAATCTGCGTTTGCTCATTTGGAGGAGTTATATTAAACAAGCTTTTATTAATCATGTCGACAATTTGATCTTTAGAATGATGAGAGCGAACAGCAATTCCCAATTGTTGAGCAACAAGCTTAAGTTCATTTTTTTTTTTTTCTGTTTTCTACATCACACACTGTTTGCACATTTGACAAAAAATCTTTGGCTTCATCAAGCTTAGTAATAGTAGACATTATGAATAAATCAGTCACGAAATATCAAGCAATATCCTTATGATAATATCCTGAAAATTCTGGCGAGGTCGCAAAGTTTATGTTACGGAACAGAGAGAGATAATGAACACTTCAAGTGAGAGTACTAAAAATCACTACTGTCCCGTAAAGTTCCAGGTTCAAAACAAAAGAGTTAGGTAAAGTTACAAGTTAAAGTTTAATGCTCAAACTAACAACAAAACATTCAGGACTCATAAGGATAATGTAATGGCAAAAAACAGGTTAAATATATGGTTAACTGCAATAGCCTCTATTAACACGAAATCAGCAAGAGTAAATTTATCTAAGTCAGCCCTGATAAAATGAGAAAACCGGATAATGCTCAGTGAATGCAAGATATATTATTACAGATAAAAAATATTATTAATAATGGCTGACACCCAAAACACATGAATCACAAAAACCTTACTGGGCCCACGAATTAACACCTTATGCTATACAGTAGAAGAAAAATGTAATAACACTTATACTCAAATTACACAGCTGCTAGATGGTTGGAGACTTCCTGAGCACTCACAAAAATAATAACAACTGTACAGAGGAGGACAGAGATGTGAACAAAATGAGGAGTAGATCTAAGTGGCCATTAATGCAGAGACTGAGCTCATTATATAGGGGCCGGCAGAGCTTGATACAACTTGTAAGAAGGACACGCAAATGAAGCCATAGGGGACAAAGAGTTGACAATCCTACTCTGAACAACAGAAAGAACGACTTACTCTACTATAAGGGAGGAGGGGGGGAGTGAGGTAGAACACGCTCGTGATCAAACATGCAGCATACTGTACGTTAGAATTACACAAAGGATGATGAAATCATAGGCTATGTAACAACAGTAACACTGGAAATGAAAGCTATCTAAATATGTTTGCAGATGATGCAAAAATACAAAGGAGAACTACTAACACAGACTCTTGTAAAAAGCTACAAGAAGATTTAAATAAACTTCATGAATGGAGCAATACATGGCCAATAGAATTCAATGTGGTCAAGTGTCATGTAATCAAGTTTGGTAAAAGTGGAAAACGACCTGATTGGGATTATACTTTAGGAAATAAAACCCTACACACATCAGAAAGAAAGAAGGACCTAGGTGTGATTATCAATAACAGACTATCTCCGGCTGACCACATCAGTGAGAATTTATGGAACATGTATACACTGCTTGCAAAAATGAGAATAGCATTCACATACATAAATGAAGACATGCTAAGAAGGATAATAACATCATTCATCAGACCAACCCTGGAGTATGCATCAGTAGTCTGGAGTCCTCATCTCAAAAAACACATAGACGAGATTGAAAAAGTTCAAAGGGCTACTACAAGATGGGTATCAAGCTTAAGGGATCTGAGCTACGAAGAAAGACTAAATAAACTGAATCTACCAACACTACAGGAGAGAAGGAAAAGAGGTGACATGATTATGCTATATAAATGCATATCAGGGAAGGTGAAAATAGACATAAATGATTACTTAACCTATGGGGAAGCATCAGCAAGAGGACACTGTAAAAACCTGCATAACAAGAGAGGTGATAAAGACGTTAGGGAATTTAGTTTCCCAAATAGAGCAATTGACCAGTGGAATGCACTACCGAATGAAATAGTGTGTGCCAAAACAATTCACAAATTTAAGGATATGTACGATAAATATGGTTTAAGACACGGGACAGTACGAGCTTGACTCATTCCTGTAATTATACAATTAGGTAAGGACAGTTATGTAAGAACACACACACACACACACACACACACACACACACACACACACACACCGCTCGCTGGTGCAGTGGTAACGTTCTCGCTTGCCATCTGGTAGACGGGAGTTCGCGCCTCGCTCAGGTTGCAAAAAGTTTCACTGACGAATTGGGTGGTTATTGTCCCCCTTGAGCAAGGGGACGGGTGTGTGGGTGTGTGAAGGTCACAGCCTTGACCTTAGATCAGACTATATGAGCTCTCAGCTTCCTTCCGGAAGGGTAAAAGCTGACGATCACGACCATCAAGTGATCCTGACCAACCCTGTGAATTACACACACACACACACACACACACACACACACACATTCTCTCTCTCCCTCTCCCCTCTCTCTCTCTCTTTCTCATGAAATTCAGTGTAAGAGTCAGTTTCCACATGGACAATGCTATCTTCCTTCTATTATTTCCAACACCATAGGTAGGGTGTAGTGACGCTTCTCTACACTGCTGTGATGAGAATCTGCCATGAGAGTTAGTGAATCTGTATTTTCACCGAATCCATGTGTGACTTCATTTTAGGAAAGTTTTAACTCGCCTCATGCCAGTGCCGTTTTAAAACAGTTTGATGAATATCTGCGGTCAGTGCTAGTGCCAGTTTAAAAAGACTTAAAATTAAAAAAATCACTGTGACTGCATTTTTCAAGATTCACAGGTAAAAATTAGCAGGCATGTACTGTATGGTAACCGTTCCTCTACCATTTCCCAGATGGTCAAGACCATACACCCACTCACTCCCCCTCTCACGCTCACTCTGCCTCACTCTACCTGTGTGCCTCACCCACCGCTGTACATAGTGAAGGCATGTTGTAAATATTTTCACGTAAGTTTAGGGACTATACATAGTGAAGGCAGGTTGTAAATACCTTCTTGTAAGTGCCAGGACTGTACAGAATGAAGTCAGGTTGTACCTATCGTCAAGTAAGTGTAAGATAATGCATTCACAGTGAGAAAGACACGTAAATTGTGACAGATGTTGAAGTAATAAGTAATCAGAAAAGTGTACTGAACATTCCTATACCTTTCCAGCATAGATACCTGAGTCTACCTTACATAGAAAACCGATTTCTCTCACCCATGTGGTGAGCGTGGGAGAGTGGGAATACTTGTATAGGAGTAAGCAGGACTCAATAAAACCCATTTCCGAGCTTCAGTGAGTATTTTAATGGTGAAAATCGTTATTTTCACATCAAAATCTATCATTTTAGCCCCTCCAAAAAGGTCAAAAAATGGCTGGCACAGAGGCGACCCATTGGGCTAAAAATAGCTGGCATGCGGCAGGTTAAATGACATTGCTAATAACACTAATTGCAACTTAAGTGGTAGGCTACTAAGGCTACTATAATAATCGTGAATGTAATAGCAAATGGGAATCTTTTTTTTTTTTTATGCAAGGAAAAAGGAACCAAAGACTAGGAACCTGCAAATTGTTCCCTCAAAGGCAAATAAAAACGAGACAATAGAGAGAAAAAAATCAATATCCATCCATTTCGAGATGCCTGGACACACTGTATTTGAAAGACTGGAGGTCATAGGCAGTAGGAAATACAGACAAGGGAAGACAGTTCCAATATTGACCTGTTTCATACATGAAGGACTGGGAGTAACGGTTAACAAATGCATTAATGTTGGACCAAAAAGGGATGAGAATTTTTTTACCAGGCAGGTGCTACATGCCCTGTGTAGTGATGGAGGAATGCAAGCACGCAGTTCAGAGAAGCAGTGGCCATCGAAGAAGTAATAGAAAAGAAATAAAGATGCGACAGTGCGGCAAAGAGATGGAGGTGAAAGTGAACAAATAAGAGGAGGAGAGTTAGTGGGATGAAAAGCCTTTGACTCCACCTTGTTAAGAAGTGATGTATGTGGGGAGCCTCACCATACATGAATGTTGTACTCTAAACAGGGGCGAGTAAAACTTGTGTATAAAGTCAACGACAGTGCAGGAGTAAAGAAGGCACGGAGTCGACTTAGCACACCTACTTTCTTGGAAGCAGATCCTACAAGTACATAATGATTGATTTTAACATTTTAAGTGGCAATATAATAGGTAACAATTGCAATATTTCAACAAGGATTGATATTAAATAATGAAATAATCTAACTTTTCCCTTCTACATACAATTATCTCACTTTTAACTCTACTATAGGTTACTCCTTTTACCTTAATTTAGCTCAGATTTTTAGTCGTTTGCAGCTTATTTCAGGTAACAGTGTCGGAGTAAAACAATACCCTGGCTCTCCATTTTTTTTTTTTTAAAGCAGTGTATGTGGCTAGCGTCATATTCCAATGTTAATCTTTTGTTATAACTCAGCATCGAAGATGGATGGAAGGCAGTTTTAGGCCATGTTGGATTAAAAAAGTTATAGTAGCAAGCTGACAAAAGCATTTAAGAAAACTGATCAGGAGGCAAAACATTCAAATGGATTGCTAATCGAGTAAAAAGTGTGGTAAGGTAGGTTCAGTGTTGACAAAAATTATTGAATAGATCAATTTCTTAGGGGGAAAAAGACATACAGCAGGCACGGATTTGAGGAACGTGGCTGGCATAGATCCTCTCTGTATTTGGCAGACCAATGTTTACTTACATGAAAAGAACTGTGTTTTTCACCAACACTTTATGCAATAAACATCCTATATAAATGTCAGAATAATTTAAGTGAAAACGGTTTTTTGGTAATAAAGTTCGAGTAACATGGTAATGAGTCAGTATTAGTTTAGACTTGTAGTAATTCTACTATTTCACGCCCCCCCCCCCCTCTAATTTCATACTGCTTGTTCTAGCCCTGTATAATAGCATCGCTCTTTGACAACTCGCCGCTCTTGGTGATAACGAAGTAGTATTCAGTCTTTGTGTTATTCCTGTTTGTATTTTTTTTGGAAATAGCATCCACCCACTTATCAAGAATGGTCAAGAATGGTCTAAGTCAAAGGTGACAGGATATATTGGCAATAAAATGGCGTCATCACACTGACAACGTTAATAAAGAATGTTTCTAATGATCTAACCTCTTCACTACGAGCGACTCAGAACTGTATAAAATCGCTTGACATGGCCAGCTGCACAATATCGCCACCTGTGATGACCCATGCTTAGCCAGTGAGTGCCCACGGGACACAACTGGTCAAACACACAGTGGGTAAAGTCTGCCTGTCACGTATGGTACAGTTGGCTATGTCTGTTTATGGTGTGACTGGCTTCGACTGAACCATTATAGGGTACTTGAAAAATGACGTTCGCACCTGACTAAAGACAATGAAATACATCTTCTAAGAAGTATACTGTATATAATTCTGATATGGCAAAACTGTAATGAAAAAAGTAATTTTGTCGAATGTGATATAAGCAAAGGCGCGAGCGTGCGCGCCACAAAGAGAGAGAGAGAGAGAGAGAGAGAGAGAGAGAGAGAGAGAGAGAGAGAGAGAGAGAGAGAGACAGACAGACAGACAGACAGACAGACAGACAGCGATGTGAAAGCACCAATAAAGTAAAAGAAAAAAAGCTCCAAAAAGTAGCCTACCTCGGTGATCCCATTGGCTTTTCCAGCCCGAAATCATCATCCTCTGAGAGCCAGTCCCAGCTGCCAGATGTGTGGTGGTGGTGGTGGTGGTGCTGGGAGATGTGTGGTGGTAGTGCTGGGATATCTGATGTGTGTGGTGGTGGTGGCACTGGGAGATGTGATGCGTGGTGGCGGTGATGGTGATAATAATGGCAGTGGTGGTGGTGCTGGGAGATGCGGTGGTGGTGAGGGTGGTGGTGGGAGGATGTGATGTGTGGTAGTGGTGGTTGTGGTGGTGGTGGTGCTGGGAGAAATGATGTGCGTTGGTGGTGATGGTGGCACTGGGAGATATGATGTATGGTGGTGGTGGTGGTGATGGTGGTGGTACTGGGAGATATGATGTATGGAGGTGGTGGTGGTGGTGGTGGTGGTGATGGTGGTGGTACTGGGAGATATGATGTATGGAGGTGGTGGTGGTGGTGGTGGTGGTGCTGGGATATATGATGTATGGTGGTGGTGGTAGTACTGGGAAATGTGATGTATGATGGTGGTGGTGATGGTGGTACTGGGAGATGTGATGTATGGTGGTGGTGGTGGTGGTGGTGGTTGCTTTCATGAGTATACTGAGGGTGCCCCCATAATACTATATCCTCGCTGCCGTTGTGGTGGTGGTGGTGGTTGTGGCTGTAGTTGTAGTTTTTGTTGGTGTTGCTGGGGTTGTTGTTTTTGTTGCTGTTGCTGTGGTTTTGTTTTTTTAATGCTAGGAAGAAGGAGCCAAAGGCCATGAGCCCGCAAACTGTTCCTTCCAAAAAGAAAAAAAGAAAAAACAATACAAGGGAGAGATAAATTCAAGATCCTATCATTTCGAGATGCCTGGACACACTGCGTTTGAAAGACTGGAGTTCATGGGAAGCAGGAAGGACAGACAGAGGGAGACAGTTCCAGAGCTGACCTGTTGTATAACTGAAGGACTGGGAGTAACGGTTAACCCTTGCATTAGAGAGTTGGACATAAAAGGGATGAGAGAGTGTTGTTAGACCAGTGTTATGCGCCCGTCGTAGAGGTGGAGGGATGCAAGCAGACAGTTCAAAGGAGCAGTGACCATTGAAGTGGCGACAGAAAAGAGATAAAGATGCAACAGTGCGAAGAAGAGACAGAGGTTGAAGGGAGCCAGTAAGAGGAGAGTTAATGAGACGAAAAGCCATTGACTCCACCCTATTGAGAAAAGCTGTATGTGGGGAGCCTCCTGACACACGAGAGTTGTACTCTACACAGAGGCAAATAAAACCTGTATATAAAGTAACTGTGTAGGGGTAAAGAAGGTACGGAATTTCTGTAGTTGTCGTTTTTGTTGTTGTTGCTGTGGTTGTGGTTGTTGGTGTTGATGTTATTGTTAGTTGTTTGTTGTTTATTTGTTGTTATTGTTGCTCCAGGCTCATCGGGACGTGAAAACTGTAGACTGCAGGCTGAAGTGACCATTCTTCCGCAGTTCGTTCTCTTTTCGGGGGTTAAGGAGGGAGGGAGTTGAGGAATGTTTGTTGTTTTGTTGTTGCTTAGCCCCAGTCTGCCAGGCCGAAGAGATCCTTCACCACAGGTAAGCAACTGCCTCTATGGGGCCGTCCTACAGACACACTACAGTACATATGCTGTATAGGGATCTGGCACTCCCTTGTGGTAGACAGCGCCCCACCAGGGTCAGACCAGGATCCTTCCCACAGCTAGATGCAAGGAAGTACGAACAGGTTTGTTCCCGGGTGGACACTGCAGTTGCTACACCAAGGATGCACACGGCCACCACGTGTAGGCTCCTTGTCAACGCCTGGAGAACGTTTGTTTAAACAGACAGTAGAGCCACTCGCTTATATCGGTGCCACCACGTTAGGATATCCCTCTCCACCACCACACTATTCTTGCTGCAGCCAGAGTAATTTATGCAGCTCTGAGAATAGCCATTGTGAGGAGGTGGTTAGAATCACTTTTGCATTATTACATTAAATACGATGACGGCTTTTTTATGCGTTTTAATTTTGCCGCAGTTACACGACTTATAGTGAATTAGTTTAAAATCTGTTAGTAAAGACGAAGTTCATGTGCACTTTCTTCATAGTTACTGTTTTCCATACACTGCCATCCTCTTCCCGCCCCGCATCTCATCACCTCCTGTCCTCATCTCTTTTTCCACGCATCCAAGCCTATCGGTTTTTATCTTACTGTATTTGCTTCTTTGGGGGTTTGTTTTTTGGAGGTGTGGGATTACAGTGAAAATACTGCTCACAATCAAACGCAGCTCCAACAAAGAATCTGAGTTTGTCTTGTACAGTTGGCAATATATGACTGGTACAGCATCAGTGTGTAGCAGATGTCTGGCATTTGATACACTTGACATCATTGATATAATCACATTTTTGCTGGTGGCACTGATGTTAGTTGAAACGATCAAGTAACTGTGATTCATGAACGTCAGAAATTGTAGCTAGACCTCCACTTCACACGGACACTGTTCCAGGTTCACGTGTGGCCAACTGTACAGTACTGCCTCTTATTTTATGCACTGAATGAGTCCATGCGTTATCACTTACAATTACATAATCATGTGCCGTGTGCAAGTTTGAGTGTGCAAGAAGTACGGTACCTTGGGATATTTTTCGATTCTGTAATGTCCTTATGGATGTTCAGTGGACACCTGCCACTACTTCGTGGTTGCTTAGCCTCTAAACTGTATACTTCGGAAAGAATAATATGGAATGGCCATTTTACTTTACTCTGAAGGGATTCTCTCTCTCTCTCTCTCTCTCTCTCTCTACGGTGCACACACACACACACACACACACACACACACACACACACACATAGATAGATAGATAGATAGGTAGATGGATAGAAAGATAGATAGATAGATAGACAGATGGATATGTAGCTGTCTATCTTATCTATCTAGTTCGATACTCCACAAATTGGTTTAAACCCCTAGAAAATGTTTAGAGAGATTAGTCACCAGTATCGTAGTCCTGTCACCACCTTTGCATTGCCCTGAACTACGGTAGCCTAACTTCCGTTCTCAAAACGTAAAAAGAAGCGTTGCCAAGGCACAGCAAACCCTTCCCCGGCAGTCCCTTTAATGTAAACGTGTAAACACAACAGGATATCTAGTCAAAGATGACACATATTAAGTTAGTAAATCGGGTGAAAATTGACGATTTTATGTCTATTTGAAATTTTAGGCCCGACCCACCTGACATTGACTTCCATACCGCTAACTAGGGGGGTGACCCCCCTGATGCAATGAGGCATGTTATAGGATGCAGATTTGAAAGATGCACCTTTAGGTTTTGGTTTCGTGATATGACGAATTTGAAAGGCGTTATGTGGGAAAAATTATTTTCCTTTTTATACCTTTTGGCTTACAACCTTGGCCTTGGCCCAATTTGGCCCAAAATGTAATCAGGCGATGAAGTCATAGCCCATCATCCCTGTAATTTTATATCAAATCGCACGAGTAGTTATTGAATAAAGTTATTAACAGACAGACAGACAGACAAACAGACAAACCGAGTGAAAACAATACCCGTCCTCAAGCTCCTTCGGGGCGGGGACGGGTAATAAACGACTGATAGTTTTAGAAGTGTACGGATAGCGAGTCAGGCTAGAGCAGTGGTTCTTAACCTTTTTTCTTGGCGACCCAAAATCCATAAGATGGTCTACATGGCGACCCAAACCCTCGTAAACTTACTCTGCACCAGAACTGAAACAAATATATGTGTCATATCATGTGACTAAAACCAAAGTAATATTTCAATATCTTATTGATGTCATAATATATAAATATCATTTTTATTATATGTACTTCCTAAGAACTAAAATATCAACACATTTTGGCAGGAAAAAAATAAATCGAAGATCAGAAAATCAAAATAATTCATTCATGTTCATGATATACCTATTTACTCTGACCATTAAGGAGAGAGTCACTATTTTGGATGTTGTCTGAGACATAAAGTACTATAATCAGTGAGATCCCTGGCACTGAAAAGTTTCAATCAGCTTCTCAAACCGGGGTGATTTAGATGACAGACTGCATCTTAGGTCATGCTCTGGTTGTACACGGTTTCTGTACTTTGTGAGTGCAGAAAATCCTGCCTCACACAGATGAGTTGTAGCAAAGGGAAGGAGTGCTTTCAGGGCTTCACCTCCAAGAATTTTCTTTTCTTTGTAAACTCTGATCCAGAATGAGCTCAGTGATTCGTTTTGTTTCCTGAGATCATAACGAAGTGTTTCATCATTCTGAACCTCGATGAGCTGCTCCTGGAGGTAGCTGATGTTCGAAATCTCGTCAGGCAAGTCTTCAGCTTCAGTGCTGAAGGGATTTCTTACCCAGGCATATTTCATCACATTCTCAGGAATGTAGTGAAAAACTCTTCGATTAGTCTGAAGATATGTTCCACAATGATGCTTTGGACCTGGGTGAGAGAAAATTTTTCGTCTTCCAGAAATTCAAAGATGGAACGACGCAGTCTTCTCAGTCTCAGTTTTACTCTTCCACAGCTTCAGTTTCTCCTTGAATGCAGTTACCTTCTCTGACAGCCCAACTAATGTCTGATCGTGACCTTGCATTGAAATGTTCAAGGCGTTAATCTCAGCAAAGATATCTGCAAGATAAACCATTTGCACCACCTAATTTGAATCAGAGAATCTTTGGGGTCAGTGAATGATTCTTTTTTGCTAGAAATATCTCAGTCTCGTTCCGCATTTCAGGCAACCGTTGGAGCAACCTTCCTCGTGACAGCCACCTAACCTTAGAGTGATACAACACGTGTACATGTTCTGAACCAAAATCAAAACACATCCGACTGATGATCCTGGAGGGTACAACCCTAGATTAATGAAACTGACTACCTGGATGACTTCCTGCATCACTTTCTGTAACTCAGGTGCCAACCCCTGAGAAGCAAGATTCTCACGGTGAAGGAGACAGTGAACAATCAGCAAGAATGGATTTTCTTCCTTAACTCTACCAATGAAGCCATGACGTACTCTCAGCATTGCTGGTGCACAATCACAACAGACATAAAACACTGATTCCACTGAAGCCCTTCAGTCCACAGTACTGAAAATATCTTCTCTGGTTGTGGTCGTGTGTAATGGCCGACAGAACAGAAATTTCTCTTCCATGTCTTCTGGACCTCGGTACCGTACGTAAGTCATGAGCTGGGCATCATTACTCCGAAATGAAAACGGTTAAGTTTTAAAATATAAAATGTACAGTACCGGTACGCTACTCCCAGTTGTGTGCACGGTAATAATCTTTTTTTAAGCCAAATGCAATCGCCTACTGTAGGAGGGAGGGGGAGAGAGAGAGAGAGAGAGAGAGAGAGAGAGAGAGAGAGAGAGAGAGAGAGAGAGAGAGAGAGAATGTAAAGTGTGAAGTATCGACAAGTACAGTAATATGTTAAAAAGTAACAGTATACAACATTAATAATATCAGTAATATATTTGTCTTTTGGCGACCCACTCCAAATGGCTTGGCGACCCAAATTTGGGTCGCGACCCATAGATTAAGAACCACTGGGCTAGAGTGATCTGAGTGCTGTGGTGAGGTAGAGAGATGAGAGGATGGAAGTGGTGATGACAGCAGAGTAGGTGAGTGATTGCTATGTTAATGCAGAGAGGGGAGTAGGGAGTATGGCAGGGTGAGGTGAGAGGGCAGGGAAGGCGAAGGAAAAGCCGGACTGGAAAAGAAATATCAGGTGAACATGAACAGGTAATCATTTAGAAGCCAGCGTACGTAGCATACCTAAGTAAATGAGATGATCCATAAAGAGTAAACATCATATTTTGTTACATAAGAAATCATATGCTTGTTGCTAATCATGAATAAATAATTAAATCGCTTAGGAAAAGGTGTTAGGGAGCTTCCTTCACCGACGACCATACGGGTATAGAGTCTGAAGGTCCAGGGAAGGTCGCATGTTTAGCTCACATAAGATTGAATCTCCACAAGACACATAGAAGTGTTTGGCCATATACTGTATTCAAGGGCGATGGACCTAGAGATGTCACCAATCTTTAAAAATCTGAACTACTGTAGCCTATCCTCAGGCTTTTATTCTTCGTAAGGAGTAATATGGGACTGACTGTTCTTTTCACTAGTAAACTGCCTTCACAAATGTCACTACACTCCCTTTACTTTAACTTGGAACAGAACTGCCATCTCTCCACTTTGACTGTTCAGTCGTAAGAACAGAGTAACATTAAAATATGGTGCAAGTCATGAAGAAGTGCATACAGGGTAGAGCTGTTGTTTTGTCTTATTCTGGCACTAAGCGATGTGAAATAAGTTACAAACGGACGAAAATCTACGCCAAGTTAAGGAGAAAAGAGTATAGTATTTTTTCCGACAGTCATTTATTACCAAGCAACTAGCACTAAATCACTTGAGTCATTATATTTAGTTTTTCACTCACTAAAGGACCAAATCTACATTTACCTGACTCAAATGCCTTTTATCTGGACACTTGTAATGATTAAAAAAAAAAAAAAAACTTCTATACCTGATTACAAGACAGTCGGTATCTTTTCTTCTTTTGATTCATTGAACACGACATTTCCTTTCACCTTAAGCCAAAATATTAATCGACAATATCCTACACGAAATTGTACACTGAATGTAATTTCTTATCCACGAATGTTATATAATTATTACTGGAACATTTTCATTTAATCTAAGGGACTAAAAATATTCTCTGGTGAATATCGTCGGTAGCAGGGGTCTGTGTAATTAAGCAGGCTCTTGGGAAAATATTAATTAGTGGGAGAAAAACACATGTTGATGAAAAGCTGTGATTAGGACCCTAAGAATATTAATTACCTCTCGCCCTTCCCGTCCCTGCCCTGACCCACCACACCCACACACCTGCCACATTAACCACACTCACCCTAACCCACCCACACCCACACACCTGCCACCACATTAACCACATTCAACCTAACCCACCCAAACACCTACCACCACATTAACCACACTCACCCTAACCCACCCACACCCACACACCTGCCACCACATTAACCACATTCAACCTAACCCACCCAAACACCTACCACCACATTAACCACATTCACCCTAACCCACCCACACCCACACACCTGCCACCACATTAACCACATTCAACCTAACCCACCCAAACACCTACCACCACATTAACCACATTCACCCTAACCCACCCACACCCACACACCTGCCACCACATTAACCACATTCAACCTAACCCACCCAAACACCTACCACCACATTAACCACATTCACCCTAACCCACCCACACACTTGCCACCACATTAACCACATTCACCCTAACCCTTATAAGATAGAAAACTCTCCAAAAGCCCCTTAGTGATTCAGATCAGAGTCTGACACAGGACTCTTATCAAGACTGGCTCACCTGCAACATCAAGCTTAATTAATCAACCACTTTAAAGTTTTTCTCGAATTACAGACATAAATATTCTTCTTTCAGCCAGCAGCCTCTTGTTTGCTGTAATTTTCCATGTGGTCTCAGTTATGTTTATTAACTTAATTATTTATTGATTTGTTTAATAATCAGATGAGGAAAATTTCTTACAGCCAGCTGAAACTACATCCCATTTATGAATAATCAGAAGCAGTCTGACAAAAAGAAAAAAAAAATTTCAGTAATATTAAAGAGTAGTATTAACGAATAACCAATGACACAAATATGTAATGCTGTGTGTGTGTGTGTGTGTGTGTGTGTATGTGTGTGTGTGTGTGTGTGTGTGTGTGTGTGTGTGTGTGTGTTTATATTTTTCCCTTTTCTTCTGTGTCTTGACGTTAGTTACTTTATAAAACGAAATTTGTGTAGTACATTGTTGTAACAAAAATTTTAACCAGTATATCATTTTTTTTCAGAAAGTGAACTGCCTCCTTGACTGAGAGTACACAACATTCAAGGTAAATTATCTATCTATCTATCTATCTATCTATAGCCCGACGCCCTAATCCCGAGAAGGGTGGCCGCAGACAAAACGCCTCCAAGTCGCTCTGTCACCCACCATTTGACTACTCTCCCCCCAACTCACCCCCCCTCCCTCATATACCTCTCAACTCCATCCCTCCACCTCATCCTCGGTCTACCCCTCCCTCTCCCTCCCTCCACCTCACCTACATACACCCTCTTAGTCAGTCTCTCATTCTCCATTCTCGCCACATGTCCAAACCACCTCAGTGTATTTCTCCTAATCTTCTCAACCACATCCACATCCACCCCACAACGTTCCTTCACTTCTTCATTCGTCAACCTGTCCCTCCATGTCACTCCACATCCTCCTCTCAAGTAACTCATTTCCACTGCTCTCACTCTTGACTTGTTCCCCTCTTGCAAGGTCCACGCCTCGCTTCCATACGTCAGGGTAAGGATCACAATACTATCGTGCAGTGACTTCTTAACTTCCATACTCACCTCCCTATTTCTCATCACTGCTTTCAGTGAACCAACAACCTTCTTTCCCTGCTGTACCCTTTCACGCACTTCACCCCCAGAATTCCATAACCTTACTCATCACACTACCCAAGTACTTGAATGCACTCACACTCTCCACATCCTCACCATCCAACCTCACTGTACATTCAGTGACTTCATTTCTCTCAAACACCATAACTTTACTTTTGTTTACATTAACTTTCAGCTTCCTCCTCCTACACACTGTCCCAGATTCATTCACCAAACCTTGCAACTCCCATTCATCTTCACTCAACAATACTGTATCATCAGTAGACAGCAACACCGGAATCTTCCAAATCTCACCCTCATTCATTAGAGCCACCCACACATCCACTGCCCTACCCTGCACCTCCTTGACAACCCCATCCATGTATATATTAAACAGCCATGGAGACATCACACAACCCTGTTTCAGTCCCACACTGAGAGCAAAGAACTCACTCAGCTCACCATCCACTCTCACCGTAGCCCTAGCTCCTTCGTACATACTCTTCACAGCATTCAACAATTTCCCATCCACTCCATATATTCTTAATACCTTCCACATACCTTGCCTATCTATTCTGTCATAAGCTTTCTCCAAGTCCATGAAGGCAGGATACACCTTATTTCCCTTCTCTAGATACTTCTCCACTAAACATCTTAGAACAAATATACACAGTATTATTTGCCTTTTGTACTGTTGGCCACACATGAACCTGGTAAAGTGTCTGTGTGAAGTGGAGGGCTAGCTATGATTTCCGACGTTCATGCATCATAGTTACTTGGTCATTTCAACTAATATTTAATCCCTCCCCACTCCAACCTAGGGTGGGAAAGGAGGTCCAGATGATGATGATGATGATTTAATACCTACGTTCATTCCCGTCAGTGCCACAACAAACATGTGATTATGTCAAGGTTGTCAAGTGTACCAAATGCCACACCGCTGCTACACAATCATGCTGTACCAGGTGCATATGTTGCCAACTGTATCTCAACTTTTCTCTATGTATGTCTTCTTTTTCTTGAGCATTTTGTTGTGTAATAGCTATGATTTTGTGTTTCCTTTACGTATTATGCTCTCTCTCTCTCTCTCTCTCTCTTCTCTGCTTTTTTATTTGCCACCGAGATAGGAAGCATTGTTTCACCCCAAAACTTATCACCTATAATTAACTGATTGTCTTATAAAGGGACAAATATAAGGATTACTTTGTGAACTTTCAGAGAATTTAAGTTTTCATTGGAAAGAGGTAGAGAGTCAGACAGGGTGCCAATGAAGTTAGTACGGGAGTGAAAGATAAGTATGGTAGATTACTAGTTCAGAAGGGAGAAAAAGTGAGCAGATGGAGAGAACACTTTAATGAATTGTTGAACATAGAGAATGAAAGTATTGCGAGTATAAGTGGCTGAGGAATGGCTGGGAGAAGGAGGGAGGTGAGAAGACAGGAAGAAATCAGTAGAATGGAAGTTGTGGAATCAATGAAGAAATTCAAAATGGGGAAAGCCTCAGGAATTGATGAAGTGTGTAATGAAATGCTGAAGCATGGGGATGAGATAGTATTAGAATGGATGCAGAAGATGTGCAGATTGGCCTGGGAGCAAGGTAGAGTCCCAGAGGATTGGAAGTCAGGTATAATTATTCGCTTGTACAAAGGGAAAGGGGAAAAAGAAGTGTGCGGTATTCATAGGGGCATTTGTCATCTTAGTGTAATAGGAAAAGTATACGGTAGGATACTTAATGAGAGAGTCAGAGAAAAAACAGACGAATTAGTTGGAGAAGAACAGGGAGGCTTTAGGAAGGGAAGAGGTTGTATAGATCAGATATTCATTGTTAGAGCTTTAGTGGAAAAGTTGCTACAGAAGGGAAAAAAGTTGTATGGACTTCATGGATTTGGAGAAAGCATATGACAGTGGATAGACAAGGATTGTGGAAAGTATTAAGAATATATGGAGTAGATGGGAAGTTGTTGAATGCTGTGAAGAGTATGTTTGAAGGTGCTAAGGCTGCAGTGCGTGTGGATGGTGAACTGAGTGAGTTTTTCTATCTGAAGGTTGGGTTGAAACAGGGATGTGTCATGTCTCCATGGTTGTTCAATCTGTATACGGATGGGGTTATAAAAGTGATACAAGGTAGGGCAGTGGATGTTGGAGTGGCCCTAATGAGAGAGGGCAGTGTTTGGAAACTCCTTGTACTGTTGTTTGCAGTTGATACTGTATTGTTAAGTGAAGACGAAAGGGACCTGCAAGGCTTGGTGGGTGAGTTTGAGGGAGTGTGTAAGAAACGTAATCTAAAGGTGAATGTCGGGAAGAGTAAAGTGATGGTCTTCGAAAGAGGTGAAGTCAGTGAATGTACGGTGAGATTGGATGATGAGGAAATGGAAAATGTGAGTATGTTCAAGTGCTTGGGTAGTGTGATGAGTAAGGATGGAAGTTTGGAGGGTGAAGTTCTTGAAAGGGTACAACAAGGAAGAAAGGCTGCTGGTTCCTTGAGGGCAGTGACTAGAAACAAGGAAGTGAGCATGGAAGTGAAAAAGTTTTTACATGACAGTTTTGTGATACCAGCTCTAACGTATGGAAATGAAGCATGGACGTTGTTGGAGGGACACAAGTCAAGAGTGAGAGCATTGGGAATGAGTTATTTGAGAGGAGGCTGTGGAGTCACATGGAGAGACACACTAACAAATGAGGCTGTGCAGGAGCGTTGTGGTGCGGATGTGGATGTGATAGGAAGCGTTAGGAGAAACACATTGAGGTGGTTTGGCCATGTGGAGAGGATGGAGGGTGAGACTGACGAGGAGAGTGTATGTGATTGAGGTGGAGGGGGAGAGAGGGAAGGGAAGGCCAAGGATGAGATGGAGGGATAGAGTGGAGAGGTATATGAGAGAGGGGGGTGTAAACTGGGAGCAGGGCAGTGAAATGGCGGGGGACAGGGTGACGTGGAGGCGCTTTGTTTGTGGCCACCCCGTATAAGGGATTAAGGCGTCTGGCAATAGATAGATAGACCTGTGGCACTTTCAGAGAATTTAAGTTTTCATTTTACTTCCTCCTTTCCTTCCATTTAACACTGGCTTAGTGAGTGTATAACCCATGTCAGCCCAGAACATGGATTTTTTTTTTTTTTTTTTTTTTCTCAATTTACACCTTCCTCTGGCTTCACCTTTCATTTAGTTCTTCTTCCATGTCTCTCATACACAACATTCATTTTCTTCTACAGTGCTGTGACATATGTTGCCCATATTTTTTTTTTTTCTCATTTTTACCGTGTTACTTAATATGTCCCTCTGTCTCTTTATCCATTTGTCTTTCACAGTTCTTCAGTAACTTCTTCCGTAATCCTTCCACCTCATCGTTTTTCTTTGCCTCACATTTTTTAAAGAAGATGAACAGAGGAAGGAAAAATAAATCAATACAGAAGAAAATTCAAACACCGGAATACAGGTGTCCTCTACTCAAAAAATCTGAAGCAGTTTGACTGTAACTGCTGTTAGCCAAAGTTTGGAGAAAAACTAATCTGGTGTAGCGAATTTCACCAATAATGCCTATTATCCATATTGCTATTCATTGTTCTAGTCTCCATACTTCCAAGCTAATGTCCTCCATCCATCCATCCACTCTTTGCTTCCACGTTCTCCACCAGCACCTATCCTCTACCTTTTCATTCCATTCTCTCCTCTCCTCCACATCTCCCCACCAGCTCCATCCCTTCACCTTTCCATTCCCTTCTCCCATCCCCTCCACACCTAACTCATCCACCTTTTCATAGCAATCAACACGCCTTCAGTACCTCTCACCAGGCTTTCCCTTCTTCACACCTCTCAGCTCTACTCCCTTGGCTTTCCCTTCTTCACACCTGTCAGCTATACTCACTTCAACTTACCTTGGCCCAGAGTTTTGTCCTCTTGCAGCTTTTTCGCGTAGCTCAGTTGCAGAATAGGACAATTTTCTTCCCTCTGGCTCTCCTCACTTTTTTCCCTCTATTTCTCACTTTCTTCCCTCATCACCTCACTTTCTTCCCTCATCCCCTCACTTTTTTCCCTCTATCTCTCACTTTCTTCCCTCATCACCTCACTTTCTTCCCTCGTCACTTCACTTTCTTCCCATTGTCACTATCCTTTCTCCCTATTCCCCTCATTTTCTTCCTCTTACCCCTTACTTTCATCTTACCCCTGACTTTCTTCCCTGTTCCCCTCACTTTCCTCCCTATTACCCTCACTTTCTTCCTTATTGCCCTCACTTCTTTCCCTCTCCCCCTCTCTCTCTTCACTGCTCCCTTTACCCTCTTCCTTATTCCTCTGACTCTTCCTTTCACTTTCTTCTCCTTGCGTATTACTTTCCTCCCCTCACTTTACTCCCTATTCACCGCACTATCTTTCCTATTCCCCTCACTTGCTTCCCAGCCCCCCTCCTTCACTTTCTTTCCAATTCCGTTCACTTTCTTCCCTATTTCTCTCACTTTCTTCCTTTTTCCTCCAAATATCTTCCTTCTCCCGCTGCTTCCATCCCTGTTCCCTTCACTTTGCTGTTAGGGCTGGATTTCCCTAACATTAATCCTCCATTTTGTTTTCATTTCTTTTTTAACCAAAGTTCTATCTTTTCGTGTTTTTTTTTTTTGTTATTGGATGTTTGGTACAGGTCAAGCGATTTTTTTTCAGTTTGTGAGAATGATTCTTTCTTTATTCATTTTCTGTAGTGAATGAGTTAGCTCAAGGTTATGAGATGTACGACGTTTGTGTGTATGTGTGTGTGTGTGTGTGTGTGTGTGTGTGTGTGTGTGTGTGTGTGTGTGTGTGTGTGTGTGTGTGTGTGTGTGTGTGCGTGTGTGTGTGTGTGTGTGTGTGTGTGTGTGTGTGTGTGTGTGTGTGTGTGCAAGCATACTAGGTGGTATAGGGATGGCATGCTCTCCAATATGCGTGCGTGCGTCTGCGCGTGCGTGCTGAGGTGATATAAGTTCGTTGTATTTGCATGTGTGCGTGCGTGCTTGCGTGCAGGCGTGCTTGTTTGCATGCGTACTGAGGTAATGAATTGGTGTGTGTGTGTGTGTGTGTGTGTGTGTGTGTGTGTGTGTGTGTGTGTGTGTGTGTGCTTGTGGGTGTGTGTGTTTGTATGCTTGCGTGCCCCCTATGGGTGCGTTTTATGTGCCTGTGTGCGTGCGTACTTGTGTGCGTGTGTACTTGTGTGCCTGCATGCTGAGGTAATAAAGGGATAGTGCGTGTGCTTGGATGCGTGCGTGCCCCCCTATGGGTGTGTTATATGTGCATGTGTGTGTGCGTGTTTGTGTGCGTGCTTGCTGAGGTAATGAAATGATAGTGTGTGTGCTTGTATGCGTGCTTGACCCACTATGGGTGCGTTTTATGTGTATATGTTTCTGTGCGTCTGTACGTGCTTGATTTTGTGAGTATGTGCTAAGGTGATATAGGTGCTGTGTATATGCATGTGTGCGTGTTCGCGTGTGTGCGGGCGTGCTGAGGTGATATAGGTGCTGTGTATGTGGATATATCCTTGCTCGTGCATGCGTTGTATGGTGATACAAGAACAGTGCGAACAACACAAGCACTACAGCCTTCACCAGGGGTATGAAAGGCATCGGAGGTTCGTGGTGTGTATTAGTGGTGTGGGGCAGTGCCAACCCGAGGAATCCTAAATTTCCACGCTGGGACACGAATCTCGACAGGTGTGTTGATTCACTGCTGATAAGGTAGTGAAAAGCCTGATGGGAACATCATTAGATAGAAAAGGCCAATAGGTCCAGGATCAATGTGGAAGAGCGGAAATTAGCTCAAAGACGACAGCTTGGAGGGATTTAAAAAAAAAAGAAGAAGAAAATGAAACTTCCAGAGTTTCTCAATTTTTTCCGCTCCGTGCGGGTATTAAATCAATTTTTTTTTTTCATCTCCAATACAATTTCCATTGAAGACTGGTGGCGGGAACCTCTTTCGATTGATCAAGTCAGTTGCATTAATCCTGAGAAACGAAGATGAAAGAGAGATAAGATGGATCATGTACATCATCATCTTTTTACTTACTGATATGGTTTGTGGTTAATTTGGAAGGCCAATTTTAACTTTTTTTATGTCGTGTAGGTAAATACATGAACGGGTTTATAGGCATAAACGCTAAACAGTTAGCACACACACACACACACACACACACACACACACACACACACACACACACACACACACACACACACACAAAGACCCGTACTAGACTCCTCAGGTCTGACAGGCGAGGGTGACCAGACTCGATCATCCCCTGAGTTGCATTATATGTGCAATAACGTCTCAGCTATCCTTGAATGTAAACTCTTACGGGCAATAGTAGTAGTAGGAATAGTAGTAGTTGTAGTAGTAGGAATAGTAGTAGTTGTAGTAGTAGGAATAGTAGTAGTTGTAGTAGTAGGAATAGTAGTAGTTGTAGTAGTAGTGGTGGTAGTCAAAATAGTAGAAGCAGTACTAGCAGCAGTAGTAGTTGTACTAGTTGTAATAGTAGTTGTAGCAGTAGTGGTGGTATTAATAGTAACTAACCCAGGTTCATATGAATGTGAGCCGGGTCGACATAAGACTAAATTACCCTTTTCCTGCAGTCCATTATCCCCCACTTGGAAGGTAGTGCCCACTCATATCAGTGTCACCACGTGAAGACGTCCCCCTCCACCACTGCTATTTTGTTATTAATCTTCATACTAAGAGACACCTAACAAAAATTTTATGAAATCGTGTGGCCGTAGCTGGGAGAGAGAGAGAGAGAAAGAGAGAGAGAGAGAGAGAAGACGAAGTCGAAGAAAAGCGAAATTGGAAAAAGCAAGGATAGTGATGGAGACAAAAGGAGAGGAGAGGGACCTGGAAGGAGAGTGGAGTGGCTAAGGTGGTAGAAAGAGGAGGAGGGACAAACTTAAGGCAAGGGTGCCATTTTCAGACTTCAGACTTGATCCTCCCAAGAACTTAAAGGCCCTCATTGCCCCTGAGCAAACTTGGCCCCAGAAAACTTGCTTAGGTCCACTGGGAATTGGGAAAGGAAGGCAGTAGGAGAGCAGAGGAGAGAGTTATAGAGACAAGAAGGAAGTGTGAGAGAAAGAGGGAGGTGGGAGAAACAGAGTGGAAAAGAAAAGGAAATAGGGGAGAAAGACGATGCTAGGAGAAAATATGAGACAAGGAAAGAGGGGAGAAAGTTTGAAGCTGGGAGAAAAAGGGTGTGAGAGAAAATGAGGATAAATATGAGAGAAAGAGGGAGATGGCAGAAAAAGACAGAGCAAAGGAAGACTGAGACAAACAGATGGAGGTGACAGCAGGAAGGAAAATTTAAACGAGAGGCTGGGGAAATTAGCAGAGAGAGAGAGAGGGAGGGAGGCGGGGGGATGGTGAGTGGTAGTGAAGGCTTATAAAGGAGAGGAATTGGGTGGAGCGCGTTCTCATTGACTGTAGAGGTACAGTCGTGTGCAAAAGTTTTCCGACCCTTCTGCACAAGCTGCTTCATTGGAAGGTGTTACATGAGTTATTTTAATGCGACAGAAGTATGAGGCACACAAGAAAAGAGCGTGAGAAGGAAGGATAATATTTGCGATAGAGGAGGATTTAGAGAGTGAAAAGGAAGGATAATATTTCTCGCTTGAGGTGGAATGATAAATACGGAAGGCAGGAGACCATACCGGCGAACTTGAATCATTATTCTCTCTTACTTCTCATCCTAAGCGATTTATTTTTATTATAACACCTTACTTTTCTCTTTTGTGTCATTTAAATTATTCCAGTACCACACTACTGAGCATAGACAGCATAGCAATTTATATTAACCAGCTGTATCCAAAACTTAACCTCTACAGAAAAGGTGTTAGGAAGCTATTGGACCGTCGAGATTACAAACCTTGTACTCATGATTCTGACCCATATTCTTGTTGATCGAGAAAGCTCCCTAACACCACTTTCTAAGAGATTTATTATGCTTAGTACACCTTACTATCCTTTTCTGTGCCAATTAAAGCTGCTCACACATACAGAGGACTGGTATCACGATTTTGTGAGGATTGGCATCAAGAGGCCAGTCCTCACAAAAACGTCACCGTGTGTGGGCTCTTGATTCCAATCGTCAGATGGAATTTTTCGGCCTCATGGAATTACGTCTGGTTATAAATCCTTGTGAGGCCGGGAAAGGATTGGCGTCATTGACGCCAATCGTCTGCGTGTAGGGGACGACTCGCGCCAGTCGCTTGAGGCCACGTAAGCCAATTGTCTACGTGTAGGGAGGGAGAGCAGACCGAGAGCAGACATCAAGGCGCCAGTCGTTTGTGTGTGTGGAGGCATGAGAGCAGATGAGAGCAGACATCAAGGCGACAGTCGTCTGGTGCACACAGAGGCGTGTCGACATCTGCTCATCAGTTGCACATCATGGCTTTAAGTAAAAGACAGAAGAGTGCTCTACTGAGAGTGCTAATAAGTGACGAATCTGAAGAAGAACGTTGTCATAAAAAACATCGACTATGGACAAAACCGTGGCTAAAAAAGAAAGCCAAGCTTTCTCATATGGTGTTGCTGAATGAACTGAGAGAAAATAACCCTGATGATTTTAAAAACTACTTAAGGATGACTGATGATTCATTCAGATATTTGTTAACCCTGGTTTCCCCGGTGATAACGAAGAAAGATACAGTGATGAGGAAATCCATATCAGCAGAGGAGAGGCTAGCTGTAACCCTGAGGTTTCTTGCAACTGGACGGTCACTGGAAGATCTGAAGTTTTCAACATGTATCTCCCCACAAGCTCTTGGACTAATAATCCCAGAGACATGCCAAGCAATTTACGATGCTCTGAAAATCAACTTTATGAAGGTAGGTAAATTATGGTAACGTCTTTGTATCATGTTTTTATTGGAAAACCAATGAAAGAATACAAATTATACTTGTGAACGTACTGTAATCATCTTCTTAGTACAAAAAATCGCCATTCTCATGTTGTATAGTTTCTAATAGAAATCCAACTAAAAAAATAAAAATAATTCTTGCCAAAGTCCTATAATTCTGTTAGTAAAAAAACAAAAAAAATCGCTGTTTACAAGAATTACTTTGTAAATGCAGAACATCAGTGGTATTAATTATATCATTAGAGATAATTATGTAGTCCACTCGTTAAAACACTCATGCCAATCCTTAACGACAGTCGTCAGCGTGTGTGGAGTTTCGTCTATGATGCCAAGCCTTAAGGCTAGTCCACCAATGATTATCCTCACAGAATCGTGATGCCAGTCCTCTGCGTGTGTGGGCAGCTTAAGTCATCCAGATCCCACCATACTCAGCTTAATAACTCACAAATCGATATTAATCAGCCTTATTCAAAACTAAATCGCAAAGGAAGTCGTGCTAGGGAGCTCCCTAAACTAACGAGAATACGAACCTTGTACTCATGACTGTGATCAGTATTCTCGAAGCTCCCGAACATGGTTTTCCAAAGAGATATATATTGCTTAGTGCACCTTACTCTCTTCTCCTTTGTTACATAAATCCTTCCGTTATCGCCATACTCCGCATAAAGAGCGTACCAGAAGAGATTAACCAGCCACATCCAGAAATAAATCGCTAAGGAAGAGGTGTTAGGGAGCTTCTTGAACTGATGAGAATAGCGAGCATTAACATTCAGTACGATGAGTGTTAGTATATTTTCCATGATGTATACCGTTGAATAATTCAATTCATCGTGTTAGATCCGTCTTAGGAAAGCACCTAATATTCTCCCTTACATAAACTATATCGTTTTTATCAGGAAAAAAATATTATAAACAACATCCAAAAAACACTGAAGTGTTAAATGGGGAGTATTATGGTAAGGGAAACACACACACACACACACACACACACACACACACACACACACACACACACACACACACACAGGCTTGAATTATTGATGTCCCCTGAGAAGAAGGAAGAGGGATAGTTGATGCTCTCTCTCTCTCTCTCTCTCTCTCTCTCTCTCTCTCTCTCTCTCTCATTTATTGTCACCCCTCACTTTCTACTTTTGTATTTATCATCACAAGTTTTCCTTTCTTCACACAGCATTTTTTTCCTAAGTTCTCTCTTATCTTCTCTCTCTTTAGTATCATCTTTTGGTCGAGTTTCAATTCCCCTCGTCATAAAACTTTGCAACTTTATATTCTCACTTCGTTTTTTTTGGTTGTACGGACGAAATATCTTAATTTATTCTTGCTACCGGCAGCTAACAGTATTCACCATCACAGGGGCTTACCATCTTCCGAGAGTTAAAGCAATCTCCAGTACCGTACAGTCAGTTTATTATTTTTTTTCACCTGCCAAAAATGTGTAACCCGTTTTCTTATGCTCAGTTGACGGTCAGGTGTACCCAGATTTTTATTTTATTTTGTTTTATTTATTTATTTATTTGCAGAAGATAGAAGGAATAACAAATTAAACAAGATCAAATTTCCATACATTTGATTTCACGTGTGTTGTTTTGACTAGGAACCAAGGAGACGGTCTTTATTCATGTTTAAAGAAAAACAAATAAAATAAGTCAGTACACCATATTGCAGGTGTGTTGACTTTACTAGGAACCAAGGAGACGATTCTTAAATCCAAGTCAAGGCTCAGTAATTAAAAAATCACGACTTAGTAGTCCGGGGGTGAGAATTGTCCAGTTCCCTCGTGTGAAAAAGCTATAGCTAGAACAAGAGTTTTTGTTGTTGTTGTTGTTGTTGTTGTTGTTGCTGCTGCTGCTGGTGCTGTTATGTCCAGGCAGTTTTGCTCATGTACAGTCGACATCAAAAGTCCTGTCGCCTCCCCTGCTTTTTTCTGTCTCTGGATTTTAAAAATTAGTGTAGTGAATCCGTAGCAACTGACACTGATGACTTTCTTTTATCGGAGATCAGTTTTATCAGTATCAATTTCTGCAGATTTATGAGCATCACACTGCTTTTCAAAGCCCACGGAGAGTGGGGCAGGAGAAGCAGCATGAGTTACGGTGGTGACCGTTAACTCGATCAAAAATATTTTTACACAGACGATCGATAGTTTCACATTGAGTGCTGTTGCTTATTGAGCTGTAATTCTTTAGGTCGAACATTTCTGAATGGCTTGCTTACTTCATAATTATGTTCCATAAAGTTCTTTCTTCGTGTCATATTGATTATATTATTACCCATGAATAACAATACAACAAAGAATAGTTACTGGAGAATATTTTCATAAGTTTCGTTCACTGATTCAAAATGTAGAAAGAAAGGTTGTAAAGATGTTTTTTTGTTAACGAATATCTTTACATTCTCTCTCTCTCTCTCTCTCTCTCTCTCTCTCTCTCTCTCTCTCTCTCTCTCTCTCTCTCTCTCATTAAAGTAGGTAAACTTTTTTCTAGAACCTGTATCTCCAATTTTTCTTAAGTTTTCTTCCTTGTGTGGTGTCCTTCCTCACACACTGGCCTTTAACTTTCCTCTTTTACTTCAGTAGGTTTCATCGTCCAGCTTCTTATCTCTAATTTTTGTCTAAAGATCTTCATTTTCCTTAAGTGTTCTCTGAGGAGTGCTTCCCTGTCGTACTCGCTCTCTCTCTCTCTTAACCCCTTGGCCGTCTTACTCTTTCCCCATGCAAGAATGAACGTGATAATTTTGTTGTTTCTATATACATGTTATAATACTTCAACCTAACATAATGACGATCAATGTCATCACAATCAGTATAATAATTCTTACCACCACTGTGTGCAAGAAGGACCAGTGTCAACCAATGCCAGTTTTGAGTTTGAGCCATGAAATATCCTCTTATGTCCTGTACTTTTCATTGCTAAAAGGGTCAGTCTCTATCTCCACTGGTAGAAAGAGAAGTACATATTTTATTTACTTAAATAAGTTCAAGCAAATGGGATTTTAAATCTTTCCCATCTGAAAAATTAGGGTTTTGGACAGAGGCCCTTCTTGCACTCAGCCGGAGAATTGTTACCCTTACTTCTGTCAATCAGTGGCGTAGCTTGGGTCCATTTTTTGGAAGGACACATGGGGGGGGGGGCTCTTTTCTTCACCCCTGCTTCACCTCTTCTACACCCCTGCCTTGCCTCTTCTTCATCCAATATCTTTTCATCACCCTTGCCTCGCGCCTTTTCATCATCCCTGCCTTGCCTCTTTTTCTGCACCTCTACTTCACCTCTTCCTCTTCACCACTACTTCACCTCTTTTCTGCACCCCTGCCTCGCATTTTCTTCTTCACCCCCGCCTTGCCTCATCTTCTTTACCCCTATTTCACCTTTTCTTCTTCTTCACCCCTGTCTCTCCTAACTAGCTCGGTCTCTTAGTTCTTGTTCTACTCAACCCTGTCTCACTCCTTGCTCACCCAGCTCTGCATTCTCTTCCTGATCCCTCCTCTTCTGCCTCACATATTCCTCATCCTTCCCTCCTAGCCATGCCACACCTTTTCTATGCCCCGCTCTTCCTCAACTCTGTGTGTGTGTGTGTGTGTGTGTGTGTGTGTGTGTGTGTGTCTCCTTGCCTCTCCCTCCTGCCTCACCGATTTCTACCCTCCCACCCTCACCCTGCCTGCCGCTCCTGCCTGTCTCCCTCTGCCTAACCATCTCAACTTGCCTGCCTCTCCCTCCTCTCCTGGCAGCCTTGCATATTTTTACGCTGCCAAATTTGTTCAGCCTTCACTGTTTACTGGGTCTTGGTATTCCCGTCCCACCCCACTTCTCTTATCCCCCCTTATTTTTCTTATCCTGCCTTACCTTTTCTTTATTTTTCTCATCATGATGATATTACGTTCCTAAGCCTACCTTATTTTTTTACCTTGCCTTAATATTCTTGCTTTCTCACCTGTCCTGTCCTGCATTACCTGTCCTACCCAGCCTCACCTGTCCTGCCCTGCGTCACTTGTCCTACCCTGACTCACCTGTCCTACCCTCCTCAGCTGACCTACTTTGTCTTACCTGCCCCAACTGTTCTACCCTGCTCACCTGTCCTACCCTGCCTCACCTGTCCTACCCTGCCTACCTGTCCTACCCTCCCCCACCATTCCTACCCTGTCACACCTGTCCTATCCTGCCTCACCTGTCCTACCCTGCCTCACCTGTCTTACCCTGTCCCACCTTTCCTACCCTGCCTCACCTGTCCTACCCTGTCTCACTTGCCTCTCTGATCCTTCATTGTTCTCTTCAGTACGAGGGTGACATTGCTGCCTTGCCTCCTCCTCATCCTCATCTCCTTTCTTCTTTTTCTTTTTTTCTTTGGTTCTTTTTTCCTTTTTTTCTTTTTCCCTTTTTCTCTGTTTTCTTTTTTATTTTTTTCTTCGTTTTTCTTTTTTCTTTTCATCTTACCTCAGATTCTTCTCTATCTCCTGCTTTTTCTTTCTTGTTTCTTCTTCCCTCTCCTCATCTTGTTTTTTCTTCTACTTCTCCTTCTTCTTCTTCTTCTTCTTCTTCATCATCTCCTCCTCCTCCTCCTCCTCCTCCCCCTCCTGCTCCTCCTCCTCCTCCATCTTCTTCTTCTTCTTCTTCTTCTTCTTCTTCTTCTTCTACTACTACTACTACTACTGCAACTACTACTACTACTACTACTACTGCAACTACTACTACTACTACTACTGCAACTACTACTACTACTACTGCAACTACTACTACTGCTACTACTACTGCAACTGCTACAACAACAACAACAACTACTACTACTACTACTACTACTGCTGCTGCTGCTGCTGCTGCTGCTACTTTTTTTTTTTTTTTTTAATCACCTCCATCCATTGGAGAATTATAATGTGAAGATCAAAACCAACCTTCCCAATACAGTTCACCATTTGGAGTTGTAATGTGAATGTTAACACTGACCCTCATATTACAATCAGTTGGCCCCAAGCACGCCAACGGCTGTGGTTACCAACCGTCTACTATTATTATTATTGTTTTATTTTAAATTAATTGATATTACAGTTGAAATAAAGACATTAAACTATTGGAGTCGCTGGTCTATGCGACTCTCGACCACTGTAGCTTCGTAATCCATACCCGCCAGAGAGACAGGCCTGAGGGCTGATGATCTAGTGTCCCTGAGACATAGCAGAGCAGGCCTCACGAGGGAGAATGACAGTCGACATCTCATCCACGCCAAAACAGAACTCTGCGGTTGATGTTTCTTCTCAGAAAGGACCTCTGCCAGTCTCGAGTAGAAACTCACCGCCTCTGGACCCATCTCACCTGATGTTGTGAACACAAGGGGAGTGAATCGACCGTGGTCCAGATGTTGGATCCATTCTTGATAGTTTCCATTTTTTTCTTGTTCATTCCTTTTGTGTGCAGCTTTGAGAGACAGTTCGCGATGACATGCTGCCATGGGATCGAATATCCTGATGAAGAACGCCCTCTGCCCACGTGTCCAGAAACCTATAGCACTGACATCCACTCTTGCCCCATTTGATCTGTCTGCTGTTCTGTAGGTGAAGTGTTCACCTTCCAGGGATAGCAGAGCTGGCTCAGTCATGACATCATGGTATATTACCTGCAGCATTTTGGCAGTGAGGTTGCGTACTTCATCGTGTCGGATGCAAACAAAGCTTCCCTTCTTGCATACCATTTCATGGTTTGCATCAAAGGCAGTGCCACAGGCACAGTGTTGCAGTAGGTTCTCCATTGGCCATCCATATCTCAAGGCTATGGTGTCAATAAATTCTTGTTTGTTGAAGTGTAAGCCTTTTGCCTTCATAGGCAGGGTTGAGAGCCAGTTCGATGCCCCAGCTTCCTGTGCAATTTCAACTCTTCTGCACTGATGTGGTGTTAGATGTTCTATTATGTGCTGCAGCTGGTCCTTTTGTCTTTCTTCTCGCTCCTTGCTTATATGTGTCTTCATGTCTTTCTGCCTTTGGTCGATTTCACTCGTCTCAACCTGGGCACAAATCTTCTGTGACAAGGATTCGGTGAGCCTGGATGAATTTCTGTGTTCATAGCTTGCCACGGCTGCTGGATTTATAATCCCAAGGCCTCCCATTCTGGGTGGTAGTGGTAGAAGGTCCCTCTCTTCTGGTGTGGGGATGTGGCCATTGGTTAGAGATGAGAGAAATCCCTGATAGCATCCTCCAGTGGTTGTAGCAGCAACTCGATGTCTAGTATGGTCCTCGTCACAAAGGTCCACTTGTGCTTTTCACCATAGATAAATGCAGTGTTTGCTGCATAGGGTTCTGTTTTTGCGTGGAGTGGATAATATATGGATTTCTTCTACCCATGTCTTTACCTTATCACTCACATATTTGTCTTTGAATTCCTTAGCTCCAATCACAGCACCTAGATGCCTCTGACCTTCCTTGGTCACTATCATGTTTGTGCTTCTAAAGGCTTCCTGTGCATCTTGATTGTAAGCTGGTTTCACGATCAAGATGGACTTACTTGCATTAGGGTAGTAACCTATTTCAGGGCCGTGAGATGTTACAAACTCCTACCATTTCTTCACATCCTCCACCTTGCCAGCACCCGTGAGATCATCTGCATACATTGGTGGTCTTATTGTATTTGATTTGTTATTGCAGCACTGTCATCACCAGCGTGTACATAGCCATAGCAACGGGGTCCCCTTGAGTAGTTCCTTCTGTGGATTGGATTACATTGACATCGTGAGCAGCTGTCTTACCCACAATGTAGAGGTCTGCTGGTTCTTTGTAGGTGTTTTCCACATATTGGGCAAATGCTGGGCATTTAACCTTGATATTGTGCAGCATTGCCTCCCGGTTGATGGAATTAAATGCATTTAGGCATCAACTAATAATACTGCCTGACAGTCCTCTTCCTCACATATTTTCCTCATGGAGTGAACTGCTGCCTCACCTCCTGCCTGCTGGCCTGCACACACTTGGAGGTTGCCAACTGCCTGCTTCACATCGTCTTTCACCACCTTCATGATGCATTTTCCTATAATCTGTCTTAAGACTTTACCCACCCTGATGGGCCTGCATCCAGGATTCTTATCAAGGGGGATTAGTCTGCAAGCCATCAGCGCTTCGATGTTGTTGCACTGACTTGCAGCCAGCTTCCTCGCCAGTGAGGCAATGGTGTTACATAGGTCTGTTGCTGCCTCCCCAAACTTGATGTTACTGAGGATTACTCGCCAAGATTTTGCATCCAGGCCTGACGGTACTGCCCCTTCCTGTGTGTGCATTGCCTTCTGCCACACCATAATCTCCAGTTATCCTGTCATATATGATGGGATTGGGAGGAGTGTAGTTGCCGTCAAGCTTTGACTGGGCACTTACTTGTCGTGCAGTCGGGTGTTTTTCTTTCAGTTGTTGCATTGTTTCATCTGTCAGATCAAGAACTCTGTTTGGTGATTCAGCTGACAAGGACCTTGTCGCCATCGAGACCTTCCCCTGTCTCATCTTGCTGCCAAAAATCCTTGCAACATCGTTGGTATTCTGATTTCTTCTGCCTCGGTTGTTTATTCTTATCTGCAAGGCCCATGCTTCCTCAAGTAGGTTGTCGATTTCACCTCTTTTCCATGGTTCAACCCGCCTTTGGATGGCCTTTATATTTTCTACAGTGCTAGCTCTTGGGAGGGTCTTGTTGAGGAAGAGATGTGGTATTAGTGCAAGGACCTTAACCCGTGCAGAGCGACCATACTTCCGTAGGTACCGGGCTCCAAGCGACGATTTGGCTGAAATTTCGAGTCTTGCAGAATTGAATGAAACACACATCATCGACTTGGACATGTTCGGGCACATCCGGCAATATATATATATATATATATATATATATATATATATATATATATATATATATATATATATATATAAATGACCACAGAAAGTCACGTTGTGGTGAGATAAAATGGCCAGAAGATGAACAACTGGTGGCGCGAGCAAGCCGCCCACCACCCACGGTGATTGAGGTAGGTCATTGTCCGACAGCCTATATTTACTAAGGCATTGGCAAAGATCACGTGATTACTATATCATCAACTCTCTCTCTCTCTCTCTCTCTCTCTCTCTCTCTCTCAGAAAAATGCCCTTTCTCTCTCTCTCTCCCCGAGAGAGAAGGGAGGGAATGGAGAATAAGAGAGAGAGGAGGGAGAGAATGGAGAATAAGAGAGAGAAGAGGGACGAAGTTTATGCCTTATCTTCTCACTCAGACGGATGCTCCTTTGCCATTCCGTATTTATTCTCTCTCTCTCTCTCTCTCTCTCTCTCTCTCTCTCTCAGAAAAATGCCCTTTATCTCTCTGTCTCTGTCTCTGTCTGTCTGTCTGTCTGTCTGTCTGTCTGTCTCTGTCTGTCTGTCTGTCTGTCTGTCTGTCTCTCTTTCGTGTGTGTGTGGTGTGTGTGGTGTGTGTGTGTGTGTGTGTGTGTGTGTGTGTGTGTGTGTGTGTGTGTGTGTGTGTGTGTGTGTGTGTGTGTGTGTGTGCGTAGATCTAGCGCCTGGTGCAGGGTTGGCGGCGTCACAGGAGGAAAATTAGTGTACGCTCCATGGTGTCCGCGCGCGCGCGTATTCTGAGCGTATATGGGACAGTGCATGGGTGGTATCGAGAGTTGCCACCTGCCCCTATTTCCCATACAAATTTCAACCACCTGCTCTTCGTGGCACGGTTTTGGTACGCCTTTGAAAATCGCTCTCATTTTGGCCTGTTGCTTTCCACTCTCATAAGTCCCAGATGAGGCCTATTGCTCTCAACGGGTTAAGAGAGAATGAGGCAATGGGTGAGTTATTGTTGTATCTGGCTATCAGGCGAGTGATTTCCTTGATCATAGCAGTTGTAGCATTGCATTTAGGAGGTTCGAAAAGGTTATTTGACGACCATCCAACTATTTCATTATACGTCGTGTTTGCCCAGGTTACTGCATTTTCTCAGGATTTGCCCATCCAGTACTGCATGTGGGATGACCTTCTTGCACAGACCTGTGAGGCTGTTCTGCTTCCTCGTTGTTTGTGTCACTATCGTTCTGGGGACGTGTAATACCTGGATGATTCCCTCTTTCATGCACTCCTCTATGGTGGTCTTCATCCTGAGTTTCATTTCTATGATAAACTTCCTGATGTTCCTCACGTCCAACTTCACTACGATTCACTTCCCCATGGTGATTTAACCCACCCAGCGCTTCCATATCTCTCGCATCTTGGCGTCCATCCTTATCCCCGCTCTTCACCACGGGGTCTTTCACCACCACGCACGTCCGTGTGATCGTGCATATTGTCGGTGACCGCCCCATCAATTTCCATGTCACCAATCTGTCGCCTGCCATGTTGGAAGTGGTCAAGTACCACTTTTGGTGGTCTGTGATTTCCTAACACATTCATACAGAAAGGTCCCATCCTACAGCATGTACACGGTGACCTGTTTGTTGCACATGAGCACCTGATACACTTATGCTGCCTACTGGAGCACTGACAACAATACTGTGGCATGGCCATGGTGTTAATAAAGTTTTTTATACTCTGGTATAGTATTAATAATAATATTTATGGCTACTTTTTATAGTACTTTTAAATATAATGTTACTAGAACTACTGTTTGACTATACGATTCTTAAATTTACATTTGATATATATGAAGAATGTGCTTGTTTTACTTCTATTTTTGCAGATAATATGATGAAGTTATGAAGCAATTTGCTCGTTTTTCTCTAGTTTTGCATACCATTTAGTATCTAATTGACTTTTGTCTTATATTGAATTTGTCTTATACTAATAATTGACTGGACTGATACCGTTATGTATTTAAAGTCTGATATGAAGTAAAACAACGCTCCTTCGTTCCAGGGTTAAATAGGTGGCCAGTGGGTGTGGTGCAATACTGTGGAGCCTTGTTTGTTGGTAATGGGTCTTTAGGTGTTACGGTGCAGGGGTGAGGGTGGTGTAGTGTAGCGGCAGTGTGTGTGTGTGTGTGTGTGTGTAATTCACTGGGTCGGTCAGGATCACTTGATGGTCGTGATTGTCAGCTTTTACCCTCCCGGAAGGGAGCTGAGAGCTCATATAGTCCGATCTAAGGGCAAAGCTGTGACCTTCACACACGCACACACCCGTCCCCTTGCTCAAGGGGGACAGTAACCACCCACTTCGTCAGTGAAACTTTTCGCAACCTGAGCGAGGCGCGAACTCCCGTCCACCAGTTGGCAAGCGGGAACGTTACCACTGCACCAGCGTGTGTGTGTGTGTGTGTGTGTGTTGTTTAGTGATATTGGGTCTTCAGATGTTATGGTATAGGGGTGCGAGTGGTATGGAGAGTGGTGTTGGGACAGTGTGTGTGTGTGTGTGTGTGTGGTCTTGTTACAGGTGATGTGTGGTTGTGGTGTGTCGTGGGGGTAAGATAGAGGCACCTTGGTTTATTAAGGCACATTGACATTAAAAAGGTTTATTAAGTATTTGTTTTGATTACAAGATTGTGATACGAGAAATTTGAGAGGGTTGAGTAAGTAGTTCTAATTTTTAATTTTATGAAGTTTACATTAGCCCTATTATATTAATATTATATTAAAAATGCCATTATTACTACTGTATTTCCTATTAACAGTGTATTTAGAACTAAGGTACTTTGCTTAAATTTGTTATTTAATTGAAGTTATATTTATCAAGTTTATGTATTTAAATTAAAGTTTTAATTATTAATATGCTATTTATTATTATATTATTGACTTATCTACAGTAATTCTCTCTCTCTCTCTCTCTCTCTCTCTCTCTCTCTCTCTCTTATATATATATATATATATATATATATATATATATATATATATATATATATATATATATATATATTGTTACGGAACAGAGAAAGATAATGTACACTTTAAGTGAGAATACTAAAAATCACTACTGTCCCGTAAAGTTCCAGGTTCAAAACAAGAGTTAGGTAAAATTACAAGTTAAAGTTTAATGCTCAAACTAACAACAAAACATTCAGGACTCATAAGGATAATGTAATGGCAAAAAACAGGTTAAATATATGGTTAACTGCAATAGCCTCTATTAACACGAAATTAGCAAGAGTAAATTTATCCAAGTCAGCCCTGATAAAAGAGAATACCAGATAATACTCAGTGAATGCAAGATATATTATTACAGATACGAAATATTATGAACAATGGCTGACATGAAACCTTACACTAATCACAAAAACCCTACTAGGCCTAAGAATTAACACCCTACGCTACACAGTACAAGGAAAAATGCAATAACACTTATACTCAAATTACACAGCTGCTAGATGGCTGGAGACTTCCTGAGCACTCACAATAATAACAACTGTACAGGGGAGGACAGAGATGTGAACAAAATGAGGAGTAGATCTAAGTGGCAATTAATGCAGAAACTGAGCTCATTATATAAGGGCCGGCAGAGCTTGATACAACTTGTAAGAAGGACGCGCAAATGAAGCCATGGGGACAAAGAGTTGACAATCCTGCTCTGAACAACAGAAAGAACGACTTACTCTACTATAAGGGAGGAGGGGGGGAGTGAGGTAGAACACGCCCGTGATCAAACATGCAGCATACTGTACGTTAGAATTACACAAAGGATGATGAAATCATAGGCTATGTAACACCTCTCCACAAAGAAAAAGAAATTTACAAAGGAAATTTCTTATTACTCTAAAACAATCTGTCTAAAGTCTAGATAAGCAATCTGCAATAATATTTTCTTTCCCCTTGACATGTTGTATGTCTAATGAATACTCCTGAAGAAGTAGACTCCATCTTGTCAATCTCTGATTTTTATCTTTAAACTTACTAAGGAATTTCAGTGGGTTATGATCGGTATAAATGACTATGGGGTCAAAACCAGAACACAAATAAAATGAAAAATGCTGTAAACCCAAAATCAAGGCCAAAAGCTCTTTCTCAATAGTTGAGTAGTTCTTTTGAGGTGGAGTGAACTTCTTACTGTAATAAGATACAGGGTATTCAATACCCTGATCATCCTCGTGCAGCAAAACAGCCCCAGCTCCTGTATCACTTGCATCAACAGCCATCTTAAAAGGCTTAGCAAAATTTGGAGTAGCGAGCACTGGCTGACTCAATAGAATAGCTTTAAGTTTGTTGAAAGAGGATTCACAGTTATCGGTCCAGACAAATTTAACTCCCTTTTTCAGTAGGTCTATAAGTGGTGATACAAGAATTGAAAAGTTAAGAACAAATCTCTCGTAATAACCTACCATTCCCAAAAATCTCTGTAGCTCTTTCCTACTTTTAGGTCTGGGAAGATCACTTATAACCGGAACCTTAGCTCCTGGTGGTGCAACATGTCCATCACCAATTACGTACCCAAGGTACTGAACTTTAGCTTGACCAAACTCACACTTTGACAGATTAGCTACAAGATTAGCCTGAACTAAACGCTCAAGAAATTTACTGACATGGCATAGGTGATCTTTCCAGTTGTCACTGAAGATTAATACATCATCAATATAAACAACACACCCTGCCAAACCCTCTGTTACAACATTCATGAGCTTCTGAAATGTGGCTGGTGCATTCTTCATACCATATGGCATTACAGAACATGCAAAAGTCTTTCCTAGTGTTACAAAACATGAGATCTCCCTAGCACGTTCAGTCACAGGTACTTGCCAGTATCCCTTTAATAAATCAAACTTACTCATGTACCTAGCCTTTCCGATCTTGTCTATGCAATCTTCCACGCGAGGGAGAGGGTAAGTGTCTGTTTTGGTTATCTGATTAACACGTCTGTAGTCGATGCAAAGCCGCTGTGACCCACCTGGCTTAGGGACTAGAGTGACAGGAGAACTCCACTCGCTCTGACAGGGCTCAATCATCTTGTGGTCCAACAGGTAGCCAAGCTCCTTCTCGATGAGAGGAACTTTCACTGGGTTCACACGGTAAGGAGGCAGTTTAATTGGCTTTGCGTCTCCAACATCGACATCATGCATCAACACAGTGGTTCTTCCTGGAGTGGCACGGAACACTTGTGGGTACTCCTGCAGTAATGCCGAAAACTCCTACCTATCCTCGGGAGCTAGATGAGAAAGCATAGTCTGGAGATCATTCATGATATCAGGATTCTTCCCCAAACTATTACTCAGGCTCATGCTGCATGGGAGAACTTCACTTGCAGACTCGGGTGGAACAGCTACAGTGCAGACTGGGTTATTTTCGTCCCGCCTGTGATATAACTTTAGCATGTTGATGTGACAAAGCTGCTTGTTCTTTCTACGATCTGGTGTGGCGATGACATAGTTGACATCACTGAGTTTCTTCTCCACGAAATAAGGACCACTAAACTTGGCTTGAAGAGGTTGCCCATGCACCGGTAGCAGAATCAAAACCTGATCTCCTGGCTGAAAGTGGCGTAACCTGGACTTCTTATCATACCAAGTTTTCATCTCCTCCTAAGCAGCTCCTAAATTCTCTCTCGCCAGCTGTAAAGCAGTGGACAGCCGTTCTTTGAACTTCATCACGTACTCCAGCAGGTTGACGTCATCTTCCTCCGACAGCCAGCATTCCTTGAGTAGCTTAAGGGGTCCTATTACTTCATGGTCAAACAGTAGTTCAAAAGGTAAGAAGCCCAGTGATTCATTTGGAGATTCTCTCACGGCAAACACAACGAATGGAAGACCTTTATCCCAGTCTTTCTGATGTTCCAAACAGTATTTCTTGAGCATCGATTTGAGTGTTTGATGATATCTCTCCAACGCTCCTTGAGTCTGGGGATGGTAAGCTGAAGACGTGATCTGGGTGATGCCCAACTCTTTCAGAGACTGCTTGAAAACATTTAACATGAATTTACTTCCCCGGTCTGACTGTACCTCCTTGGGCAGACCAAACTTTGTAAAGAACCCTAGCATTTCCTTAACCGCGTTCTTTGCTGAGATATTTCTAAGTGGAATGGCTTCAGGATAACGAGTAGCCATATCAATCAGGGTCAACACATAAGAAAATCCTGAAGAAGTCTTAGGAAGAGGGCCCACAATATCCACCAACACATGGGTGAATGGCGCCTCAAAAGGAGGAATGGGAACTAGAGGTGCAACCTTTTCGGTCTGATTACACTTCCCCACAACTTGACAGGTGTGACAAGACTTACAATACCAGGAAACATCCTTGAAGATTCCTGGCCAGTAGAAGTGTTTCAAAATGCGTGCCACAGTCTTCCTCACTCCAAGGTGTCCTGCCAAACTGGAATCATGAGCCTATCTATCTATCTATTGCCAGACGCCTCAATCCCGTTTGGGGTGGCCACAAACAAATCGCCTCCAAGTCGCCCTGTCCCCCGCCATTTCACTGCCCTGCTCCCAACTCACACCCCCCTCTCTCATATACCTCTCCACCCCATCCCTCCATCTCATCCTCGGCCTCCCTCCCTCTTCCCCCTCCACCTCACTCACATACACTCTCTTCGTCAGTCTTTCGCCCTCCATCCTCTCCACATGGCCAAACCACCTCAGTGTGTTCCTCATAACGCTTCCTATCACATCCACATCCACACCACAACGCTCCTTTATATCCTCATTCGTCAGCCTGTCTCTCCACGTGACTCCACAGGCTCCTCTTAAATAACTCATTTCCACTGCTTTCACTCTTGACTTGTGTCCTTCCAACAATGTCCAAGCTTCACTTCCGTACGTTAGAGTTGGTATCACAATACTGTCATGTAGTAACTTTTTCACTTCCATGCTCACTTCCCTGTTTCTTATCACTGCTTTCAAGGAACCAGCAACCTTTCTTCCCTGCTGTACCCTTTCAAGCACTTCACCCTCCAAACCTCCATCCTTACTCATCACACTACCCAAATACTTAAACATACTCACATTTTCCAATTCTTCACCATCTAACCTCGCTGTACATTCACTAACTTCACCTCTCTCAAAGACCATCACTTTACTCTTCCCTACATTCACCTTTAGGTTCTGTTTCTTACACACTCTCTCAAACTCATCCATCAAGCCTTGCAGCTCCCGTTCGTCTTCACTCAACAACACAGTATCATCTGCAAACAACAGTACAGGGAGTTTCCAAACACTCCTCTCTCACCAGGGCCACTCCAACATCCACTACCCTACCTTGTACCTCTTTTATTACCCCATCCATGTACAGATTGAACAACCATGGAGACATGACACATCCTTGTTTCAAACCAACTTTCAAAGAGAAAAATTCACTTAGTTCACCATCCACACGCACTGCAGCCTTCGCACCATCGTACATACTCTTCACAGCATTCAGCAACTTCCCATCTACTCCATATATTCTTAACACTTTCCACAATCCTTGTCTATCCACCCTGTCATATGCTTTCTCCAAATCCATGAAAGCCGCATACAACTTCTTTCCCTTCTCTAGAAACTTTTCCACTAAAGATCTAAGAATGAATATCTGATCTACACAACCTCTTCCCTTCCTAAAGCCTCCCTGTTCTTCTCCAACTAATTTCTCTGTTCTTTCTCTAACTCTGTCTATAAGTATCCTACCATACACTTTTCCTATTATACTAAGAAGACAAATGCCCCTATGATTACCACACACTTCTTTATTCCCTTTTCCTTTGTACAAGGGAATAATTATACCTGACTTCCAATCCTCCGGGACTCTACCTTCCTCCCAGGCCAATCTGCACATCTTCCACATCCATTCTACTACTATCTCTCCCCCATGCTTCAGCATTTCACCACACACTCCATCAATTCCTGGGGCTTTCCCCGATTAAACTTTCTTCATTGCTTCCACAACTTCTATCCTACTGATTTCTTCCTGTCTTCTCACCTCCCTCCTTCTCCCAGCCATTCCCCAGCCACTTATACTTGCATTACTTCCATCCTCTACGTTCAACAATTCCTTAAAGTGTTCTCTCCATCTGCTCACTTTTTCTCCCTTCTCCACTAGTAATCTACCATTTTTATCTTTCACTCCCCTGCTAACTTCACTTCCACCCTGTCTTACTCTTTTCACTTCTCTCCAGAACATTTTCTTACAGTCCCTCCACTTTACACTCAAATTCCTTCCAAATTCCTCATCCACTCTCTTCTTACTCTCTCTTACTAATCTTTTCACCTCTCTCTTCCTTTCCACATATAACTCTCTCTTCCTCCTCTCAACTTCTTCCACACCCCTATTTCTCACCCATTCATTGTATGCTTTCTTCTTTTGTTCCACAGCCTGTTTCACCTCTTCAGTCCACCACGCTGTTCCTTGTACCCCCCTCCGCCTTCTCTTCCTTCCACACACCACATCACATGCTGCACATATTTCTTCTATAAATATCTCACACACACCTTCCACGTCTCCCATCTGCTCCAATTCATATTTGCCCAATCGTTCCTCCACTTCTCTCTTATACTCTGCCTTTTTCTCATCCTCTTGTAACTCTAATGATATCCTGCCTACAAACACGAGGGATGACAACTTGATGTACAACCTCCCATTCACAGTCGGCTGATGCTGTTGGGGGTCTCCACTTCCTCATAAGTACTCCTGACTTTATATAATAACAAGTAGAAGCACCAGCTGATTCTTCCTCACTGCAAGCAGAGTTAGCTAGACCTTTCAACTCAGGGTCAGCAACCTGCAACTCAACCAACTCTTGACGAGACAAATTATCAACACTATGGGGTACTGCCTCATCTGGTGAGTGGTCCAAATTAGCAAGAAAAGTGTCAGCTAGGATAACATCATCATCATCATTATCCTCTAAGTCACCAGTAACTTTAGACTTAGCCCTAGTGACAGCACATGCAGGGAACACATCAGGGACATCACAATCCTGGGTCGCAGCCACTGGTTCACAAGACAACTGAGGAGCTGGACACACTTGACTTCCACCAATATCATTTCCAAGTAAGAAAGTTACACCTGACATTGGGAGTGTCTCAACCAACCCAACCATAATGGAACCGTTAACAAAACCAGACTCTAAATTCACTCTGCACAGAGGGACAGAGAAGTAATTATTCCCTACACCTTGTAAGATTACAGTTTCATCAGAGGAATTAACATTAGAACCTAGAACACTGGTCAGCATAAGGGATTGGCAAGCACCTGTATCACGATATATTTTAACTGATTTCCTGTCATTACTGTCCAGAGGACTGACAAAACCATCAGACAGGAAATTAGCACATGAACTCTTGAGAGTGTCACCCACGTCACTGCTCAAAAGAGGAGCTCCATCATGAAAATTTAATTTACCCCTCAAAGCAGGTTCAGTTAACTCAGTTAAAGAATTCTGGGAACTCTCAAGGGTGGACACTAGACCAATTGACTGAATATTTAAAGACTCCTTTTTGTTCACATCACGCTGTCTCCTGAAACATTTCTCCGTAGTATGACCAAGCTTACTACAATAAGTATATACATTTACTTTTCTGAAATCTAGAGGTGAAGCTGGTATTTACTTCCTGAGAAACATCATCTTTATTCTCTTTCCTGTTACCTGTACTCTGAGTAGAGACAACGTACTTACTCTCAGCTTTCCTTTTTTCTCTAGAATATCTCTTGTGAGTGAGAACATATTCATCAGCTAAAACTGCAGCATCAGACAAATTATCTATTCTTTTCTCATCAAGATGTAGGCTTACATCTTTATAAATACACCTTTTGAAGTCCTCCAGCAACATCATCTGCTTAAATTTGTCAAAATCAGAATCCACATTCTTAGAATTTAACCACTGCTCTAACAGATCTTCTTTGATTTTTGCATACTCAACATGGGATTGCTTATCTTGCTTATAAGTTGTCCTCAATTTTACTCTGTAGGCTTCAGGAACAAGCTCATAGGCCTTAAGAATCAAGCTCTTAACGACATCATAATTATCAGATTGATCCTGAGGCAAAGATGCATAAGTTACTTGAGCTTTACCGGTGAGAACAGTTTGAAGGAGTACTGGCCAATACTTTTTGGGCCAATTAAAACCTGTAGCTACCCTCTCAAACAACTGAAAATACTTAGTTAAATCAGATTCATTAAAAGGAGGGACAATTTTAACATTTTTAGCCACATCAAAATCATCAGAGCTAGATGATCCAATTCCACCCTGTTTCATGCGATACTCATGGTCTGCCTGAATCCTAGCAATTTCAACTTGTGCCTCAGCCTCCTTAGCTTTTGCCTGAAATTCAGCCTCCTTAGCACAAGCCTCCTGCAGGGCTAGGTGTAACTTAGCTAATTCAATCTGCGTTTGCTCATTTGGAGGAGTTACATTAAACAAGCTTTCATTAATCATGTCAACAATTTGATCTTTAGAATGATGAGAGCGAACAGCAATTCCCAATTGTTGAGCAACAAGCTTAAGTTCATTCTTTGTTCTGTTTTCTACATCACACACTGTTTGCACATTTGACAAAAAATCTTTGGCTTCATCAAGCGTAGTAATAGTAGACATCATGAATAAATCACAGTCACAAAATATCAAGCAATATCCTTATGATAATATCCTGAATATCCTGATAAGAGGTCGCCAAATTTATGTTACGGAACGGAGAAAGATAATGTACACTTTAAGTGAGAATACTAAAAATCACTACTGTCCCGTAAAGTTCCAGGTTCAAAACAAGAGTTAGGTAAAATTACAAGATAAAGTTTAATGCTCAAACTAACAACAAAACATTCAGGACTCATAAGGATAATGTAATGGCAAAAAACAGGTTAAATATATGGTTAACTGCAATAGCCTCTATTAACACGAAATTAGCAAGAGTAAATTTATCTAAGTCAGCCCTGATGAAAGAGAATACCAGATAATACTCAGTGAATGCAAGATATATTATTATATATACGAAATATTATGAACAATGGCTGACATGAAACCTTACACTAATCACAAAAACCCTACTAGGCCTAAGAATTAACACCCTACGCTACACAGTAGAAGGAAAAATGCAATAACACTTATACTCAAATTACACAGCTGCTAGATGGCTGGAGACTTCCTGAGCACTCACAATAATAACAACTGTATAGGGGAGGACAGAGATGTGAACAAAATGAGGAGTAGATTTAAGTGGCAATTAATGCAGAAACTGAGCTCATTATATAGGGGCCGGCAGAACTTGATACAACTTGTAAGAAGGACGCGCAAATGAAGCCATGGGGACAAAGAGTTGACAATCCTGCTCTGAACAACAGAAAGAACGACTTACTCTACTATAAGGGAGGAGGGGGGGAGTGAGGTAGAACACGCTCGTGATCAAACATGCAGCATACTGTACGTTAGAATTACACAAAGGATGATGAAATCATAGGCTATGTAACAATATATATATATGAAATTCTATGTACAACATGTTTTATAAAAAATTAAGAATAGTCATTCTGTGTTTGTCTATGTATGATGTTTTTACATTACAGTGTCATCTAAAGTGTGTGTAAGAGTCCCTACCTAAATGTTTTTGTTTGCCACACTTCTTTACCACCTGGCCATGCTGGTGGTGTGTATGTAGAGACTGTTGCATAATTAGTGGTAGTTGTTGTTATATTTAGTGTTTGATACATGTTTATAAATCGTATTATTTGGTGGTGTGTATGCTAGTGATCAGTGGGTGATATTCAGTGTGTGGTAACAGCTGATGTGTTAGGGAAAGGGAGTTAATGCTCCAAGGATAACAGAGTGAGCAAGAGTTGTGACACGCATCTCACGTCTCCTTGTTATTTGTGGACAAAGTTAATAATAATATTGAAAAATAGTCTTCAGAGAGGTACTTATTTCGTAAGTTGGTGTGGGGGATACTTACATTGTGGGTGTGTGGGCGGCAGTGCACACGTGATGGTGGGGTCCCGGGTGGAGGTTGATTTAATGTACTGTATGTGTTGACAGCAGTCCAGATAACCTCTCAGGTCAGCATCTCGCTCGTTAACCGTCCCTACACACACACACACACACACACACACACACACACACACACACACACACACACACACACACACCATAATTTTAACACGTTTTCACATTTTCCAGGCATTATATAGCTGATATTTAAGAATTTCTTTCACATATGAATGGATGTCGACTTCATGCTGGAGTGGGTATCAATTATTAAGAGCCTACAATTTCTACTATGATTTCAAGACGATAACACGGAGCGCCTGGCACACGTCCTCTCACTCCACCACCCAGAATACTACTACTACTACTACTACTACTACTACTACTACTACTGCTGCTGCTACTACTACTACTACTATACTACTGCTATTACTACTGCTGCTACTACTACTACTGCTACTACTACTACTGCTATTACTACTGCTGCTACTACTACTACTACTACTACTGCTACTACTACTACTGCTACTACTACTATGACTACTACTACTACTACTACTACTGTTGCTACTACTTTATTATGCAATAGGAAGGAAAAGAAGGCCAGAAACCCGTAAGATTGTTCCTACCAGGAAGAAACAAAGCAAGACAGGGGAGAGACAAATTCAAGATCTGTTCATTTCGAGATGGCTGGACACACTGCGTCTGAAAGACTGGAGGTAATACGCAGTAGGAAATACAGACAGAGGGAGACAGTTCCAGAGTTGACCAGTTGTACACATGAAGGACTGGGAGTAACGGGTAACTCTTGCATTAGAGAGTTGGACAGAAAAGGGATGAGAGTTTACTGTTAGACATGTGCTACGTACTCGCCGTGTTGGTGGAGGGATGCAAGCAGACAGCTCAGAGGAGCAGTTATCATTGAAGGAGGCATAGGAAAGAGATACTGTAAGGGTGCAAGAGTTAGGTGAAGTGACAGAGATTGAAGGGAGCCAGGAAGAGGAGTTAATGAGACAAAAAGCCTTTGACTCCATCTTGTTGAGAAGGACTGTGTGTGGGGAGTCTCCCCACACATGAGAGTTGTACTGTGCACGGAAGCAAATGAAACCCGTGTATAAAGTCAACCACTGTGCAGGGGTAATGAAGGCACGAAGTCGATGTATCACACGAAATCTCTTGGAAGCAGATTCTACAAGAGAAGTAATATGGTCTTTCAAAGATAAATCCCGAGAGAATGAAACCCTTAGTATATTTACTACTACTACTACAACTACTTTTACTACTACCACTACTTAACATTACTGTGTACTTTTGCATTTTGTTATACTGTGGGTATTTTATGGTTACAGAATATCTTAGACTTTATTATTTTATTGCATATTTTTTAATCTTTTGGTATTTTATTATAGGTGTTTTATATACTTATATATGTGTATGTGTGTGTGTGTATGTATATGTATGTATATGTGTATGTATATGTATATGTATATGTGTATGTGTGTATATGTGTATGTGTATGTGTATATATATCTATATATATTTTTTTCACTATCTGCCTCCTTTTGCTTCAGTTTTTATCATCCTATATTGAACCTTTCTTTTTTATATTTTTTCTTTCATAGCATAATTTTAGATAGGAGTTTTATTTATTTTTTTATTTTTTTTACTGGACTTTTTTCTGGTACTTTTAAGCTTCATTTTCTTTATTATTTTTTTTTTCTGTGCATTTTTAATATTGTAGTATAGAGAAGCATAATACTGTACCCTACATCATTATGGATATTACTATTTGTACTTACAACTGTTGTTCATTAAGGAAAAATATAGATGTGGTGCGCTCACTTGCAGATGGATGTTATGATGTTATTTTTTTGCAAGAATCATTTCTTAAAGAAGATAGGCTAGGAGATATTGCTTTTATTGATGAAAGGTATATGGGTGTGGGATCTGCTGCTGGCTATTCAGAGAAATCAGTTAAATCATTTAGAGGAAGATGTGAGGGAGGGCTTGTTTGTCTGTGGAAAAAGAATGCTTCCTTTCAAGTTAAAGTTGTATCTCTTGAAGCAAATATGATAATTTTGGAAATGTCAGTGAGAGGTTTCACAGTATTACTGGTAAATGTATATGTAAAAAGTGATGTTTGGGAGGATGTCACCCTTGAACATTATTTGGAGTCACTGAGTAAGTTGGAGCAGGTTTTAAGTAATTATAGCTATGATAATGTGTATTTTTTAGGAGATTTTAATGCAGACCCATTTATAGGTAGAGCATGGAATAATCTCAGCAATTTTATTGGAAGAAATGACCTGAAATGTTTTGATTATGATATGCTTGATATTAACACATTTACATTTATTCCTTACAACAACTCCTACACAAAATGGTTAGACCATATTATAGGTAGAGATTCCAAAAATGTTATAATTTCTAATATACAGGTGTTATATTCTTTTATTGGATCAGACCATTTACCAATGGTTGTATGTATGTACATAAATTGCCCTGAAGAATGCCTTAGTACATTTTGCCAGGGAGAAACAAGTGTTAGTGAGGACTTTTTAAATTGGAACAGCCTAAGTGCTGATGATATTAAAACAATAGAAAAAGATGTTAATAATGATTTGACAAGGTTAATTGCTCTTGAAACATTAAGTTGCCAGGTTACTGGATGCCAACGTAAGCAGCATATACAAGAACTTGATATTTTTTATGAGCAACTGATTTCTTCATTATCATCTCGTACTAAGAAATATAAGGGTATGAGGATAAGAAAAAATAAACACAGAATTATTCCTGGTTGGAATAGAAATGTTAAAACACTGTATGAGAGATCACGCTGTGACTACATGGAATGGTTGAAAAAGGGAAAAGAAAGAAATTCAAAGGAGTACATGAAGATGGTTGGTAGTAGGAAAGAATTTAAATTAGCACTCTCTAAGTGCAAGAAGGAAGAAATTAGTGAAAGATCAAAGGCTGTGGAAGAAAAATTCTTAAATAAGAATATGACAGCCTTTTGGAAAGAAATCAAGAAACAAAGTAATAAAATAAGGTCATCAAAAGTAGTTGATGGGACCTGTAATGATAAGGAAATAATAAATATTTTTAATGGAAGAATGCTCAAAGGAGTTGGAGATGTTAGTAATGGTGATGAAGAGGACTCCTTTCTCACAGTATTGAAAGAAAGGTGGAAAATTAAAAGAAAGTTTCATATATGCATATCAGTTGAAAGACTTTGTGCGTTAATTAAGTCATTGAATGATGGAATAGGGCATGATGGATTACATTCTTTTTTACTAAAGCATGCTTCAGTGGAGTTTTTAAATATTTTAACACATTTTATCAACAGTTGTTTTACTCATTGTTACATACCTGTTGAAATGTTAAAGGGTGATATCACTCCCATAATGAAAGATCTGAAGGGTAATGCAGCGGACTCTGCTAACTATAGACCAGTAATGGTTTCATCTTGTCTTTTAAAAATTTTAGAACTTCATTTTTTAAATATTTTAAGTGAGAGTGTATTTTTTGATTCCAAACAATTTGGCTTCTGTAATGGAATGTCTACAAGAGATGCTTGTTTTTTATTAAAAGAAACCATTAGGTCTTATACAAAAGGAGGCAGAAAATCATACATAGCTTTTATGGATCTATCAAAGGCCTTTGATAATGTTGATCATTTTAAATTGGGTCATATTTTACTGGATAAAGGAGTTCCCACTGACTTAACATTAACTTTAATGAGATATTTAAGAAACCAGTTAGCAAGAATTACATGGAATGGGAGTAAAGGAATGTATCATATAATTAACAAAGGAGTGAGGCAGGGAGGAGTTCTTTCTCCTTTACTTTTTAAACTGTACCTAGATAATGTTTTAAAAACCCTGACGGAAACAGATGTGGGTTGCTGCCTTGGGGTTGTTAGATTGAATGCAATTGCATATGCTGATGATATAGCATTACTAGCTGATAGTGAAGAGCATATTCTATATTTGTGTGACATATTTGAACAGAATATTAATAGTCTTAATTTAAGAATTAACAATGATAAATCAAAAATTGTTATATTTCAACATAATAAGAAACAGGCACAAGGTATCCGTTATTTAAATTGTTATGAAGTGGTAAATGAATACAAATATTTAGGCCATGTAATTCAAGACAACTTTTCTGATAATCGAGATATTTCTTTCAGATTGAACTCATTTTATGCTAAATTTAATTCAGTAATTAGAAAATTTAAGAACGTTAATGCACAGACGTTACTGTATTTGTTTAAAGCATACTGTGTCCCTGACTATGGTGTAAGTATTTGGAATATGAAAGATATGCTTAGAAGCAATGTATTCAGAAGCTTTGAAAGTGCATTTGCGAATGCTCTTAAGAAAATATATAATGTCCCAAGATTAATAAGTAATCATAGTATATCCAAGGCAGCAGGACTACTTAGACACCATGTTGCCCTAGTGCAAGCTAGGTATTGTAAAGCCCGAAGTAGAAAGAATAATGCGGTTTTTAGGTTATTTTATCAGTCCTCTGGCCACCATGTTCCTCATTTATTGAAATATTTTTATGATAAATATGAGATAGATATATTGGATAACTCTGTGGACATTATAAATGCCAGAATTCAGTGGGTGCAGAACCATGAGGAAATAAGTGGTGTGGAGTTAATGTAAATTTTGAAAAAGATGTATAACAGTTGATATTGAATGTGTTGGTATGCAAATTGTATATATTTTATTTATTTATTTATTTTTTTTTAATTAATGAAATTGGATCAACTCCTCGATCTGATTGTTAAGGATTTATTTATTGTAAATATTTTATTAAATTCAATTGTAAAGGAGTATCTATAGTATTTATGATGATGAAATGTATTATATTTTATGTATCACGAGATACGAAATAAAGATGATTGATTGATTGATTGATTGATTGACTACTACTGCTACTATTGCTGCTGCCAGTACTACTACTACTACTACAACTACTTTTACTACTACCACTACTACTGCTACTATTGCTGCTGCCACTACTACTAATACTACTACAACTACTTTTGCTACTACCACTACTACTGCTACTATTGCTGCTGCCACTACTACTACTACTACTACTACTACTACTACTTTTTTCCCCTACTACATTCATTCATCTCCAGCCATTAGGGAACTATATTTTGAAGATCAAAGCCTACCTTACTAATACAGTTCACCATTACGAGCTGTAATGTGAAGGTTAACACTAACCTTCGTATTACAATCCGTTTGCTCCAAGCACGCCAATGGCTGTGGTTACCAAACATCTAATATTACTTTTTTAACTTTATATTTATTAACATTACAGTGTTAATAAAGACATTAATCTACTGGAGTCTCTGGTCAATGCGACTCTCCACCACAGTAGCTTCGTAATCCATACCCACCAGAGAGACAGGCCTGAGGGCTGATGATCTTGTGTCCATGAGACATAGGAGTGCAGACCTCATGAGGGAAAATGACAGTCGACATCTCATCCATGTCATAACAGAACTCTGTGGTTGACGTTTCTTCTCAGAAAGAACCTCTGCCAGTCTCAAGTAGAATCTGACCTCCTCTGGACCCATCCCACTTGATATCGTGAACACAAGGGCAGTGAATCGACCATGGTCCATATGTTGGATCCTTTCTTGATAGTTTCAGGTTTTTTCTTGTTCATTCCTCTTGTGAGCAGCTTCATGAAACCATTCACGATGACATGCTGCCATGAGATCAAATATCCTAATGTCGAAGAACACCCTCTGCCCACCTGTCCAGAAACCTCGAGCACTGACATCCACTCTTGCATCATTTGATGTATTTGCTGTTCTGTGAGTGAAGTGCTCGCCATCAAGGGGTAGCAAAGCTGGGTCATTCGTAACATTATGGCATATTTCCTGCAGCATTTTGGCAGTAGGGTTGCATACTCTTCATCGTGTCCGATGCAAATAAAGCCTCCCTTCTTGCGAACCATTGCATGGTTTGCATCAATGGCAGTGCCACAGGCACAGTGTTGAGGTAGGTTTCTATTGGCAACCCATATATCAAGGCTATGGCATCAATAAATTCTTGTTTATTGAAGTAGAAGCCTTTTTGCCTTCAGAGGCTGAGTTGTCAGCCAGTTCAATCCCCAACCTCCTATGCAATTTCAACTCTTCTGCACTGGTCTGGTGTTAGATGTTTGGTTATGTGCTGCAGCTGGTCCTATTGTCTTGCTTGATAGCCCATTGTCGTACCAAAATATGCTTTGTACGAGCAAGTTTGGTGTCAAGATGGATGCTGTATTTGATCATCTTCGGTCCAATATATTCTCCACATAAATAACACAGTGTATCGGCTAACAGTTTGCAAGAACGTCTACTAGTCATTCTCATCAATAGAAACACCTTTAGGAACAGCTGAAAAACACGTCGACCAGCCAAACCAGCAATGCAAGACTACCTCATACAATGAACTGACTCGATCTGCATTGCATGACTCAATAATGGTCATATCAGTGACATCTGGATGGAAGCAGATGGTGTGTGTGTGTGTGTGTGTGTGTGTGTGTGTGTGTGTGACGTGATAAGCGATATGTCAGCCATTTCATCAGCGCACGGTAACAAGACTGGAAATAAACAATTCCCAGTTTTTGACAAAAACCTAGAGATGGACAAACAAAATCTACAACCATGGAATCAGTGTGGAAAACTGAATCCAACAAATAAATAATAATAATAAACAAATTCTTTTTTAACACGTAATAATAATAATCATCATCATCATCATCATCATCATCATTGTCATCAGGACCTCCTTTCCCAGCGTAGAGCAGGGTGAGAAGTAGCAACTTCCAGACAGCCCAATTTGCCCAATGCAACGGGCGACGCTTTCATTCACTAATCAGTCAAGCCTCTGGAATCCCGGCTCTATACGCCAAAAACTTTCATCACATTCTGTAGCTTCACATAAACCTATCCGATAGAGTCAATCCAGACACTGTCACGTTAATAAAGGTGTCAAATCCCCGATCATGCACTTCTCACAAAATTCATCCAGCCAGCTCGATCTCTTGTCAGACCCCTAGCCTCATCAACTTCAATACCTCTCTTTCTCACACTCATCCACCATATCCCCCCACCTTCTCCTTGACCTGTCTCGCCTCCTCTCTCCTTTAAATTCGCTCAGATATACTGTACAGTTCTCACCACTCAATTGTTATCCATTCTTTCCACATGACCATACCGTCTTAGTACTCTCTCTTCGATTCTGGTGTCCACAGATTTCCTCACTCCTCATCTTTTATGAATCACATTACTTCATATCCTATCCACTATCTGTACTCGACATACATTCCTCAGCAGTCCCATCTCCACTGCTCTTATTCTTGTCTTTTCGTCTTCATGCCACATCATAGTCTCACATCTGTATGTTAAAGTTGGCACTATTGCACTTAATGTAAGCCTCATGCTGCTGCAGCAATCAAGCCACTGTTTCTCATCAAGGTCTTCATGGCACCAGCTACTTTCCTTCCTTGTGTCACTCTACTTTCCACTTCGTTTGCATATTTTCCTCTCTTTTATATTACTGTACCCAGGTATTTGAACTCTCTCAACAATGCCAGTTTCTCTCCATTCACTGTAATATCACACTGGGAGTCACCTCCTCTCTCGATTACCATCACTTTACTCTTCCCTACATTTTGCTTTAAAGGCACAACGCTCACAGACACCAGCAAACCTCTGCAATAGTCTACCAAGTTCTTGTCTGGTATTTGCAAGTAGCACTGCATCATCAGCATACAACAAATTTTAGATATACCATCCATCACCATTCATTACGAACGCCATCTTTCTCTCCATTACTCGTATTTTTACTTCTCTCATTATCCCATCCATATATATATTGAACAACCATGGGAACATCACACAATCTTGTTGCAAGCCAACACTGATTGTGAACTATCATCATAAAAACTCTTGACGGCACCTAGCAGCTTACCATCTACACCATACATGCGCAAAATCTTTCACAATCCTTCTCTGTCTGCTTTGTTGAATGCTTTTTCCAGATCCATAAATGCCATAAACACTTTATGGTCCTTCTCAAAAGCCAACTCCACTGTCTCACTGCAAATATTTGATCCACACATCCTCTGCCACTCCTATTGCCGCCCAGTTCCTCACTCACTAAGACTTTTGATATCTCTCTTACTTTCTTTATAATAATTCTTCTATATGCATTCCCTAAAACACTCAACAGACTTATACCACAAGAATTTTTGCACTCACCTCGCACACCTTTATTTCTGTACGGGGGTACAATCACACCCGTTTTCCATTCTGCTGGCACGATTTTACTCATCCATGCCTTCTTATATATCTCCAACAAGCACTTCATTCCGCTTTCTTCACTACACTTATCCATCTCTGTATATACCTCATCACCCCCAGCTGTTTTCCTATTTTTCAGCCACTTCACAGTGTTTCTTCAACTGGGCGAGTGTCATGTTTCTTGGCACTGCATTCCTTCTTTGCACATCCCTAAAACCAATCATGTTTATGGCATCTCTGCTTTCTCTATTCCCATTCATCATGATTTCATAATATTCCTTCCATCTGGTCCTTACCTCATCCCCATGGGTTAATTATAATCTAACACATCCTTCACACTTTCACATTATCTTTCCACTGTCACTTCAACATTTGTGCACCTCTTTTCAGAATAACTTCCTATTTTCAGAGTAATTTGCATTCATTTTTCCTCCTAGATCATCATTTACCTCCTCCTTTTTCCTCTTCACTAGTCTCTATACGTGCTTCTTGCTCTCAGTGTATTCAGTTCTTGTTTTTGTTAAACTCCTGTCCTGTAACCACTCTAGCTAGTTCTTCCTCTTTTATTGTAAGGCATCTAATGCAACAAGCTAATGAGACGAAAATGCCACTTAGTATGTGTTTTGTGGATTTTGAAAAGGCGTTTGATAGTGTTTCACGTGGAGCTATGCTGAAAATTATGAGATTCTATGGTATACCAGAAAAGTTTGTATATATTATTAGAAGCCTGAATGAAGGTACTTTTTGTAAGGTAATGGTGGGTGGTTCTTTGAGTGATCCATTTCAAGTTAATTCAGGAGTGATTCAAGGAGGAGTTCTTTCGCCACTGTTGTTTGTTTTGGTTATGGATTATGTTATGAAAAAGGCTGTAAGGAGAACAGGTGCAGGAATTAACTGGAAAGAAAATAAGAAACTGATGGATTTGGAATATGCTGATGATATTGTACTGATTCGCGGAAGTATTTATGAGATGCAGAGGGTGCTAGATTGTCTGGTGGAGGAAGGAGAAAAAGTGGGATTGGTAATAAATTGTGAAAAGACTGATATTATTAATATGAACGTGGAGAACCAAACCGATTGTGTAATTGGGAATAATTTGGTGAAGAATGTAGAAAACTTTAAATATCTGGGAACGATTGTATCATCTAATGGATCAATGAAATTGAGGAGAGGATTACACAGGCTTGGCGAGCTGTTGGAATGTTGAAATCTGTTTGGAATAATAATATGCTTTCGGTACATACAAAAGTGAAAATTTACAAGTCCATGGTTAGACCAATTTTAATTTACGGGCATGAGTCATGGTACATTACAATTGTAACAGATCAGAAAGTATTAGGATTTGAGAATAAAATACTGAGAAGGATTCTTGGGGTAAAGTGGCAAGATAGAGTTACAAATGCAAGAGTAAGGGATATTACGAGAGTGGAACCAGTTAATGAATAAGTGAGACTGTCTCGCTGGAAGTGGCTGGGGCACATATACGGAAAAGAAGGTAGTTTAATACAGGATGTGCCTGAGTGGCCTGCTAGAGGAAGAAGAGGTAGAGGTAGGCCGAGGGAAACCTGGTTGAGGACAATGAAAAAAGAAGCAGGAGAGGAGTGTTGGTGGGACCTGAAGGAGATGGCAAGAGACAAATATTGGTGGTGAGAGTTCATTGAGGCCCTATGCACCCCGTGGGGTGCCACAGGAAATGATTAATTGACTGATTGAAATTCTTACAAGTCTGCACCGTTTTGTTTTGGCTTGGCAATATATTTTTCTGAGAGAGAGAGAGAGTGAGAGAGAGAGAGAAAGAGATGGGTAGACAGATAGATAGATAGATAAAATTTGTATTTTTAGATTAGTTTCCCCTGCACCATTTACTTTTTTTTTTTTGACTGTTCGTTTTCCTTCACTCACTCATTCCAGTTACAGTATAATGAGATTGTCTGTGGAGTAACGTTGAACGAACCATGATAGATATATTGTGAAGATGGAGGTTAGACAATCGATTTTCTTTTTTCTTTTTTTGTTTCTTGTCTCTCTGAGGAGTATCATCATAAACAGTAATATGAAGTGGTATATTGAGGAATTTAGATTGGACCAGGTATCAAAAGTTCATTTATATCCTCCACTTTTTTTTTAGTTCTAATTTTGGTGCATTCTTTTTTACTCTATGGAGATAATCATACTTCCTAGCATTTTACACTTGATATATTGATTAATTTATTTATTTTTATGTCCCTTAGTACACGATGATGCTTTTGCCATCATTAGTGTGTGGCTGTGTCCATACACATTGACGCTTTTGTCATCATTAAAGCATAAAAATTTTCGTCAGAGGAAAAGTTTTCGGCCTTTCGGCATCATTTTTGGAGGCGTCATAGCTCCCTGCTCCTCCTCAAAAGTAATGAGTAGGCAACTGTGGGTCTTGATACCAGGAAGGGAGCAGCCAGGTTAATCAGTACCAAATGAACTGTGAGTGGCGAAGGTACTGTGTGGTTCTGTCCCTTTGAATTTCTACTCTTACCCCCGTCCCAGCCGTGCAACATATTTCACTATACCTACTCCTGAGGGTAGGGGGGTTATTCAAGAATACTCCCCCGGTATCCCTGCTTGTCGTACAAGGCGACTAAAAGGGTTCACGGAGGGTAAGTGCCCCTCCCCGGAAAACAACTAACTAAAAAGATGAACAAGAAGCCTCGGACAAGGACTGACCAAATGATGACGACCAAGGACAGGACAAAGGACATGGTAATCACAACATAGAATGTATGAGGTGCGAATGATGAGGTGAAAGAGAGGGAGATTGTCCAGGTGCTTGAGGGTGCGAAAGTTGATGAATGTGGAGTAACTGAAACTAAATGCAGGGTGAGAGAGTGAATGGGAGTATGGATGGGGTATATGTGCAGGAGTAGGTGAGAATGAGAGGGCAAAAGAAGGAATGTGTATGGTTGTGAGTAAAAGATGGAAGAAGAACATAAGAGAGTATGGATCAGTTGGGCCAAGGATTATGTGGGTAAGATTGAAAACTGGAATACAAATGTGGGCGACTGTGTGTGTGTATACGCTAACGTAGGATCGTGAAAGCAGAGTGAGAGAGGAGTTCTGGACAAATGTGGAAGTATGCATGGAAAAGTTTGGAAGGAATGAAAGAGCGTTTTTGATCAGTGATATGAATGGTAAAGTAGGGAATGTGAAGGTGGATGGAATAGTTGGTGAGTGGGGTGTGCCTGCTGAGATAGATGAGAATGGCAGTGCGTTAGTGGACATTTGTGCTGGGAGGGGGTTGGTGATAGCCAATACCCTCTTCAGGCACAAAATGATCCACAGGTATACATGGCGAGTGATGAGAAGGGTGGGTGGTAAACTGAATGAAAGGAAGGCAATGATTGATTATGTGTGTGTGGATGAAAGGATGCGAAGTTGTGTAATGCATGCAAGAGCTTATAGAGGTTGGGGAAGTGGACTTTCTGACCACTACTTGGTGGTGGCCAGAATCAAGATCCAAATAAGATGGAAAAATAGAAGAAGGGAAGGAGGGGAAGAAGGAGTATTTGCAAGGAGAGTTGAAAGGTTACAAGAGGATGAGAAAAAGGCAGAATATATGAGACAAGTGGAGGAACAATTGGGTACATATGAATTGGAGCAGATGGGAGACGTGGAAGGTGTGTGAAAGATATTCATGGAAGAAATATGTGCAGCATGTGAGGTGGTGTGTCGGACGAATAGAAGACGGAGGGGGGTGCAAGGAACAGCGTGGTGGAATGAAGAGGTGAGACAGGCTATGGCACAAAAGAAGAAAACATACAATGAATGGATGAGAAATAGGGGAGTGGAAGAAGTTGAGAGGCGAAAGAGAGAGTTATATGTAGAAAGGAAGAGAGATGTGAAAAGATTAGTAAGAGAGAGTAAGAAGAAAGTGGATGAGGAATTTGGAAGGAATTTGAGTGTAAAGTGGAGGAACTGTAAGAAAATGTTCTGGAAAGAGGTGAAGAGAGTAAGACAGCGTGAAGTGAAGTTAGCAGGGGAGTGAAAGATAAAAATGGTAGATTACTAGTGGAGAAGGGAGAAAAAGTGAGGAGATGGAGAGAACACTTTAAGGAATTTTTCAACATAGAGGATGGAAGTAATGCCAGTATAAGTAGCTGGGGAATGGCTGGGAGAAGGAGGGAGGTGAGAAGATGGGAAGAAATCAGTAGGACAGAAGTTCTGGAAGCAATGAAGAAAGTTAAATTTGGGAAAGTCCCAGGAATTGATGGAGTGTGTGGTGAAATGCTGAAGCATGGGGGATAGATAGTAACAGAATGGATGTGGAAGATGTGCAGATTGGCCTGGGAGAAATGTAGAGTCCCGGATTATTCGAAGTCAGGTATAATTATTCCCTTGTACAAAGGGAAAGGGGAAAAGGAAGTGTGTGGTAATCATAGGGGCAATTGTCTTCTTAGTATAATAGGAAAAGTGTATGGTAGGATACTTGTTGACAGAGTTAGAGAAAGAACAGAGGAATTAGTTGGATTAGAAGAGGGAGGCTTTAGGAAGGGAATAGGTTGTGTAGATCAGATATTCATTCTTGGATCTTTAGTGGAAAAGTTTCTAGAGAAGGGAAAGAACTTGTATGTGGGTTTCATGGATTTGGGGAAAGCATATGGCAGGGTCTATAGACAAGGATTGTGGAAAGTATTGAGAATATATGGAGTTGATGGGAAGTTGTTGAATGCTATGAAGAGTCTGTATGATGGTGCTAAGGCTGTAGTGCGTGTGGGTGGTGACCTGAGTGAATATTTCTCTTTGAAGGTTTGGTTGAAACAGGGATGTGTCATGTCTCCATGGTTGTTCAATCTGTACATGGATGGGGTAATAAAAGAGGTACAAAATAGGGTAGTGGATGTTGGAGTGGCCCTGGTGAGAGAGGGTAGTGTTTGGAAACTCCCTGTACTCTTGTTTGCAGATGATACTGTGTTGTTGAGTGAAGACGAAAGGGAGCTGGAAGGCTTGGTGGATGAGTTTGGGAGAGTGTGTAAGAAACGGAACCTAAAGGTGAATGTAGGGAAGAGTAAAGTGATGGTCTTTGAGAGAGGTGAAGTCAGTGAGTACAGTGAGGTTGGAAGGTGAGGAATTGGAAAATGTATGTTTAAGTACTTGGGTAGTGTGATGAGTATGGATGGAGGTTTGGAGAGTGAAGTGCTTGAAAGGGTACAGCAGGGAAGAAAGGTTGCTGGTTCCTTGAAAGCAGTGATCAGAAACAGGGAAGTGAGCATGGAAGTGAAAAAGTTACTACATGACAGTATTGCGATACCAACTCTAACGTATGGATGTGAAACTTGGACATTGTTGGAGGGACACAGGGCAAGAGTGAGAGCAATGGAAATGAGTTATTTAAGAGGAGCCTATGGAGTCACATGGAAAGACAAGCTGATAAATGAGGATATAAAGGAGCATTGTGGTGTGGATGTGGATGTGATAGGAAGTGTTAGGAGGAACACACTGAGGTGGTTTGGCCATGTGAAGAGGATGGAGGGTGAAAGACTGACGAAGAGAGTGTATGTGAGTGAGGTGGAGGGGGGGAGAGGGAGGGTGAGGCCGAGGATGAGATGGAGGGATGGGGTGGAGAGGTATATGAGAGAGGGGTGTGTGAGTTGGGAGTAGGGCAGTGGAATTGCGGGGGACATAGAAAGACAAGCTGATAAATGATGATATAAAGGAGCATTGTGGTGTGAATGTGAATGTGATAGGAAGTGTTAGGAGGAACACACTGAGGTGGTTTGGCCATGTGAAGAGGATGGAGGGTGAAAGACTGACGAAGAGAGTGTATGTGAGTGAGGTGGAGGGGGGGAGAGGGAGAGTGAGGCCGAGGATGAGATGGAGGGATGGGGTGGAGAGGTATATGAGAGAGGGGTGTGTGAGTTGGGAGTAGGGCAGTGGAATTGCGGGGGACTGGGCGAGGTGGAGGCGATTCGTTTGTGGCCACCCCGAACGGGATTGAGGTGTCTAGCAATAGATAGATAGATTGATAGCTTATGTATAGTGCTTGGGAACTGTTGTGATTAGATTTGGTGTTTGTAATAGGAAGTTTGGTGTTTTTGAAGCATTCCTGGTCGTTATCAGCCGTTGTCCCAACGAAGATTGTGCTACTGTTTCTAATCAACTACACTGCCTCTATCCTGCACCAAATGTGAGTATTCAGCTGTATAAAATAGTGACAGTGAATCATGTGAATGTAGTGTGCATATATAGTGTACAACGAATTGGTGAAAAACTTGCAGTAGCTTAGAGGAAGGCAGGAAACTGCCCTACAGTCACGACACTGCATGGGTACACCATAGTTTTTTGTATTTTTCTCGAAAACTGTGAGACCTAAGATCACCGTTTGGGCTCAAATGAAAGCCAATGAAATTCTGCATTGGATGGTAAAGTAAAAGCATAACAGTGGCAAGAGAAATTTTTTGCTAGAGCTCCCCAAATAAAAAAATCTTGTTGTCTGTCGGAAATTGGTTTTATTTTTTCGCTTATTACTCGAACACCATACCTCGTATCAAACTGGGACCTGCGGCATTCGAAAGCTACTAAAATTCTCTTTCGAATGATGGTATAACATGTAGAGATTGATTTGTAAACATTCTACTTATGATGTTGGAGAGTGAGATGTATGCTCCTGAATGTTTATTCACACGTCCCTAACAAACATATAGTGTTTTTTTTTTTTTTTTTGCTTATCATGTAAAACAAACATCGATGAATAGGAGTATGTGGGTTTTGTGGCAAAATAAATATGTTTTGGTGGTGAAAATAAGCTGAGAATACACTTTTCTGGAGTGCGTGGAGGACGGGGGGGAGGCAAGAAAAGCCAGCATATCATGTCCCAGAAAACTTATTAACTTATCTGTGCATGAAAGGGTTTATTTGTATGTTTTGATCAATATTTCTTACTTTATCTTCCTTTACTTGCTCTTTGTTTTCTATTGGTAAGGAGAGCAGTAGCAAAAAGAAGGAAATGGGTATTGGCTTCCTTGGTGTTTTCTGGTACTTTGCCACTGACATTGTTTTGATTTATTTCTTCCTAGTACATATAGTCTACATTCGTTATTCATGTGTCTGTTCTCCTCATATCTTCTTTCATTCATGGTTGCTCATTCTCTTTCTCCCTATCCTGCTAGATATTGTGCCTAGAACTCCATACTTAGGGTTTTCATGGGCTTCTATTTTGCATACAGTAGACCCTCGCTATAATGGACTGAAATACCCCTGATGGCGGCCCGATGAGAGGAAGACTCCCAGAGGTGCCCCTGCGACCCTGGAGTGCGACCTCCCCAGCCCCAGATGATGGCGACCTCCTTCCCAGGGTGGATGCAGACAAGCGTGTCTGCTCTCCCTGTTTGGCCAGAGCCCCAAGGACCAGACTCCTGCTCAAGGCCCCATGACAGGAGGGCCTCTCACTACGCCACCCAGCAGCCCACAGAAGACGACGTCTCCCCTGAGGATTGTCCCATGTTCCATGAAGGAAAGAGCACCTGATGGGACCCCTCCTACACCTGGCTGACACCTGTAGAGCCAAGGACTTCAGCAGCACTGTCGGAGCCCTCTAGTCTACCTCGTGACTTTGTGATTTAATAGTGTGCTGTGTTGTACTTGTACTCATATTGTATACTGTGTGTAGAATTTTAGATAATATACGTGTAAGGTTGTTGCCCAGAGTTTTTATGCCCTGTTCCTCTCGTAATGTGCTCTAGCTCTGGTCTCGAAAGAGAACCGTGGCTCAATACTAGTGTTTCTAGGAGAAGTCGACCAAAAACATCTAGCATAACACGGACTAATCGGCGGAAACCGGAACCATTATTTCCGATGATCCCCCGAGAGGTGGTACTTCAAGCAAATGTTAGAAAATAAATGAATAGAATTGCATTTCCATCATTTTTCCTGCCTCATCTTCGTGTTCAGTTTTTTTTTTCAACCTTACAAGATATATTACTTGGTTATTGTGATCTTTCGATTCGTATGTGTTGAGTAGCTTCTTCCTCCTCCTCCATTTTTCCTGGCAAGGTTTGGAGAAGGCAGTTGAGGTGAAGGAGACGAACCTTCCTCCAATTGGAGAATGTGGGAGGGAGGAGAGAGGTTAGGGGAATAGAGTGAGAGAATGAATGATAGAAGGAGCAGGCGGGAGAGAGGATGGAGGAAGCAAAGAACAAGGAAGGAAAGAGGGTAAGAAGGAAGAATGCACGGAAAAGGAAGAAGGCATTAGGGAAGAGAGAGAGAGAGAGAGAGAGAGAGAGAGAGAGAGAAAAATTATTTAGTTGAAGTGAGGTGAAGGTTGGGGGTAAAGGACTGAATATAAATTGAAGTCTGTAATTTTTCAGGAATTACTCCTTCATCCTCATAAGTCTATTAAATTTAGTATGCTAGTTTTCTCTATGTAGGCTACCATATATATATAATGCTAAAACTCTCAAAAATCGAAAAAAGATAGCTTTCTCTAAGTTTCAAATCTAGGCAGTCTGTAGCAACTGTTCACCACACCAAACCCATTCTTCCCCTAAATACTTGGTGCTGAAAAGAGACCCTTCATGCAGTGACACTGATGTTCCCGTGGGGTTGTGCTGGCTGGTTATACAAACATCCCTCAGCTCCTTCGCTACCCCCCGAAGGAAGGATGGTGGCCTGAGGGAAAAGAGCAAATGTCAACTTGTCTGTTACTCTCTCTCTCTCTCTCTCTCTCTCTCTCTCTCTCTCATCGTGCGTGGCAGGTGTGAAAGCTAAATTAGGTCCTTGATTTTCGCTAATATAGCCACATTGTTTACTATCATGAGAGAGAGAGAGAGAGAGAGAGAGAGAGAGAGAGAGAGAGAGAGCAAGTTTTATTGAAACTCTGCATACATAACATTGCTGTTTTGCTTCATCCATAATACCTGTGTGTGTGTGTGTGTGTGTGTGTGTGTGTGTGTGTGTGTGTGTGTGTGTGTTTAATAATGACTGCAATTCCTTCAATTATACAGTATATTGGTTTGGTGAACTGTGTACGTGTGTGTGTACTTGACGTGTATTCATGCGTCCATTACACAGTAATATGCTGTATTTTTATTTTTATACCTATATCTATGAGTATTTGTTATACAGAGGCTCATGTGTGTATTTCAAATGTATGGTATTGTATGTGTGTATGGCAGTTTGTATACAACGGGTTTGGGGCTTTTTATCAAAGTCTGGTGTGTGTATATGTGTGTGTGTGTGTGTGTGTGTGTGTGTGTGTGTGTGTGTGTGTGTCTTTCTATCCATCTGTCTAAACACATAACTATGTCAGTGTCGCTGACTGCGAAACTGCCGGCCTGCTAGCACCAGGGTTGGAATCCTGGTGCGGTCAGCTGGCGTCACTCGACCCTAGTGTCCACCCATTTTTTATGTGTTGGTACTGTAGGTAAAATAAGTACCAATGGTAACACCTTGGGGAGGGAACTGTGATAGCCAGAGTGATGCAGTGGCCTTGTATCCCAGGATGTTAGGTGAATAACCCACCACGGGCTCAAAAGGTACAGAGATGAGCACCGAAGCTAAGAGCCTCAGGGCATCTGTCTCTACCTTCACCTTTACCCCATCACAATGCTGCAATTCGTCATTCATCTGTTTGTCTCTCCATGCAACTCCTCATGCTTCTCTCATATAACTTATGTCCACCCATGTCACCAGTGTTCAAGTAAATATATTACTAAATTCACTGTCAACAGTTAAGTAGAAGCATAGGTCAACAAGGATAACAAAAACATTAAGTATATCAGTAGTAAAATATATTATGATTTTGTTAACCAATTGCAACTCGCTCTGCTGGGTCCATACTCTTAGCGACTAAGAAAGATCTCTGACACCCCTTCCTAACCGATTTAATATTTGCAGCAGCTAATTAATATCTTTTTGTACATAATTTGGCGAATGAAGAAGTGAAGGAACGTTGTGGGGTAGATGTGGATGTGGTTGAAAAGATTAGGAGAAATACACTGAGGTGGTTTGGACATGTGGAGAGGATGGAGAATGAAAGACTGACTAAGAGGGTGTATGTAGGTGAGGTGGAGGGAGGGAGAGGGAGGGGTAGACCGAGGATGAGGTGGAGGGATGGAGTTGAGAGGTATATGAGGGAGGGGGGGGTGATTTGGGGGGAGGGGAGTCAAATGGTGGGTGACAGAGTGACTTGGAGGCGTTTTGTCTGCGGCCACCCTTTGCAGGATTAGGGCGTCGGGCTATAGATAGATAGATAGACATAATTTGAGCAAAGGATGGTTATAATGAAATTATTTAAGTAACATAGAAGAGGATGGCAAGGTGCAGTACGAAAAATAAGTTGCTTTGGAAGAGGTCCTGACCGATTTTCCACCACTGACTTCCCCCAGTCCCGACCAATTTTGGAAAAAAAAAAAAATTGGCTCAAACCTCCACTTCTGGTGAGAAACATCGAATATTCATAGAGAAATTGCTCACCTGAGGTTTAAAATACTCGATACAGATAGCAGTACGCCTTACCTTGCTGGGTTTTCTATCAGGCTGGCTCCAAAGAAAACGAGTTCTATGGGAGGGTAACTATTCCACACCACTCATAAACAGTATTTATTTATTATTTGATACGAATTTATATGTAGTACGAGAGTATATTGGTTTTCAAACAGTGATATAGGCAATATAAGCACTGTTTCACTCACTAACACATCAACATACCTGACCTTTTTTGGCGACATTACCTGGTCATCATTTCTGACTGTTTCTTCCTCTAATGCTAAGTAAACTTTGTCCTCCACATTGTCATCGATTGGGGAATCACTCTGGCCCTGAATGTCTTTATTGGCCAGGTCACTGGTAACAGGTGAATTGCTGAGACGATCACGTGTGGGGGGGGGAAAGGTCATGCGGTGTAAGGCATTGTCCCTGCTTGGTATCTTGTAGAGGAATAGAGGAAGGTGTCCCGTGTATAAGTACCAAAAATCACTCGCGAAAATTGAAAATTGTGCAGATTACGAACCTTGCAATTGCACGACGTACCAGTACGTCGACGGGTCTAGCTGTAACAAAACGTTGCGATGTACCAATACGTTGATGGGATGCCTCAGGTTAAAGAGCTTCCTTAACCAATGAGAATACTGACCTTGATGCGATATCCATACATGTAATTACTCAAATTGACCTATGTAAATTAATTATTATTTTTTTTGTTTAATTCATTATTTCTCTTGCAGATTGACTGAGAATGAAAGAAGTTCTTGCATCTACAGCACTTTCTCCTGTTACAAATATTCTTCCAGTACCTTATCTTTATTACAAACTCTTGTCTAAGAATGTGTATTAAAATTTGTATATGATATTTATACACTCATAGATATATACAAATTTTTTGTTTCTCAGGTAAACAACATGCTTTGTGCTTTAAGATTATAATGCTATTCTGTATTATTTTGTTATTATGTGTGTTGGTTAATCACAGTTAATATATGATGTTATTTTTACAAGTATGTAGTGATCACTACCCTTGCTTCAAGAGTGAGTAAAAAAAACATAAGTTAATTAGATAAATTTCTGTATTTATTTTTTTCCCTTGCAGATTTATAGTATGTAATGTAAGTTGCAATTAAAATATGTTGCAGAAGTATGCAATGAAACTAGGCAATTAACCCACCGAGTACTGGAGCTGTACAGGTACGGTGGTGCCTATGTCTGTGGTCAGTGCCGGAGCCATACATATATGGTCTGCAATTGCAACCAGCGTCAACTCACGTATTTTCAATTTTGGCAGGAGGTGACTGGGATGGACACGCACGCAAACTTCCCGCTTATTTACCCACTTCCTATATCATCTATATACCGAGTAAGAGTGTCCTTGGGTCGAATAGCATACTTACTGATGAAGAAAACGAAGATCTCCTACCTGAACTCAATGGGTGTTGGCGGCGAGCACTAAAGTCGATGGGCGTTACTGCGAAGTTTTCAGCTGCCTGCTCAGGGAGAATCAACCTCAAAATTGACCTAAATGGCTTCTGTGAGTACTTTTGTTGTTGTTCTCCATGTTTACTCATCATTTCTAACCTATCAAACAAACAAACAAAAAGTCGAAAATTAGCCTGCAACATGGCTCCATGAGGGTCCAAACTCTGCTGGCACACGGTGAGTTAAACTATGCAGTTAAAGCATGCGGTGGAAGTGTGCTGTAAAAGTATGGAATAGAAGTATTAAGTGAAAGTATGCAATGAAATATGCAATGAAGTTATGCAATAAAAGTATGCATTAAAAATATGCAATCAAGCATCCAGCTAAGAATGCAATAAAAGTATGCAGTTAAAATATGCAGTTAAAGTATGCAGTGAGAGTCTGCAATGAAAGTATGGAGTTAAAGTATGCAATGGAAATATGCAATGGAATTATGCAGTGAAAGTATGCAATGAAAATACGCAATTATAGAATGCAATGAAACTATGCAAGTAATGTCTAGCTATGGTTACTCTTCGTACTTGGTATACGATAGAACGAAGAATTATGAAAAATACACTGCCTCTAGAACCTAACTTCACTTGCCATATCTTATCAACCCAGAGAAGTGAAAATTATATCTCTTATAAAGTTAGGTCTTCCTGTATTGTGTGGAGACAGGTAGCACATCTGTTCTCTGTCTGTCTCATTAGCTTCATCCTCACCAATTAAAAACACAAGCGTGCATGAGCGCGCACACATGCAAATACATACATACAAATTATACATACATAAACTGTCTGTCTGTCTGTCTGTCTCTCTCTCTCTCTCTCTCTCTCTCTCTCTCTCGTACACACACACACACACACACACACACACATAGATAGATGGATGGATAGATAGATATACATTTTCACAAATAAGCATATTTGGTGATCATGCCGTATTGACCCGATTTTATATCAGGAACACAACACGTTATTCTTCTTTTTTTTTTTTTTTTACTGTATTTTTTATGTTAGTGTTTGGATAAGGCATGGATCAAACTTCCCTAATCCAGAATGTTACCTAAGCTGAATATTATCGTCTAAATCGTCTAAAATATCAATAATCCAGTATAAAGTGAGGTGGTAGGGTTGAAGTGTAATGCCACAAGAGACAAAACATGAGAAAGTCATGAAAGTTAAGGCTTTAGTATGTAAACTATACATTTGTAAGTGTTTACCCTAATCCATTCTAGGCTTAAGGTATAGAAACTTGCTTGTACCTAGCAGTTAATACATGTTGTTTTTATTATTATTTCTGTAGCTGTAAGATCATAAATCTCATTTATACTGTGCTAGTCCTTAAGAATATTTGTACATGTTGTAGGTGAAGCTTTGCTGGAGGCATACGTGGGGTATTTGAGTGGCGTATCTTCTGTACTCATTTTCTATTAAATCAGATCTGATGCAATCATAGTAAAGTCATAATGTTGTCGATTAACATGCTTATAGAAGAACTAATACCGTATAGAGGGGGAAAGCCGTTAAAAATTTTAGTTAGCTAGTACCCGAGGACATGACATAATTGTTGGGTAATGTATTCCTCCACCGAGAGGATGCTAGCGACCGCTGTTGATTCAACTTACGACTCTTTGTGTGGGATAATTAGAATAACTAAATTTTCCCTGTCAGATTGAGAGTAAAGAAAATTAATATCTGCATCCGTTCAGAATCAGAAGTTTAGAATTGTGACCCTCATACGGGGTAAAGCAAAAGTACCCTACACGTCATCCAAGTTGCTTAGTTTCCCGCGTAGAAGAGTAGCAGAGGGGGTGTTAGCCAGCTCCTGGCTCACTCTCAGTTTTGTCTCCATGCCACGTACAGGTGAGTTTCATTACTCTGTTTTCTTCCTTTCCCCCTTGTTCATACTGGCGTTGTGAAAGTTCAGTGATATTATGTATGCCGTTGTGACCTAAGTCGTAGTGAGACTCACTCTCAGTTTTGTCTCTGTGCCATGTACAGATGCTGTGAAAACGCCACCTCAAAAACTCCCTCTAACCGCCATATTGTAACTGCCCTAGCAAGGTTCGTAAGGATTTACATTGTGCACTCACCATTTACACAAAACACAGTGGTTAGTTCTTTTGATTATGTAATTGTTTAGTGAATTTATCTTGTGAAAGGAGAATAGGCGTGATTTTTCTTTTGGTATATAGTGTATCGGTGGAGTTGGGTGTAACGTTTCTTCTGGGCATGGCCTAGAGCTCTCCCGCGCCAGGTGAGCTTGGAGAGCACCCTAAGTCCCCAAGGCAAACTCCCTCGCCTGATGTGCTCGGAGAAAGCCCTATATGCCAACGAGTGTACTGAATGTGGCGAACTGTTTGGTAGGAAGCGTAATCTCACTCAGCACCTGATAATTCATTCAAGAGTGAAGGATTTTAAGTGTAATGTAGGTGGTAAAATGTTTGGTCAGAAGTACCGTCTTTCAAAAGGGTTACCAACTCGTCCAGGATGTTAAGTTTCACTGATGTTGGGGAGGAGTGAGATCTAAAGAGTAATAACATTTGTTGGCTAACTGAGGTATATGTGCCTGTATAAAATTCGTTGTGGAGAAAATTCCGTGTACTGTGAATAAATAAAATGTTAAATGATTTAAAAATCTAGAGTTCTGTCAAAAAGTAAAGTTTCATTTCCTAGAGAAAAAATCGATTTAAGTTGTCATTTATTAGCAAATTGAATAGTATAATGTAATGTGATTTAAAGAAAGGAGAGATATTAGTAAATTCAGCATTTTGAAAAGTTTATTGAGTTTCACTGTCATTCCTCTCTTATATCTCTCAAATCCTGTATAACTTCTTCTCATAACCCTTGTGCCTTGGTGGGAATTGTTTTCGACCCCTGTGCTGAATCGGTTTTGGGAGTATAAAGTTCTGTTATTGCATTGTCACGCTACCCAAAGTTGTTATTGTTACGCTACCAAAAATTTCTCTTATTGTTACGCTACTCACGATCAAGCTACCAAATTTCTTTCCTATTAGTAGTTATTCAGAATGGCCAATTTTCCTTGTGTGCGATATTTGATAGAGAGAATTAAATTAATTTTGAATAATCTCGGATCCCAACCGATTCCACAGTTAGTCCAACAATATCAGGATAAGGGTCTAACGAACTCTAGGGATACAATTGTGGTGCTCGTTGTAAGTCAGCCTCAAACAACAACATCCAATAACAGGGATCGGGCACCACATAATGGTGGCAGCATAGTGGGATAAATTCCCAGTCATTACCCCAAGGTTACAGGCTTGTGTGGAGAAGCCGAGAGAAAGAGACAGAATGTTAAAGGTTGCTTTGGTGGGACACAGCCAGATCCCGAGACGGTTGGAGGTGAGAGATGTTGAGCTGCGGATTTTCAGAGGGCCAGGGGCCAGACCTAGGAATTTTTTTCATGATCAACGGCTGAATGCTGTCTTAGAGTAGGAATACGACCTAGTCCTTTTATGGCTAGGGAGCAATGGCATTGACGGGGAATGCACCCCTGCGAAAGTGTTTTCGGATATCAGAGAAGTAGTGGAAGAGTTGGAAAGGAAGTGTAAGGCAGCTATATGCGTGTGTCAGTTAGAACCCAGGAAATATACTGAGGAAACAGCTCCCACAACATCAGCCAGATATAAGAGCATTCAAGTAGCAGTTAATAGAAGGATTAAACAGTTTTCTGAGGAAACATAAAATTCTCCAATTCAACACTAAATTCTTTGAGCAAAATCTGGTGGACGGGGTCCATTGGAACGATGAAGCTTGGGAGTGGGTGGACGCGAAACTCATGAGAGTAATTGAAAAGTATCAGTAGAAGAACGAGTAGAGGCGTGCAAGAGTAATGGTATTGAATGTTAAAAATGTCTAGACCAGGGCAGTTATTTTTATCCAGACCTGAAGCAGAGCAATCAGTAGTAGAAACCATGGAAAGGCTTGCCAGAGAAATTCGTGACATTGAAGCCCAGACGCAAGATAGTAACACCATGAATGACTTGGTCCCCCCTCCAATTCTTTTTAATAGCCCCAGTACTAACCCAAGTCCAATCCACTCAACTCCTAACTCAGGGACAATGGTCCCTAGAAAATTTCTTACCAAGCCACGAGACATACCTATATTGGAGTTAACCACGTTACAAGGATTAGAGGCTACCACACGATTGGACATGTTTTTCGAGTTAGTAGAGCAGGTAGATGAGAGCAACGAGATCCGAATACAGGTAGCTAAGGGACGAATGGGACAGGAACTGGCCGTGTTCATTCATAATTATCAGAAGGGACATCATGTACTCACCTGGCCAGAACTCAAACAGTACCTTAGAGATGAGTTTGCCGTTGAACTGACGATAGACCGAGCCTGGCAAGAGCTGGATGGTATGACATATAGTTGGGAAGAGCCCCCACAATCGTTCATACACCGTTACATTTGTCAACATGTGGTGGTGGAATCGAGATTCCCTCACGAGAAATTCCCATGTCGAGATCAAAGGTTGAAGCGTAAGCTATGGTATGGATTGCCAACAGAGTCCCGTGAGAAGCTAGAGGGCTTCCTAGACCAGTGCTTCTCAAACTATCTTATGTGGCGGACCGCCAGTTTTTTTTTTTTTTCAATTCCATAACCCGGGTATATACTTAATTAATGATATTAGGATGAAAGCCGAATAAATGCAGTGGGAATGCTTTTATTGAGAAATATTTATTTAATTGTTTAATTATTTATTTGTTTTAATTAATTTTATGTGGAGAAATACAAATGATACTAAAGCAAATACATCATAAATAGTGTGAACCAGCCTTTAAAATTATTAGTACTTACTATTTCTGATCAGTGGGTTGGGACGTGGTCCCAAATGACAAACACGCAGATGCTCTCTGTTCCACTTCTTGATGGTAACTAACTGACTGCTCCACACGTGTGGATCAAGGTTGCCAGATGTGTGATATGTTTCATGGCTGCCACTCATAGTAAAAAATCGGCCAAATCTTTTAATTGGATGCATACGTTTAATGTTTCCAAAATTAATTAACTACCATACTGTATTGTCATTCCAATTATTATTATTATTATTTTTTTTTTTTTGGGGGGGTCTCATGCGTATTCAGTTCACTGTTTTGCTGTTCATTATATCGCATTCGTTAGTTGGATAGCAATGACTTTTAACATGAGTGAGTAAATGAACAATGTAGCCATAATAATACAAATCTCCGCGTACCGGCAGACGATGGCTCGCGTACCGTCACCGGTACGCGTACCACACTTTGAGTAGCACTGTCCTAGACGACTCATACCCTCTGATGAAATTCATAAACAGACTAGAGCATGAAAGACAATTGTTAGAAGAGAGATATGCTGGGAGAGTTAATACGACATCAGCTAATGGTTTGCAAGGGTCTCTCAATGTTTCTCAGTCCGTTTCCCAACCCCCTGTGACGGTAAAGACAGATAACGCTGCAGTAGCCGCGAATGACATGATGAAAGAGTTAGGAGACCAAATAAGAGAATTGAAGGTTGATCTAACTAAAGTAAATAAAACAGCAGTTCAAACTAAACCAGTAATCTGACGGAAGTACTGTCCTCATTGCTTAGCTTCCTCACATGATTTGAGAGAATGCTGGCGAAAACCACCTCCGGGTCATTGTTTCGACTGCAGGCGACCCGGGTGTAGACGTGGAAATAAAGGTTGTCCCGGACGAGAGGGGCGGGCTCAGTCAGCTGTGAACGTGCAGGCTACCCAACTCTGACTGCTGGACAGAACGAGTTAGTCACAAATGCACAACGAACCCAGAATACTAATACGCAGATATGACTAACCGGAGGCTTAACTTCGCCTACCATAAGTGTGAACGTCAATGGTAGAATCTTAGAAGCAGTAGTAGACACTGGGAGTGGTCATATGCTGATCACGGAAAAGGCCTCTCGCAGACTTGGTGGGGAAATAAATACACGGCGAAACCCTCCTAACTTGCAAGGTGTCATGGGTGCCCCTTGAGAATACTGGGCATGATCAAGGTCAACATCGGCATAGGTGATGATAAGTATATAGTCAATGGTGCCCAGTGGTACCAAATTCATATCTTGGGACAGAAATGCTTTTGGGGTGCAACGTAATTGGACAGGCACCACTAATCTGGAATGAAGCACAAAGGGCATTGATGTGGGGTGGAGCCCCCTACACAGTCAATCACATCCCGAGACAACGCAACAAAGTTCAGAGAGTCAGGACTGCTCCAATCACATCAATAACTACGCAGAGTGTCTTGACACAGATAAATCTATTGCAAGCAGAAAAATTTAGTCCTTATCAGACCAAATTCGTAGCCGTACCTGTCGCTGAAGTACCTGAAACAATGCTAACCGTACACCCACAAGCTAGATTCAGCCAAAAAAGTCATCCATACTTAGTGAAAGTGAACTCAGAGGGACAAATACATCTGCCCCTTAATAATGTATCTAAAGTAGATAAGACATTGAAGAGAGGTACAATATTGGGTTCATACGAAAGAATGCCAGACTAGTCACCAGGTATAATCCAAAGTGTAACTCAGATCCATAATGATTTGCTACCCAATAATGACGAAGTAGATGAGAGTGGTACACGCGTACAAAGGCTGAACAAACTGATCAATGAGCAATCGTGGAACCATCTCACGCAGAAACAAAGGGACGAGTTAGCCAAGGTAATCCTCCAGCATGATCCTTTATTCATTCTAGATAAGAGAGAGTTGGGTACTATTGCTGGTCCTCCCACATACATTAAGGTAGCCGATCCTCAACCGAGTCGCAGGCCGACCTATCGTTATCCAGAACAGGCGAAGCAAATCATCGCCAATATGTTACAGGACACGGAAGATAGGGAGATCCTTGAGAGGTCGACCGTGACCTGGCTCTCTCCCATAGTACTTGTTAACAAACCAGATGGAAGTAAGCATATGTGTCTGGACTATCGGCACATAAACACTCATCTTGTCACGGACATATACCCATTACCCAGACTCGAAGAATTAGTAGAACAAGCAGCGGGATATAAGTACTATGTAACTCTTGACATGCAGGAGGCGTATTTCCAAATCATGCTTGATGAAGAAAATAGAGACCTCACGACCTTCAGTGATGGAGTAACTTTGTATAGATTCAGAAGGCTCCTGTTTGGGCTGAATTGCTCGCCAGCTATTTTTTCACATCGTATGCAGGCCGTCTTAGCACCATTATTGCGACAAGGGTGGATCAAAAACTACCTAGATGACATCATTTTGTGGGCCCATGATTTTCCGACCCTACTCGACCAGCTGAGTCAGTTGTTTGCATTGCTAACCCGTAATGGTGCGAAGTTGAATTTGAGTAAATGTACATTCGAGATGAAACAAGTCACTTTCCTTGGACATAAGATCTCTGCCGAGGGTAGTAAGCCAGATCCTAAAAATATTGAGGCAGACTCCAAAATGAAGCGGCTGACAAATGTAAAAGAAGTGCGCCAAGTTTTGGGTATGTGTGGTTTCTACAGGAAACACGTTCCATCATTTGCTAAAGTTGCCACACCCCTAACCAATCTGACCATATCAACAGTGAATTTTGAATGGACAGATCAGTGCCAGGAGGCATTCGAGCATCTGAAATCATGCCTTATTAATGCACCTATCCTGCTCAGAGCGAGTGTAGAATGACCGTTCATCGTCACCACTGATGCTAGTAACACACATGTTGGAGGCGTTCTGAGTCAGATCCAACCAGATGAGACAGAGAGACCGATCGGGTACTTTTCAAAGAAATTGGGACCGTGTGAGACCCGGTACTCAGTGACACACAAAGAAGCTCTTGTGGTAGTGTTAACGTGTCGCCATTTTTCACATTATTTGTGAGGGAACATTTTTATGATTGTTACAGACCACCAACCGCTAACCAGTGTATTTAAGAGAAAAACTAAATCACCCCGTATGAATAGATGGATACTTGAAATGCGAGAGTTTAATTACAACATTCAATATGTCAAAGGCAAGTATAATTATGTAGCAGATCAGTTATCTAGACCCGTTCGAGTCATAGTACATTCACCAGAGTCTGATTGGTTGGGACTGACGAGGGAACAGATGCGAGATAAGCAGAAAGAAGATCTAATGTGGGAAGAACTTATCCAATATTTGCGAGGTGAAAGGTTTCCAGCCAGAAGACTACCTAAAGCCACTCTAAGTCAATTTGCACTTCAGAATGAATTGTTATATTACACCAGGGTTAAGTCAGATGGCACTATCCAATATTGTTTAGTAGTCCCACAGACCATGATTGGTCAAGCAATGAAGTTAGCTCATGAGACATCTGGACATTTGGGCCAGAAGAAGACGATCCAAAAGGCAGAGGAACTCTTCTACTGGCTTAATTTGAAAGTAGATATTGGTCAGTATGTAAAAGAGAGTGTAACCTGTCAGTGATTCAAAGGCGAAGCTGGACTACAACAGCAGTATAAAGAGTTTCCACCTGTGGATAAACCACTTGAAAGAATCAGTATAGATTTGACAGATATGACTGCTGCAGTACAGGGCTATCGCTACATGATGACACTGATTGATCACTACTCTAGGTATGTTAAATTCTATCCTCTTAAATCAAAACATACACACACGATAGTACACAACCTAGGGCAGTTTATGGCAGACTATGGCACTCCAAGAGGGGTTATGGTGGACAACGGGGGAGAGTTCTGCAGTCGGGAGTTCCAGGAGTCCTGCAGGAGGCGGAATGTTACGATCTGGTATATCACGCCGTATCATCCTCAGAGTAATGGGATGGTTGAAAGGATGCACCGCACCTTCAAGAGTGTGCTGGCCTGTTTGAGTAATGGGCATCCTCTCCGCTGGCCTGAACTCCTGCAACCAACCCAGGTCTTGATGAATCAGGCCTGGCACTCCTCTATGGGACACCAACCCTATTTCGCATTTTTCTCTCGCTACCCGCCTAGAATTGTTAGTGCTTCCTTGCCCTGTGTTGATGGTGAAGAGGACGAGTTGGCTGTTGCTCACGAGCTAATTAAACAGACCCATGAGAAAATGACCAGAAAGTATAGAAGTGTGGCGAACCACCGGCGTAAGAATCAGTCAGTAGGAGTTCGCAGTCTGGTGTGGATAAAACGGGAGACCCCTATCCCAGGGACATGTCGAAAGTTGAACGTGAAATGGAATGGGGCTTACTGAGTAGTGCAAGTATTATTGGACAGGGGAGGATATGTGTTAGAAAATGTGTTCACTGGAAACAAAGTACAAAGGGCAGCAGACAAAGTGAAGCCGTACAGTGGTAGTGAGGAGTGGTTATTGAGTCCTCTTGAGGAGGAGTTTACCTCGTGTCCCGAGGATGAGAACCTACCTTTTCGAACTAGGAGGCCTCCCCGGAGGTTGATTGCAGAATGTTAGTGATGAAATGTGGTGGAAAGTTGTGTTCCGAGACAGCAAAGGTTGGTGTGCGAAACCAGACCATGTGAAAGTCAACTGCCAGAGGTGTTATATGAAAGAAAAAGTATCAAACTCAGAGTTAGGTCAAAGAGAGAGTAGACCTAGTGCTGAAGTGGGGACAAGTGCTTTAATTCGAGGGGGAAAGCTAGCTCATCCCTCAACTTACAGTCAGCACGGTTCGTGGTGAAGGGGGGTCACTTCAGGACGTAGCAAGCGCTAATCAGTATGCCGGATGGAGGGCTTTAAACACATGGTTGAATGAATGTGAGGAATAAACGAAGGTGTGTTTGAGAGAGTAATGTGGAAGCGCCCCCGGGACTATCTTGCTATCGAGAATGCCAATCATAACCCAGGTGGGTGGATAACCTTGACCCAGAGAGGAGGCTGGCTGGGGCGCTGATATCTTCACCAATAAGAAAAATGGGGAAAGAGAGAAATGTGACAGGTGAAACAACCCCCAGGGGTATGTGGTTGGTGTTACGTGCGGGCCAAAAGGGCGCCACTTATGAGGGGATGACAGAGTTGTCATGTTGAGAGTGTTATGACGGAATTAAAGTCTATTCAGAGTAAAATGTGATGGCGCTTGACTAGTAATATCTGTCTCGTTGGCACACCTCCCTTGGTTAGTAATCTGCTGTGTGTTATGGAGTGGACAGGGGAAAATTTAGCTTCCGGAGGGGGAGAGCCGTGTAATGCCACAAGAGACGAGACATGAGAAAGTCATGTAAGTTAAGGCTTTAGTACGTAAGCTATACATTTGTAAGTGTTTACCCTAATCCATTCTAGGCTTAAGGTATAGAAACATGCTTGTACCTAGTAGTTAATACATGTTCTTTTTATTATTATTTCAGTAGCTGTAAGATCATAAATCTCATTTATGCTGTGCTAGTCCTTAAGATTATTTGTACATGTTGTAGGTGAAACTTTGCTGGAGGTATACATGGGGTATTTGAGTGGTGTATCATCTGTACTCATTTTCTATTAAATAAAATCTGATGCAATCATAGTAAAGTCATAATTTTGTCGATTAACATGCTTATAAAAGAAATAATATCGTATAGAGAGGGAAAGCCGTTAAAAATTTTAGTTAGCTAGTACCCGAGGACATGACGTAATAGTTGGGTAATGTATTCCTCTGCCGAGAGGATGCTAGCGACCGCTGTTGATTCAACTTACGACTCTTTGTGTGGGATAATTAGAATAACTAAATTTTCCCTGTGAGATTTTTTTTTTTTTTTTATGCGAGCAAGAAGGAACCAAAGGCCATGAGCCCGCAGTAACAGTTCCCTCCAAGAGAAAAACAAAATACAATAGAGAGCCAAATTCAAGATCCGATCATTTTGAGATGCCTGGACACACTGCGTTTGAAAGACTGGAGATCATAGGAAGCAGGAAATACAGACAGAGGGAGACAGTTCCAGAGCTGACCTGTTGCATAAATGAATGACTGGGAGTAACGGTTAACTCTTGCATTAGAGAGCTGGACAGAAAAGGGATGAGAGTTTGCTGCCAGACGGGTGCTACGCGCCCGTCGTAGAGGTGGAGGAATGCAAGCAGACAGTTCAGAGGAGCAGTGACCATTAAAGTAGCGATAGAAAAGAGATAAAGATGCAACAGTGCGGCAAAGAGACAGAGGTTGAAGGGAGTCAGTAAGAGGAGGAGAGTTAATGAGACGAAAAGCCTTTGACTCCACCCTATTGAGAAGAGCTGTATGTGGGGAGCCTCCCCACACATGAGAGTTGTACTCCACACAGGGGCGGATAAAACCCCTATATAGAGTCAACAATTGTGCAGGGGTAAAGAAAGAGCGGAGTCGGCTTAGCACACCCAATCTCTTGGAAGCAGATTTTACAAGAGATTGAGAGTAAAGAAAATTAATATCTGCATCCGTTCAGAATCAGAAGTTTAGAATTGTGACCCTCATATAGGGTAAAGCAAAAGTACCCTACCCGTCATCCAAGTTGCTTAGTTTCCCGCGTAGAAGAGTAGCAGAGGGGGTGTTAGCCAGCTCCTGGCTCACTCTCAGTTTTGTCTCCATGCCACGTACAGGTGAGTTTCATTACTCTGTATTCTTCCCTTCCCCCTTGTTCATACTGGCGTTGAGAAAGTTCAGTGATATTATGTGTGCCGTTGTGACCTAAGTTGTAGTGAGACTCACTCCCAGTTTTGTCTCTGTGCCATGTACAGATGCTGTGAAAACGCCACCTCAAAAACTCCCTCTAACCGCCATATTGTAACTGCCCTAGCAAGGTTCGTAAGGATTTACATTGTGCACTCACCATTTACACAAAACACAGTGGTTAGTTCTTTTGATTATGTAATTGTTTAGTGAATTTATCTTGTGAAAGGAGAATAGTCGTGATTTTTCTTTTGGTATATAGTGTATCGATGGAGTCGGGTGTAACGTTTCTTCTGGGCACGGCCTAGAGCTCTCCCGAGCCAGGTGAGCTCAGAGAGCACCCTAAGTCCCTCGCCTGATGTGCTCGGAGAATGCCCTATATGCCCACGAGTGTACTGAATGTGGCGAACTGTTTGGTAGGAAGCGTAATCTCACTCAGCACCTGATAATTCATTCAGGAGTGAAGGATTTCAAGTGTAATGTAGGTGGTAAAATGTTTGGTCAGAAATACCGTCTTTCAAAAGGGTTACCAACTCGTCCAGGATGTTAAGTTTCACTGATGTTGGGGAGGAGTGAGATCTAAAGAGTAATAACATTTGTTGGCTAACTGAGGTATATGTGCCTGTATAAAATTCGTTGTGGAGAAAATTCTGTGTACTGTGAATAAATAAAATGTTAAATGATTTAAAAATCTAGAGTTCTATCAAAAAGTAAAGTTTCATTTCTTAGAGAAAAAATCAATTTAAGTTGTCATTTATTAGTAAATTGAATAGTATAAATTGAATAGTATGTAATGTGATTTAAAGAAAGGAGAGATATTAGTAAATTCAGCATTTTGAAAAGTTTATTGAGTTTCACTGTCATTCCTCTCTTATATCTCTCAAATCCTGTATAACTTCTTCTCATAACCCTTGTGCCTTGGTGGGAATTGTTTTCGACCCCTGTGCTGAATCGGTTTTGGGAGTATAAAGTTCTGTTATTGCATTGTCACGCTACCCAAAGTTGTTATTGTTACGCTACCTAAAATTTCTCTTATTGTTACGCTACTCACGATCAAGCTACCAAATTTCTTTCCCATTAGTAATTATTCAGAACGGCCAATTTTCCTTGTGTGCGATATTTGATAGAGAGAATTAAATTAATTTTGAATAATCTCGGATCCCAACCGATTCCACAGTTAGTCCAACAATATCAGGATAAGGGTCGAACGAACCCTAGGGATACAATTGTGGTGCTCGTTGTAAGTCAGCCTCAAACAACAACATCCAATAAAAGGGATCGGGCATCACAGAAGGCGTTAGAGTGTAGTGGTAATAAAGGTGGGAAATGTTATACATATTGTAATTTGTCTATGTAATGGGGAGAGGCAGAGTGGGGAGGGGAGGGATGGAGCTGATGTGATGGTTGCACTATTTTTTTTAAATTATATTTGTGTGTGTGTGTGTGTGTGTGTGTGTGTGTGTGTGTGTGTGTGTGTGTTATTACCTAATTGTTCTTACCTAATTGTATCTTTACAGGAATGAGTCAAGCTTGTACTGTCCCATGTCTTAAACCATATTAATTGTACATATCCTTAAAATTGTGAATTGTTTTGGCACACACTATTTCATTCGGTAGTGCATTCCACTGATCAATTGCTCTATTTGGGAAACTAATTTTCCTTACGTCTTCATCATCTCTCTTCTTATGTAGTTTTTTTCAGTGTCCTCTTGCTGACGCTTCCCCATAGGTTAAGAAATAATTTACTGGGATGTCTATTTTCTCCTTCCCTGATATGCATTTATATAACATAATCATGTCACTTCTTTTCCTTCTCTCCTGTAGTGTTGGTAGATTCAGTTTATTTGGTCTTTCTTCGTAGCTTAGATCCCTTAAGCTTGGTACCCATTTTGTAGCTGCCCTTTCAACTTTTTCAATCTTGTCTATGTGTTTTTTGAGATGAGGATTCCAGACTACTGATGCATACTCCAGGGTTGGTCTGATGAATGATGTTATTTTCTTTCTTAGCATGTCTTCATTTATGTATATGAATGTTATTCTCATATTTGCAAGCAGTGTGAGGCGGTTTGTGGAGTTAGGAGGAGATGCAAGGGTGTGCAAGGGACAGCATGGTGGAATGATGAGGTGAAACGAGCTGTGGAACAAAAGAAGGCATATAGTGAATGGTTAGCGAGTAGAGGTAGGGGAGAAGATGAGAGAGAGAAGAGAGAGGTATATGTGAGCAGGAGAAGGGAGGTTAAGAGACTGGTGAAGGAGAGTAAAAAGAAAGTGGATGAAGAGTTTGGGAGGAATCTGAGTGTGAAATGGAGGAAGAGTAAGAAATTGTTTTGGAAGGAGATAAAGAAAGTAAGGCAGTGTGAAAGGGGAAATAGTAGGGGAGTGAAAGATAGGAATAATAGATTGTTGGTGGAGAAGAGAGAGAAACTGAGGAGATGGAAGGAGCACTTTGAGGATTTGTTGAATGTGGAGAGTGACAGCAGTGCGAGTATAAGTGGTTGGGGAATGGCTGGGAGAAGAAGAGATAAGAGGAGGGAGGAAGAGATCAGTAGGGCGGAAGTAGTGGAAGCGATGAAGAATATTAAGTTGGGAAAGGCCCCAGGAATTGATGGAGTGTGTGGTGAAATGCTTAGGTATGGGGGTGAGATTGTTGTGGAGTGGATATGGAAGTTGTGTAGATTGGCTTGGAAAGAGGGAAGGGTTCCAGAGGACTGGAAATCAGGTATAATTGTTCCTTTATACAAAGGAAAAGGAGAGAGAGATGTGGTAACCATAGGGGTATTTGCCTACTTAGTGTGACTGGTAAAATATATGGTAGAATACTCATTGATAGGGTTAGGCATATGACAGAGGAGCTAGTTGGAGAAGAACAAGGGGGATTTAGGAAGGGAAAAGGGTGTGTAGATCAGATATTTCTTCTAAGATGTTTAGTGGAGAAGTATCTAGAGAAGGGAAGGAAAGTGTATACTGCCTTCATGGACTTGGAGAAAGCTTATGACAGAATAGATAGGCAAGGTATGTGGAAGGTATTAAGAATATATGGAGTGGAGGGGAAATTGTTGAGTGCTGTGAAGAGTATGTGCGAGGGAGCTAGGGCTATGGTGCGAGTGGATGGTGAGCTGAGTGAGTTCTTTGATCTCAGTGTGGGACTGAAACAGGGTTGTGTGATGTCTCCATGGCTGTTTAATATGTACATGGATGGGGGCTGTAAAGGAGGTGCAGGGTAGGGCAGTGGATGTGGGGGTGGCTCTAATGAATGAGGGTGAGATTTGGAAGCTTCCGGTGTTGCTGTTTGCTGATGATACAGTATTGTTGAGTGAAGATGAATGGGAGTTGCAAGGTTTGGTGAATGAATTTGGGACAGTGTGTAGGAGGAGGAAGCTGAAAGTTAATGTAAACAAAAGTAAAGTTATGGTGTTTGAGAGGAATGAAGTCACAGAGTGTGCAGTGAGGTTGGATGGTGAGGATATGGAGAATGTGAGTGCATTCAAGTACTTGGGTAGTGTGATGAGTAAGGATGGAACTTTGGGGGATGAAGTGCGTGAAAGCGTACAGCAGGGAAGAAAGGTTGTTGGTACACTGAAAGCAGTGATGAGAAATAGTGAGGTGAGTATGGAAGTTAAGAAGTCACTGCATGATAGTATTGTGATCCCTACCCTGACGTATGGAAGCGAGGCATGGACCTTGCAAGAGGGGAACAAGTCAAGAGTGAGAGCATGTGGAGTGACGTGGAGGGACAGGTTGACGAATGAAGAAGTGAAGGAACGCTGTGGGGTGGATGTGGATGTGGTTGAGATTAGGAAAAATACACTGAGGTGGTTTGGACATGTGAAGAGAATGGAGAATGAAAGACTGACTAAGAGGGTGTATATAGGTGAGGTGGAGGGAGGGAGAGGGAAAGGTAGACCGAGGATGAGGTGGAGGGATGGAGTTGAGAGGTATATGAGGGAGGGGGGGGGAGTTGGGGGGAGGGTAGTCAAATGGTGGGTGACAGAGTGACTTGGAGGCGTTTTGTCTGCGGCCACCCTTTGCGGGATTAGGGCGTCGGGCTATAGATAGAGAGATATGTAGTATACATGTTCCGTACCTTCTCATTGATGTGGTCAGCTGGAGATGGTCTGTTATTGATAATCACACCTAGGTCCTTCTCTCTTTCTGATGTGTGTAGGGTTTTATTTCCTAACGTATAATCCAAATCAGGTCTTTTTCCACTTTTATCAAATTTGATTACATGACATTTGTCCACATTGAATTCTGTTTGCCATGTATTACTCCATTCTTGAAGTTTATTTAATTCTTCTTGTAGCTCTTTACAAGAGTCTGTGTTAGTAATTCTCCTTTGTATTTCTGCATCATTTGCAAACATATTTAGATAGCTTTAATTTCCATTGTTACTGTCTATATCATTTATATACACTAAAAACATGATGGGTGCCAGCACTGAGCCCTGAGGTACTCCACTAGTCACTTCTTTCCATGATGAGTAATTTCCCCTTAGTACTATTCTCATTTCTCATCTTATGAGAAAATCTTGCTTCCAACAATACAGCTTGCCTCGAATTCCTCCTTGATGGTACAGTTTTCATAAAAGTCTTTGATGTGGTACTGCTTCAAATGCTTTCTTGAAATCTAAATACATACTGTCCACCCATCCTTCTCTTTCCTGTAATGTGTCTGTTACTCTGTCATAGTAGCTCAACAGAGTAGTAACACATTATTTTCCTTTTCTGAAACCAAATTGTCTTTCTGTTATCATATTGTGTTCTTCTAGATGATTTACCCAAGCTTTTCTTATCAGCTTTTCTAATACCTTGCTTACAACACTGGTTAGTGATACTGGTCGGTAGTTGAGTGGATTTTGTCTATTCTCTTTCTTGAATAAGGAAACAATGTTTGCTTTCTTCTAAATATCAGGTAGTTTACCTTGACTCAAGGATTTCTTCAAAACTAAAAATAATGGTTTACTTAACTACTTTGCACATTCACGTAGTGCCCAACATGAAATTTCATCAGGGCCATTTGCTTTTCCTTTTCTAATTTACTTAGCTCCTCCTGTATTACTTTTTCTGATGTTTGTATATCTGGTAGTATGTATGGGCATACATGTTCCACATAATCGCTCTCAAAATTTTTTTCTTCTATAAAAACTGATTGGAATTTCTTGTTAAGTGCTTCACAAATATCCCTCTCTTGTGTGTAGGTGATTCCCTCGTCCGTAATGGATTGTATTTTATCTTTTACTTCGGTTTTGCTCCTGATGTAGCTGTAAAATAGCTTCGGTTGATCACTACTTTTATTTATGATATGCTCCTCAAACTGTTTTTGGGCTTCCCTCCTTATTCTTGTATAATCGTTTCTTGCCTGTTTGTAATTATTATATGCCCTTTCACTATTGTGTCTTCTGTATCTATTCCACAACAAATCTCTTTTTTCTTTTGATTTTTTACATTCTGTATTGAACTATTTCTTTATTTTCTTCTCTGCTTCTTTGTGCTTTTGTATGTACTTCTGGACTCCTATTTCATAAAGTTCACAGAATTTTTTGATATATAGCGTTTAAATCTTGTCCTCTAAGCTCTTTTCGCCAATCAGTTTCTAAGAAGTACTTCTTTAGGTCATGATAGTTTCCCTTTTTATAGTTTAGGCTTTTTTGGTAACTTTTATTGCTGTTAACTATGTCATATGCTATCCTGAAGTTGCAATTTAGTACTGCATGGTCGCTTTTGCTGAATGGAGGGTGGTATATTAAATTGTCAATATCATTTTCTTGCCCAGTAAATATGAGATCTAGCATTGAGAGTACATCGAGTCCTCTTTTTCTGGTGCTTTCCCTTATATGTTGCGTTAGGAAAAACTCTTGCACGAGACCCAGGAGCTCTAAGTCCCAGCAACTTTCTTGGCTTATTATATCTAGTGTATTCCAATTTATATTTTGTATTAAAATCTCCAGTTAGTATAATTCTTTCCGATTTCTCTTCCATTTTATGTAGCAATGCTCTTAAACTCTGAAATGTATTCTCTGCCAGGTCCTCATATTCGTCTCTTTTCCATGTGTTTGACTTGGGTGGCATGTACAAATTGGCTACAATTACTTTCCCTTCAGATGTATTGATCTCTACTGCAATCAGTTCTACTTGTGAGGGTATATCTAGTTCTATTTCTTTGACTTTTAGATTTTTTTTAGTTAATATTATAATTCCTCCTCCTTTTTAAAAATTCCTATCTCTTCTCCATATATTATATTCCTCTAAGTTTAGAATGTCATTTGATATCCTTGGTGTTAATTTTGTTTCAGTTAGGCATATTTTATGTGGTTCATTTTCTCTGACATAATCATACATCTCTAATAATTTTGATACCATTCCATCCACATTTGAGTACATCAACTTAATCATCTTGTTTATATACTTGTCATGACTTGGTTCTACCTTCCTCCTTTTTATTCCCTCCTGTTTATGTACCACTTTCGTACCTGCAATTCTATTACTTTGTAAAAAAATGTATTCTTCTCCTCTGATCTTCCCTCATTTTTTTTTTTTTCTTGCTTCCTCCTTCTTCTCTTTCAGTAATTCCAGTTCCTCTTGTGTTAGGCATCTTTTTATCCATACATTTTTGAACCCCTCTTTTTCCATAAGATTCTTTGCATTTTTTAGTATCTCCTCCATGGTGTTTACACTCTGGAAGGTTACCGTTAGGGGTCTTGACTTGCTTTTCTCGTATTTCCCTAACCTTTTGTGTTCCTCTATGTCTTTACTACAGATTTCCTCTGATACTTCTTTCAATATGCTCAGTACCTTTGCCATCTCCTTTTTGTCTCTTGAGATTATTGTTTTTTACTTCTTCCTCTTCTATACCAGTGATTACTATAGATTTGTTGATATCTACTGAATCTCTGACTAACTTAGGAGTGTTTTCGATTACTCTTTTCACTTCCTCTTTAATGCTTTTTTCTTCCACCCTTGTTTCTAAGTCTTTACTTTCACCATTTCAGCATTAGTGGTTTCCACATCATTTTTGTAGCTTTGCACAGCTTCATTTACCTGTGTTATCTTCTCCTCAATACCACTGCTCTGGTCTATCAGACTGCTTACTTGCCTAATTGTCTCTGTATCAATTTTGAACTCTTCCATAATACTCTCGTGGTTGACTACTGTACTTGCCATTTCACTAATTTTTCTCCTAAGTGAACCCAGTTCTACTCTCAGCTCATCTATGGTTGTGTCTTTCTTGTTGACTTCCTTTCCTAATTTTTCTATTTCTCCCTTTTGCAAGTGCATCTGTTTCTTAATTTCATCAATCTCATTTTGAAAAGCCATCTCTAGCCTGTGTACTCGTTCCACCAGTTTATTGTGAGTCTCCATTTCAACCAGTTCTTGATAGAAATCATCATCCTGCTTTCTACTTTTATCCCTTTTCTTTTCCAAATTTGCTTTACTAAAGTATGTGGTCATTTTGCAGTACTAAAAGCATTATGGTACTTACATTCCCTAGGGCAGTTGTAAACTAAACAAACGATCTGCTGGTTGTGCGCATTCTTACTCTAATTTGTTTTCTTTTCTGTTTGAACAAGTCTTGCTTAAAACTTTTTTTTTTTTTTTTTTTTTTTTAGAACACCATTTAGTCTGACCCGGTACCGAGCTTGACTCATATAAAGATACTAATTTCGGTAATGCCATTGGCCAAGTTGGCCGTGTGTGGAGCTGTGTCGGCGTGCGTCTGGTGACTCCTCGGTGCCTCGTGTGTGTGTGTAATATAAACAAGCGTAGCCGACATTATTTACATACTTTATAATGGAGTAAAGACCAAATGCAAATAAAATACAGATATGCAAAGCCAGTCCATACACACACCATGTGGGTGAATTGCCAACTAACGATCCCGGCTGCGTTACGTGACAAAAAACAATTACATAAACTCCAGCCTCTCTTGGGGATTCAAACCTGTACTAGTTCCCTTTACGTTACTCCGATAGTAAAAATAATTAGTAATAAGAGGCGATACACACACACACACACACACACACACACACACACACATACACACACACACAGGTAGCAACATTTGTTGAGTTTAATTTACCGTCATATTGTACGACTTGGTGAACACCTGTCGATACTGTGGTCCCCCCCTCTCTCTCTCTCTCTCTCTCTCTCTCTCTCTCTCTCTCTCTCTCTCTCTCTCTCTCATCCTTTCCCTTTTTCCTTGCTCCAATCTTCCCTCCTCTTCCTTCTTCCCTTCCTTCCTTCCTTTTTTCTGTCCTATTTCCTGTCTTCCTCCCTTTCCTTCCTTCCTTCCTTTCCTTTCTTCCTTCCTTCCTTCCTTCCTTCCTTTCTTTCATTCATTCTTCCTTCCTTCTTTCCCGATTCTTTGCGTCTTTCCTTCCCTTCATTCATCCTACCTGTCTTTCTTTTCTTCCTCCGTCTCATCTATCGATCCTTTATTTTCTCCTTTATTTTTCCGTCCTTCCTTCTTTCCATCTTTCCTTCTTCAGACAACCGATGTATATCAAAGATAAATTGCAGTTCTACTCCCCATGATGACATTACTTGATCGAAAAAGCACTCGGCTCCTTTTACGCACCCTTGCCTAAAATTATAATCTCTCCCTCTTGAATAATGAGGTGAAGCAAAAGATTAATAATACAATAAGGCCCTAGTCACGCAGAAGTGCTGTGGAAAAATGTAGAGCTATAGTGTTGTCTTTCTCTGGCAATGAGCGACATGAAATACAATAGAAGGAAATCTGTACCGAAGTTATATAATGTAAAAGACTAATAATGCAAGTCACGATGAAGTGCTTTGGAAAGACTGTAGGTCTGAGGTTTAAGCATAAAACTCTTAGATAAAGTATTCCTTAACATTTTCATTAATCCCTTCATTAATCAGCCATTAATCTCTTCCTAACTATTTTCATTAATCCCTTCATCATTACCTTCATTAATCCCTTAATTAATCCTTTCATAAATCCTTCCACATATCCCTTCAATAATTCCTTCATTAATCCCTTCACTCCTAAGCTGAATAAAATCGCTAGGTATTGGCAGGAATGAAATATTAATGGCACTTTTGGTGCTGAAGGTGCCGTAATATTACACCAAAACCAAAACTAAACAGTTATACTAATTTCTAAGCTTACAGGAAAAAAAATAATGCTGTGTTTCATGACACCGTATCGAAATTTGAAGTAAAGGAAGAGAGAGAGAGAGAGAGAGAGAGAGAGAGAGAGAGAGAGAGAGAGGGGGAATGGGGAGGAAAGGAGAGAGAGGAGGTGAGGGAAGAGAAGTAGAAAAATGACTGAGGACAAGAGAAGGAAGCAAGAAGAAAAGAAGGAGGAGAATAGAACAAAAACTGAGAGAATAAGGAAGGAAAAGGAAGAAGAAAGGTAGGGAAAAAGGGAGTCGGAGAAAAAGTAAAGGAAGTTAAGAAAAGAAAGAGTGGGATGAGGGAAGAGAAGGAAGGAAAAAACTGGAGAGAGAGAGAGAGAGACAGAGAGAGTGAGAGAGTGAGGTGCGGGGGGGTCGGAGGGGTGAAGGATAATAATTCTGCTCCTACCCTGAACGACTCACGTGGTTCTTTTGTTCCTGTTTCACATCCTCTTCTTTTTTCTCATTCTCCATTATTTGCTGTTCGTCCTCTTTCATCAGCTCCGTCCTTTCCCCTCCTTCCTCCTTCACTTCCATGTTCCCTTCCCTCCCTGTTTGTCCCGGTTGCTTCTTCCTCTTGTCTCTTCCTTTATCTTTCTTATTTGTTCTACTTTTCTTCTTTACCCTCCTTTCCTACTCCCGTCCTCCATCCCCAGCTCTCTCTCTCCTTTCTCCTCCTCCTTCCCATTCTTCCTTCATCCCTCTCTCATTTTTCTCTCCTCATCCTCCATCCTCTCTCCCATGCATCTCGCCTCTTCCCTGTGCTCAGACCTATATCCTCTCTCCCCTAGTATTATTATGCTCACATACCTTTCTTGATCACCGTTACCTCTCTCTGTCTCTCTGCCCTTCCAGTCCCTCTTCCGTGTCTCTTACCATACTCCAAACCTTCCCTCCATATTTCCATGTTTCTCTCCCCCCTTCTGTCTATCCTCCCTCCATCTTTTCTGCCTTCTGTCTCTTCCCTCGTCTCTCTCTGTCCCTCCTTATCTATCTCTCCCCCCTCTGTCCCTCACCTGTCTGTCTCTCCCTTTTCTTTTTCTCCCCCTATCTATCTCTCCCCGTCCTGTCTCTCGCCCTATCTATCTTTCCTCCTCTGTCTCTCCCTCTGTCTGTCTCACTCTTCTGTCTGTCCCCCAGTCTATCTCTCCCCACTCTGTCAGTCTGTCTGTCTATCTGTCTGTCTGTCTGTCTGTCTGTCTCTGTCTGTCTGTCTGTCTGTCTGTCTGTCTCTCTCTCTCTCTCTCTCTCTCTCTCTCTCTCTCTCTCTCTCTCATCTCCCACTCTACGAAATCCTATTTTTCTCTGCCGTGAGCTCATCCCATTATCTGCTCCCTCACCGTCAAGATCATCTCTACTTACAGCCCATCATCCTCAACTAATCTGGTTTTCCTCTATCCCTCCCCCTTATCGCTGATCCTCCTCCTCCTCCTCCCCCCTTTATTCCTGATCCCCCTCCTCCTCCCCCCCCTTACACCTGATCCCCCTCCTCCTCCTCTTACAGTGAGGTTCAAAATGATGTGGTACTGCACACATACCGCACAGTCCTTACGTGTCTTTCTTGGTGATCTTCTCAGTATCAGCAAAGACCCATACTATAATTGGAGATACCAAAGACTTGGGTACCAAAGCAGAAGGCTCTCCCTCACCCTCCATGACACTAGGGCCACTGTTCTCGTCGA
>NC_137002.1:18108235-18120590 GCF_032717465.1 Coenobita brevimanus
TGTCGTAGCACTTTTCTCTCGGCGAATTATTTTACATACTACATCATAGTATCCTCTTGTACGTTACTTGTTCGATTTGGTTTGGTGCTAATTAAAAAAGGGCAAAATAATATCAAGACGTATGAGCTATAAAACTTCGCTTAGAAAAATGGTACTGTGAAGACTACAGTACAGTGCAATCTGCTCACTGCTGACTACCCTTCCTTATTAGTACTTCCCCAGTACTGGAAAGGGATTACTGTGGTTATCAGTCCACGAACGAGCCGGTCCGATGATGCTGTGGACCTCTTGTGGACTGACAGAGATGAGAGAGAGAGAGAGAGAGAGAGAGAGAGAGAGAGTGAAATTGAAAGTATATCTTTGGTTTATATTTATACAGAAAGATAAATAGACAGACTTGCACATAAATGGGTTAAATGGATGGACTGACAGACATATGTAAACACAGACTGATGGATAAACTCACAGGAATTCAAAACAAATCTATGTACGAGTATACAAGAAAGGGAATATATATGATATAACTGAAGGCTGAAGACAGACACAGAGAAACAGAGAGATGAGAGAGAGTGGCAAACAGACAGATATAGATGAGATAGATAGATAGATACAGAGAGAGAGACAGACAGGCAGACAAACAAACGGAGACACTGTCAGAGAGACCTACCAACTTGTGGAAAAAAGCAGTGAGTGGCAGAGAGAGAGAAAAAATGGAATCGTTTAGGATACATTGGGAGATATATTGAAGGGGAAAAACATGAGTATTGATAGGGAATAGAGAAAGGTATACATACAGATAAATAGATATATAGATAGGTAGGTGGGTAGGTAGATAGACAGATAAATATAGATAGGTGTAGACAGACACAGACAGGTTGAAGGAAATGAATATAGATCTATGGATAAGTAGATAGTTTTAATAATTTAGTCGTAAAAGCACTTTCAAAGAAGGGATATGATATGGAATAAAAGGAAAAGTGGCATTATATTTACACACACACACACACACACACACACACACACACACACACACACACACACACACACACACACAGACACACACACACTCGCAACCTATATCGCCTTGCCTTGCTGAAGGCAAAAGATAGTAATAATAATAATAATAATAAAGGAATAAATGACTGATAGTTCCAGAGAGCTCATACCTCAGCCAACGCCAGCAAGATTCATTATTTATTTCGGCATCCAGACCAGAACCCAGCTCAAAAATCTAACCAGGCGATTACTCCTCTCACGGCAGCCATCTTGGAATAACGTGTTTCACCAGCGCTCTGCATATCCAAGTGTTTTAACAACAAGTTTGAGTGAATATTGGTGTGAAAGTGAATAGATCAGTGTATGAGTCCTAGACATATTTCCCCTGTGTAAAGTATTTAAATAGATTTTATGTAAAAGTTTTTGAGCGGGGTAAAGGTGTAAAGCGTTCGCGTGTCCCTTTGTTTACATAATATTCCCACCCTCTACATCGTATTCCTGTCCTTTCCCGCCTTTATTTCTGATCTCAGTCATATTATAGTTTATTTTCCCACAGATCAAGGTCAGTTAGAACGATATCTAGCAAGTAGATTCTCACTAGTAAATGATGTAGTTTACTGAGAGTGTATTTACCTACCAGCTCCCTTTGTTTTGGTTTCCACTATCAGCCTTGTACGTCTTACTGTAAAGTCTAACGTTAACAAATATTTACTGAGTTGCTTGCTAGTTTAGTGCAAGTGAATAGCATTGTCTTCTGTGTGATTGATGTTACACCAGTGAAATAGTTTTTACACTATAAACAGTTGTTCACTGAGTGAAGCAAGGTTTTTGTTTTGATTTGTCCCCAACATTCCATTGTTATTTTTTTCCTTTTTTCTCCTAGTGAATCAGTTTATGGTGTATTTCCACAATTCATGGTAAGTTAGATTATACAATAGCAAGTAGATTTTCTTTTTCATTTTACACAATTCATGGTAAGTTAGGTTGTACCATAGCAAGCAGATTTTCTATTCTTTTTACACTGGTAAAAGATTTCATGTAGGTTGAATTTTGCTATAGCAGGTAGATTTTCTATTCTTTTTATACTGGTAAAGGAAGATAGTATATAAAAAGTAAGTGAATCTCCCTAGAAATTCAATATTTCATTTATAGAGTAAATTGTCCATTTGTAACAACATCCCTTAACCAGTTGTATATTATTTTATATTTTTGTGGGATTTTGGAAATATTGCTGCAAAATGCCATCTATACTGAAGGTCTGCCAGGAGTGTACTGGTCGTTTTGCGCCTCAGTATTTTTCGGATTACTTTTCGACACCTGTGTGCAAACCATACATCATGAGAAGAGATCTAGAAAATGGTTTAGCCGAATCGCAGAGAAGTTACAGGAAACTCAAGGCAGAGTTTGAGATATTGAAAGAGTTTGTAGTGGCAGATGTAGGAGTCAGCAAGCACTCAAGAAGGAAGACGCTTACAAACTGAGCTCGTTCAAGCCCCCGCCCATCAGGCAGTTACAAATGATAATGTACCAGTATCTTCCTCACCCAGCGATTCAGTACGTTCCTCGCCAAGCGAAGTCCGCTTTACTATGGTAAGAAATGGCACATAACCTGGAAAAGGTACGAGGAAGCACCATCCCATAACTACGTACAATCGCTACCAGATCCTTGCCGAAGCGGTTGGTGAGACAGAAGAAACAAGGCTTATTGGGGACTCTTGTATACAGTCAGCTGGAGGAATTTTGTGTACGCGCCCCCAGCAGCAGAAAGAGGTACTGTTTTCCAGGAGGTAGATTATGTGATATCACAGAAGCCTACGATGAGGTCACAAAAGACGCAAATGATAAAACTCTATACATCATCCATGTTGGTATGAATGATCTGAAGCACAATAGATTGGAGGAATTGCTAGCAAAGTATCATGAAATGATCAAACGATTCAAAACTAAGTCCAGTAATGTGATATTATCTGGTATACTCCCAAGGATCAAGGCAGAGCATAGTTTTTATGATAAGTCCTTCAGCACAAATAACCAACTCAAATCTCTGCACGGAAGAGGGAGTCGACTTTGTCAATCTCTGGGACCAGTTTTATGAGCAACATACTCTGTTCCAGAAAAATGGTCTCCATTGGAACTCGGTAGGAGCGGCACGGCTAGGTAGTCTTTTACACGATAAAGTCTCCCTCTTCAAATAAAAAAACGCGGAACATCCAGGAGCAGTAACCTCAACGTAAATACCCACAGAGTCAGATCACCAACTGTTTGGGACGGAATTAGAGTCTTCTATGTTAATGCACGTAGTCTACGTAACAAGTTTGAGGATTTAGAATCTCTTATTTACCTAGAAAATTATGACACTGTTGGCATCACAGAGTCTTGGATTAACACATCTGACCGTGACTTTCTAGCGGAATACTCATTAACGGTACAATATTTTCAGCTGTGAGTGACCACATCGAGCTAGTGGCGGTGTTTTACTAAATGTGAAAACTAGTCTCCACCCCTTGTGCTATCCAAACCCAGTATTACCAACATAAGTGCCAGTTATGTTCAGCTAAGTATTAGTTCACCAAAAATAAATATACGCCTCGTCTATCGTCCTCCATCACTGTCAACGGAGACAGATGAAAATTTATATGATCAACTCGCGGAAATTTGTTATCAAGAGGATAGCATAATTTTTGGAGACTGTAATCTACCGGTAACAAAGTGGGGTGAATGCTAACAGCACACTCAGGACAAGAGCTCTGCACGAATCTTCAAGAAAGCGCCATTTTCTAAAACGTAGAATACCCAACAAGATATCATCTTGATTACAAATGATAACCTAGTCAACAACTTTGAAATAGGACCTGAGTTTAGTTTCAGTGGTCATCGAATTATACAGTTTAATATTACTACTAAAAAAATAAAAGAAACGGAGAGCAAAGAAAAGGTCCCAGATTATCGTAAAGCTGATTTCAGCAGGCTCAGAATGCTACTTGCAACTGCAGATTGGAATCAAATGTCTGAAACCGATGACATAAACCAAGCATGGGAAATATTCACCAAAAAATTTAACGAAGCGGTAAAGTCATGTGTGCCACTACGTAACAGGCGTCCAGCTGGTAATAGTAACCCAAAATGGTGGTCCAGTGAAATTAAAAGTAACTTAATAGCCAAAAAATAGGCATACCATAAATACAAAACAACACAAAATAATGATGATAAATTACAGTACAAAAATCTATGCCGCATCTCAAAAAGACATTAAACAAAGGAAAAAGCACTGGAGATCCACATTGCTAATATGTGCAAATCAAATCCTAAAGAATTTTACAGTTACATTACAAAGAGAAAGGTTATGACTACATCAACAGGTCCTCTAGAAACGAACAATGGCAAACACTCAGAAAATGAGACCAAAATGGCAAACATTCTTAACAATTACTTTGCGTCTGTTTTTACAGTTGAAAACACCACCAGAAACCTAATGTTACCCACAAACCAAGCAAATAGCACAGTCCTTAGTAACTATGCTATCCAAAATAACGATAGCCTTTCAGCCATAAATAGTACGAACATACACAAAACCCCTGGCCCCGATAAAATATCACCAAGAATTCTCAAAGAAGCAAAAAATGAGTTACTGCTGCCACTCTCTGTCTTATTCAATAAATCGTTACGTACTGGGAAAGTTCCATGCGAATGGACACTAGCAAATGTAACACCTATTTTCAAAAAAGGAAATAAGTCGCACCCAGGAAATTACAGGCCAATCAGCTTAACATCAATAGTGTGCAAGTTAATGGAAAAAATCATAAGAGATAAAATAGTTAATTATCTAGAAGAAAATAATATAATTAAAGAATCGCAGTATGGATTCAGACATCTTCGTTCACGCTTAAGTAACTTACTGGACTTCTTCCATGATGTTTACATATCATACGATGACTCAAGAGCATTAGATATAATCTACCTCGATTTTCAGAAAGCATTTGACACTGTCCCTCACAAGCATCTCATAAGTAAAATAGAAGTACATGGAATAATAGGAAATACGCAGAAATGGTTACAAGACTGGCTTTTAGACTGAAAACAGCGAGTTGTGATAAACGGAAAGGACTCCAAATGACGTAATATGATCAGCGGCGTTCCCCAAGGGTTAGTACTTGAACCAGTACTTTTTATTATCTATATAAACGATACTGATGAGGGTCTAAATTGTAAAGTGTCCAAACTTGCAGATGATACTAAAAAAAAACAGTAAAGTAACTTCAAAATTACAGTGGCAGGAGTTACAAAATGACCTTAATACTTTAGGAAGCTGGCAGAAAAATGGCAAATGAAATTCAACACAGGAAAATGTAAAGTACTTCATATTGGAAGTAACAACGTCCATGCGAATTACAAATGAACAGTATCCAGTTATCAAATACAGACAATGAAAAGGATATTGGTTTGATAATATCAAATGACCTTAAACAAAGTAAGCAGTGCATTGAGGCAATTAATATTGCAAACAAGCTGGTATGTTTTATGTGAAGAACTTTCGAGTTTAAATCGTAAAAAGTCATACTTGCCTAGTACAACTTGCTAGTGTGCCCCCATCTTGAGTATTGTGTGCAATTCTGGTCTCCATACTACATAGAGGACACTGAAAAAGAGAAAATTCAGCGAAGAACCACAAAAATGATACCACAACTTAGAAACAAACCATATGAGGAATGCCTTGAAGAACTTAAATTATTTAGCCTAACGAAGTGCAGGTTAAGAGGGGACCTTATTGAAGCTTTCAATATCATGAAGGGATATGACAACTTAAACATGAATAAATATTTTGATACAGATCGGTCGAGTCAAACCAGAGGTAATGGCTGCAAAAGTATGGGAAAGCATTTCCAATCCCATTAAGCAAAATACTTCTTTAACAGAGTTGAAAATATCTGGAACAGATTACCCTCAGATACCATGAACAGTATCTCAAATGAGACATTAAAAAACAAAATAGACAAGTATTTGCACGAGAATGCTCAGCTGACTCTTTTTCTGTCCGAATAACTTGCTTTTATAGCTATGTGCAAGTTCATTCCCCTTTTGTCTACAAGACACTCTGTAAGCAACATACCCGTACATAGTGTTGCGTCACATCATTATACATTTTTCAATTTATTCAATGCAAATAAAGGAATATAATCACAGATTAGGATCTGTACAGATAGCCCTGCATTAACGGTCACTACTCTTACTTTCGACCTGTGATGGGCTGTAGATCACTGAGGGTCCCTGTTAGTCAAGTGACTACCATCAGGATTTTTTTTTAATGTACCAGGGGTCACTGCTTCAGGAGGAAACTTGGTACTTGTTCCACATGGGAGAGTTCCTTGTCTCAGCGGAGTGAACAAAGTTAGGGCCTGATTGATTGGTGCCTACCTAAAAAGCGCCAGGCAAGGCTGCCGCACCACCCCTAAACATCCACACTGTGCAGTCCCCTCATGTCTACAGGACACCTCGTAAATCTTAACATAAAGCGTCACGTCACGTCATCGTACATTTTTCAATTTACTCAATGCAAATGAGGTAACATACAGTAAGCACAGATTAGGATCTGCACAGATAGCCCTGAGTTAATGGTCACTACTCTTACTTTCGACCTGTGATGGGCTGTGGATCATTGAGGGTTCCTGTTAGTCAAATGACCACCATCGGGATTTTTTTTAATGTACCAGGGGTCACTGCTTCAGGATGAATATTGTGTACTTGTCCCACATGGGAGAGTTCCTTGTCTCAGTGGAGTGAACGGAGCTAGGGCATGGTTGACTGCTGCCTACCAAAAATGTGCCAGGCAAGGCTGCTGCACCACCCCTAAACATCCACTCTGTGCATTGCACATCCACACTGTGCAGTCCCCTTTTATCTAAGATGCCCATCTTATATATTTTTCAATCTCCCCAATGCAAAGAAAGGAATATAAGCACAGATTAGGATCTGCACAGATAACACAGATAACCCTGAGTTAATGGTCACTACTCTTACTTTCGACCTGTGATGGGCTGTGAATCACTGAGGGTCCCTGTTAGTCAAGCGATCACCATCAGGATTTTTTTTAATGTTCCAGGGGTCACTGCTTCAGGATGAAACTTGTGTACTTGTCCTACATGGGAGAGTTCCTTGTCTCAGTGGAGTGAACGGAGCTAGGGCCTGATTGACTGCTGCCTACCTTAAAAGCGCCAGACAAGGCTGCCACACCACCCCTAAACATGCACACTGTGCAGTGTGTAGTTTCCACGTTATGTCCACAGACTTCCTATAAACTCAATGTACCGGTTTATAATGTCATGCCATAACTATTAGTTTATTTGATTACTTTCTTTTTCAGGTTACTCAAACGGGTAGCTTATAGACAAAGTATTATAGAATGTGACTTTTCCTTTCCAGTATAACCTATGAAATTTCCATGTCATTATGCTGCATGGTGGTTTTTCTCACATTTTCCTGGAGGGTTTGGGGGTGGGGGAAGCCTTCTTGCTTTACTATCCTTATCCTTCAGCATGTAGAGTTAGATCTTGTAGTCATAGTTTTCTCTGTAACAAGCAGCCTCGAAAGGACCATAATGTCTGTTGCTGTTTGCTTTCCTATGTGTAATCCTATGTAACATACCACAGTCAATTAATCTACGGTCATAGTCTGCCCTGTTTCACATCCACAGACACCCATGCCTTCGCCCACGCATTAAAATTCACTATACATTCCTGCACTCAGATGCATCCCTAAACTGGAACATCTTTTTCACGACCCACTGTCTACCTATCTGCCACAATTCACTGAAATCTGATAACTTTCTTGTATACCTCGTACACAGACAAAAAACAGACATGTGAAAATACATAACCTCCTCCACGTTCCCAGGTAGAGGTAATAAGAAAACCCAAACCCAGAAAAACCCGGCCAGCTTCCTGGTAGCCTTGGCAGAACCCGAGTAATAACCAAAGGAGATAAACAAGAAAGTTTCCTAAAAAATATCGACCATGAAGACGAACGCCTTTCATCACATGTCCTGAGAAAGAGAGAGAGAGAGAGAGAGAGAGAGAGAGAAGGAGTGAGAGAGAGAAGGGAGAGAGAGAGAGAGAAGGAGAGAGAGAGAGAGAGAAGAAGAGAGAGAGAGAGAGAGAGAGAGGATGCAGTTCGTGACAGAAACAAAGAGGGGATGGAATAGAAGGTGAAAGGAGTGTAAGTGTGAAATTTGAGCTAGAAACAAAGAATAATATAACAGGTAATCATGAATAGCATGCAAGCAAAGGAGAGAGAAAGAGAGAGAGAGAGAGGGAGAGAGAGCGAGAGAGGGAGAGAGCGTTAAAATGAACAATATTACGGCTAGTCAAATGTAAACAGGGTGATCTGAGGTGAGGTGTGGAGCTGTAAGGAGTGCAGGAGTGAGGTGAGGCAGGTGTGAGATGTGGCAGTGTGAGAGTATGGCAGTGTGGCATGAGAGTATGTAGGAAAACAAGCGTGTAAGGTTGAGCAGCGTGAGTAAGGGGCAGTGTGTGAAGTGTGGCAGTGTGAGGTGTGGCTGTGTGAGTTGGAGGGTAGTGTAAGGTAAAGCAGTGTGAAGATGGGATTGTATTTTAGGTGAGGCAGTGTGAGGGTTGGGCATTATGGGATGTGACAGTGTGAGATGTGTGGAGAGTGTGAGGGCGTGGCAGGTGTGAGGGTGGGGCAGTGTGAGGAGGTGGGGCAGTGTGAAGTGGCAGGGCAGTGTGGCAGAGGGTGGGGCAGTGTGAGGTGAAGCAGTGTGAGGTACAGGTGAGGGGAGGGAAAAGAAAGAAGCAAAGGAGTGGGAGTAATGTTAGGTGAAGCAGTGTGGAGGGTGGGATAGTATGTTAGGTGAAGCAGTGTGAGGGTGGGATAGTGTTAGGGTGGAGCAGTGTGAGGTGGGACAGTGTTAGGTTAACCAGTGTGGTGGGATAGTGCTAGGTGAAGCAGTGTGAGGTGAGACAGTGTTAGGCGAAGCAGTGTGAGGTGGGGATAGTGTTAGGCAGAGAGCAGTGTGAGGTGAGACAGTGTTAGGCGAAGCAGTGTGGAGGAGTAGGGTAGTGTTAGGTTAAGCAGTGTGAGATAGGAGGAAAGTGTTATGTGTGAAGCAGTGTGGACGTGAGGAGCCTGTGGAGATTACAAGCAGACACCTTAATCCCGTAAGGGGTTGGCCACAAACAAATTGACTCCATGTCGCACTGTCCTCTGACATGGCTATTAGCCTCTCCTTCCTATTCACGCAGCCCCCTCATTATATTTTTCCACTCCATCCCCTCCATCTCCCTTGGCCTCTCATTTCCCCCCTCTCCCCCCACCACCTCACTCACACAAACACAAACACACACACACACACACACACACACACACACACACACACACACACACACACACACACACACACACACACACACACACACACACACACACACACACACACACACACACACACACGTTGCTTGGGAGAAAAGGAGAAAGCTTAGAGGGACAAGATTTAAATGCCATATATGAAAAATTCTGTGAACTTTATGAAATAGGAGTCCCAGAGAGTACACATCCCACAGCACAAAGAAGCAGAAAAGAAAATAGCAAAGAAATGGTTCAATACAGAATGTAAACAATCAAAAGAAAAAAAAAGAGAATTTGTTGTGGAATAGATACAGAAGACACAATAGTGAAAAGGGGAGCATATAACTTAATTACAAACAGGCAAGAAACGATTATACAATAAGAATAAGGAGGAAAGCTCAAAAAACAGTTTGAGGAGGATATCATATATACAAGTAATGATCAACCGAAGCTATTTTACAGCTACATCAGAAGCAAAAAACCAAAGTAAAAGATAAAATACAATCCATTACGGACGACGGAATCACCTATACACAAGAGAGAGGATATTTGTGAAGCACTAAACAAGAATTTCCTAAATCAGTTTTTACAGAGGAAAAAGTTTTGAAAGGGATTATGTGTTTTGAATTCCATGACATGCCCACACATACTACCAGATATACGAATATCAGAAAAAAAGAAATACAGGAGGAGCTAAAAGTAAATTAGACAAAGGGAAAAGCAAATGTGGTCCCAATGAAATTTCATGTTGGGGTGCTACATGAATGTGCCAAAGGAGTTAAGCTAAACTATTATTTTTTAATTTTCAAGGAAATCACCTTGAGTCAAGGTAAACTACCCTGATATGTTGTAAAAAAACAAACATGTTGTTCCCTTATTTAAGAAAGGGAATAGAACCAAAATCCACTTAACTTTAGAGCCAGTATCACTATTACCAGTGTTGTAAAGCAAGGTATTAGAAAAGCTTATAAGAAAAGCTTGGAGTAAAGTCATCTAGAAGAACACTCTTTATATGATAACAGAAAGACAGTTTGGTTTCAGAAAAGGAGAAAATCACGTGTTTACTAACCTGTTGAGCTACTATGAGCAGAGTAAGTCAGGACACATTACAGGAAAGTGGAAGGATGGGTGGACAGTATCTATTTAGATTTCAAGAAAGCATTTGACACAGTACCACACCAAAGACTTTTATGGAAACTATACCATCAAGGGAGGAATTCGAGGCAAACTGTATTGCTGGATGCAAGATTTTTCTCATGAAAAGAAAAATGAGAACAGGACTAAGGGGGAAATTACTCATCATGGAAGGAAGTGACTAGTGGAGTACCACAGGGCTCAGTTCCGACACCATTCATGTTTTTAGTGTATATAAATGATAGACAGTAATGTACTGGAAATGAAAGCTATCTAAATATGTTTGCAGATGATGCAAAAATACAAGAGGAGGAATTACTAACACAGACTCTTGTAAAGAGCTACCAAGAGAGAATTAAATAAACTTCATGAATGAAATAATACATGGCAAATGGAATTCAATGTGGACAAGTGTCATGTAATCATGTTTGGTAAAAGTGGAAAAAGACCTGATTGGGATTATATGTTAGGAAATGAAACCCTACACACATCAGAAAGAGAGAAGGACCTAGGTGTGATTGTCAATAACAGACACTATCTCCTGGCTGACCACATCAGTGAGAAGGGGACGGAACATGTATACACTGCTTGCCAATAAAGGAGAATAGCGTTTACATACATAAATGAAACATGCTAAGAAAGATAATAACTTGCATCATTCATCAGGGGACCAACCCTGGAGTATGCATCAGTAGATCTGGAGTCCTCATCTCAAAAAACACATAGACAAGATTGAAAAAGTTCAACGGGCCGCTACCAAGATGGGCACCATGCTTAAGGGATCTAAGGTATGAAGAAAAGACTAAATAAACTGAATCTACCAAACACTACAGGAGAGAAGGAAAAAGAGAGGTGACATGATTATGTTATATAAAATGCATATCAGGGGGAAGGAGAAAATGGACATAAATGATTACTTAACGTATGGGGAAGCATCAGCAGAGAGGACACTGCAAAAAACTGCATAAAAAGAGAGGTGATAAAGACGTAAGGAAATTTGGTTTTCCCAAATAGAGCAAATTGATCAATGGGAAATGCACTACCGAATGAAATAGTGTGTGCCAAAACAATTCACAAATTAAAGGATGCTGTATGATATAAATATATGGTTTAAGACACGGGACAGTACGAGCTTGACTCATTCCTGTAAAGATACAGTTAGGTAAGAACCAATTGGGTAAGTGAACACACACACACTTCGTTAGTCGTTCATTCTTCATCCTCTTTATATTTCGTTAAACTTAGAAATACATCATCGAACTAAGGAGAATGATCGGATTTTCTTTCTGAGTCCTTCATTACCTGAGGTCTCACATTAAAAAAAAAAAAAAAAAAAAAGCAATTTAAATCGTCAAGCAGAGACAAGAATAAATTAAAAATTTCAGCACATTTGGGTTTCAGTAGGAAGAGACAAAAAGGATGACAAAAAGAAAACAATATAGGGCGATAGAAAGTTACTAGTAGATGGAAGAAAATGGCTAGGGAAATTTATAAACAAAATAAGACCATGAGAAGAGAGTAAGTAAGTAATGGCTGAAAAGAGAAGTAAAGATGCGAAAAAAGAAGCTGAGACGAGAAACAAAAGAAAATGGCGATATTAATGAGAAAAATTAAAGCTGAACGAAAAACAAACGAGAGGGAAGAGAGATGTACAACAAAGGTAGAACAGAGAGAGAGAGAGAGAGAGAGAGAGAGAGAGAGAGAGAGAGAAAAGGAATGGTAGGGACAAAAAACTGGTAAAAAGTATGGAATAAATATAGACGATCAAGATGGAAAGGAGTAAAAAAGAGAACAGAGCTTGGAAGAAAGAAAAAAGAAAAGAAAAAGGAAAAGAAAAAAGGAAATATGAACCTGAGACAGAACGAAG
>NC_137002.1:18120690-18435690 GCF_032717465.1 Coenobita brevimanus
AAGGATGATGAAATCATAGGCTATGTAACACCTCCCCACGAAGAAAAAAGAAATTTACGAAGGAAATTTCTTATTACTCTAAAACAATCTGTCTAAAGTCTAGATAAGCAATCTGCAATAACATTTTCTTTCCCCTTGACATGTTTTATGTCTAATGAATACTCCTGAAGAAGTAGACTCCATCTTGTCAATCTCTGATTTTTATCTTTAAACTTACTAAGGAATTTCAGTGGGTTATGATCGGTATAAATGACTATGGGGTCAAAACCAGATCACAAATAAAATGAAAAATGCTGTAAACCCAAAATCAAAGCCAAAAGCTCTTTCTCAATAATGGAGTAGTTCTTCTGAGGTGGACTGAACTTCTTACTGTAATAAGATACAGGGTGTTCAATACCCTGATCATCCTCTTGCAGCAAAACAGCCCCAGCTCCTGTTTCACTTGCGTCAACAGCCATCTTAAAAGGCTTAGCAAAATTTGGAGTAGCGAGCACTGGCTGACTTAATAGGATAGCTTTAAGTTTGCTGAAAGAGGATTCACAGTCATTGGTCCAGACAAATTTAACTCCCTTTTTCAGTAGGTCTGTAAGTGGTGATACAAGAATTGAAAAGTTAAGAACAAATCTCCTGTAATAACCTACCATTCCCAAAAATCTTTGTAGCTCTTTCCTACTTTTAGGTCTGGGAAGATCACTTATAACCTGAACCTTAGCTCCTGGTGGTGCAACATGTCCATCACCAATTACGTACCCAAGGTACTGAACTTTAGCTTGACCAGACTCACACTTTGATAAATTAGCTACAAGATTAGCCTGAACCAAACGCTCAAGAAATTTACTGACATGGCATAGGTGATCTTTCCAGTTGTCACTGAAAATTAATACATCATCAATATAAACAACACACCCTGCCAAACCCTCTGTTACAACATTCATGAGCTTCTGAAATGTGGCTGGTGCATTCTTCATACCATATGGCATTACAGAACATGGAAAAGTCTTTCCTAGTGTTACAAAACATGAGATCTCCCTAGCACGTTCAGTCATAGGTACTTGCCAGTATCCCTTTAACAAATCAAACTTACTTATGTACCTAGCCTTTCCGATCTTGTCTATGCAATCTTCCACACGAGGGAGAGGGTAAGTGTCTGTTTTGGTTATCTGATTAACATGTCTGTAGTCACTGCAAAGCTGCTGTGACCCCCCTGGCTTAGGGACTAGAGTGACAGGAGAACTCCACTCGCTCTGACAGGGCTCAATCATCTTGTGGTCCAACAGGTAGCCAAGCTCCTTCTGGATGAGAGGAACTTTCACTGGGTTCAGACGGTAAGGAGGCAATTTAATTGGCTTTGCGTCTTCAACATCGACATCATGCATCAACACAGTGGTTCTTCCTGGAGTAGCACAGAACACTTGCGGGTACTCCTGCAGTAATGCCGAAAACTCCTGCATTTCCTCGGGAGGTAGATGAGAAAGCTTAGCCTGGAGATCATTCATGATATCAGGATTCTTCCCCAAACTATCACTCAGGCTCATGCTGCATGGGAGAACTTCACTTGCAGACTCGGGTTGAACAGCTACAGTGCAGACTGGGTTATTTTCGTCCCGCCTGTGATATAACTTTAGCATGTTGATGTGACAAAGTTGCTTGTTCTTTCTATGATCTGGTGTGGCGATGACATAGTTGACATCACTGAGTTTCTTCTCCACGAAATAAGGACCACTAAACTTGGCTTGAAGAGGTTGCCCATGCACCGGTAGCAGAATCAAAACCTGATCTCCTGGCTGAAAGTGGCGTAACCTGGACTTCTTATCATACCAAGTCTTCATCTTCTCCTGAGCAGCTCCTAATTTCTCTCGCACCAGTTGTAAAGCAGTGGACAGCCGTTCTTTGAACTTCATCACATACTCCAGCAGGTTGACGTCATCTTCCTCCGACAGTCAGCATTCCTTGAGTAGCTTAAGGGGTCCTCTTACTTCATGGCCAAACAGTAGTTCAAAAGGTGAGAAGCCCAGTGATTCATTTGGAGATTCTCTTGCGGCAAATACAACGAATGGAAGACCTTTATCCCAGTCTTTCTGATGTTCCAAACAGTATTTCTTGAGCATGGATTTGAGTGTTTGATGATATCTCCAACGCTCCTTGGGTCTGGGGATGGTAAGCTGAAGACGTGATCTGGGTGATGCCCAACTCTTTCAGAGACTGCTTGAAAACATTTGACATGAAATTACTTCCCTGGTCGGACTGTACCTCCTTGGGCAGACCAAACTTTGTGAAGAACCCTAGCATTTCCTTAACCACGTTCTTTGCTGAGATATTTCTAAGTGGAATGGCTTCAGGATAACGAGTAGCCATATCAATCAGGGTCAACACATAAGAAAATCCAGAAGAAGTCTTAGGAAGAGGGCCCACAATATCTACCAACACACAGGTGAATGGCACCTCAAAAGGAGGAATGGGAACTAGAGGTGCAACCTTTTCGATCTGATTACACTTCCCCACAATTTGACAAGTGTGACAAGACTTACAATACCAGGAAACATCCCTGAAGATACCTGGCCAGTAGAAGTGTTTCAAAATGCGTGCCCAGTCTTCCTCACTCCAAGGTGTCCTGCCAAACTGGAATCATGAGCCACACTAATGATATCCTGCCTACAAACACGAGGGATGACAACTTGATGTTCAACCTCCCACTCACAGTCGGCTGATGCTGTTGAGGGTCTCCACTTTCTCATAAGTACTCCTGACTTTATATAATAACAAGTAGAAGCACCAGCTGACTCTTCCTCACTGCAAGCAGAGTTAACTAGACCTTTCAACTCAGGGTCAGCAACCTACAACTCAACCAACTCTTGACGAGACAAATTAACAACACTACGAGGTACTGCCTCATCTGGTAAGTGGTTCAAATTAGCAAGAACAGTGTCAGCTAGGATAACATCATCATCATCATTATCCTCTAAGTCACTAGTAACTTTAGACTTAGCCCTAGTGACAGCACATGCAGGGAACACATCAGGGACATCACAATCCTGGGACGCAGCCACTGGCTCACTAGACAACTGAGGAGCTGGACACACTTGACTTCCACCAATATCATTTCCAAGTAAGAAAGTTACACCTGACATTGGGAGTGTCTCAACCAACCCAACTATAACGGAACCATTAACAAAACCAGACTCTAAATTCACTCTGCACAGAGGGACAGAGAAGTAATTATTCCCTACACCTTGTAAGATTACAGTTTCATCAGAGGAATTAACATTAGAGCCTAGAACACTGGTCAGCATAAGGGATTGGCAAGCACCTGTATCACGATATATTTTAACTGATTTCCTGTCATTACTGTCCAGAGGACTGACAAAACCATCAGACAGGAAATTAGCACATGAACTCTTGAGAGTGTCACCCACGTTACTGCTCAAAAGAGGAGCTCCATCATAAGAATTTAATTTACCCCTCAAAGCAGGTTCAGTTACCTCAGTTAAAGAATTCTGGGAACTCTCAAGGGTGGACACTAGACCAATTGACTGAATATTTAAAGACTCCCTTTTGTTCACATCACGCTGTCTCCTGAAACATTTCTCCGTAGTATGACCAAGCGTACTACAGTACATTTACTTTTCTGAAATCTAGAGGTGAAGCTGGTATTTACTTCCTGAGAAACATCATTTTTATTCTCTTTCCTGTTACCCTTACTCTGAGTAGAGGCAACGTACTTACTCTCAGCTTTCCCTTTTTCTTTAGAATATCTCTTGTGAGTGAGAACATATTCATCAGCTAAAACTGCAGCATCAGACAAATTATCTATTCTTTTCTCATCAAGATATAGGCTTACATCTTTATTAATAAACCTTTTGAAGTCCTCCAGCAAAATCATCTGCTTAAATTTGTCAAAATCAGAATCCACATTCTTAGAATTTAACCACTGCTCTAACAGATCTTCTTTGATTTTTGCATACTCAACATGGGATTGCTTATCTTGCTTATAAGTTGTCCTAAATTTTACTCTATAGGCTTCAGGAACAAGCTCATAGGCCTTAAGAATCAAGCTCTTAACTACATCATAATTATCAGATTGATCCTGAGGCAAAGATGCATAAGTTACTTGAGCTTTACCGGTGAGAACAGTTTGAAGGAGTACTGGCCAATACTTTTTGGGCCAATTAAAACCTGTAGCTACCCTCTCAAACAACTGAAAATACTTTGTTTAATCAGATTCATTAAAAGGAGGGACAAGTTTAACATTTTTAGCCACATCAAAATCATCAGAGCTAGATGATCCAGTTCCACCTTGTTTCATGCGATACTCATGGTCTGCCTGAATCCTAGCTAGTTCAATTTGTGCCTGAGCCTGTGCCTGTGCCTCCTGAATACGAGCATTTGCCTGAAATTCAGCCTCCTGAATATGAGCCTGAGACTCCGCCTCCTTAGCCTGAGACTCAGCCTCCTTAGCACGAGCCTGAAACTCAGCTTCCTTAACACGAGCCTCCTGCAGAGCTAGCTGTAACTTAGCTATTTCAATCTGCGTTTGCTCATTTGGAGGAGTTACATTAAACAAGCTTTTATTAATCATGCCAACAATTTGATCTTTAGAATGATGAGAGTGAACTGCAATTCCCAATCGTTGAGCAACAAGCTTAAGTTCATTCTTTGTTCTGTTTTCTACATCACACACTGTTTGCACATTTGACAAAAAATCTTTGGCTTCATCAAGTGTAGTAATAGTAGACATCATGAATAAATCACAGTCGCAAAATATCAAGCAATATCCTTATGATAATATCCTGAATATCCTGATAAGAGGTCGCCAAATTTATGTTACGGAACAGAGAAAGATAATGTACACTTTAAGTGAGAATACTGAAAATCACTACTGTCCCGTAAAGTTCCAGGTTCAAAACAAAAGAGTTAGGTAAAATTACAAGTTAAAGTTTAATGCTCAAACTAACAACAAAACATTCAGGACTCATGAGGATAATGTAATGGCAAAAAACAGGTTACATATATGGTTAACTGCAATAGCCTCTATTAACACGAAATTAGCATGAGTAAATTTATCTAAGTCAGCCCTGATAAAATGAGAATACCAGAGAATACTCAATGAATGCAAGATATATTATTACAGATACAAAACATTATTAATAAGGGCTGACACCCAAAACACATGAATCACAAAAACCTCACTAGGCCAAGAATTAACACCCTACGCTACACAGTGCAAGAAAAAAGGCAATAACAATTATACTCAAATTACACAGCTGCTATATGGCTGGAGACTTCCTGAGCGCTCACAATCATAACAACTGTACAGGGGAGGACAGAGATGTGAACAAAATGAGGAGTAGATCTAAGTGGGAATAATGCAGAGACTGAGCTCATTATATAGGGGCCGGCAGAGCTTGATACAACTTGTAAGAAGGACGCGCAAATGAAGCCATGGGGACAAAGAGTTGACAATCCTGCTGTGAACAACAGAAAGAACGACTTACTTTACTATAAGGGAGGAGGGGGGGAGTGAGGTAGAACACGCTCGTGATCAAACATGCAGCATACTGTACGTTAGAATTACACAAAGGATGATGAAATCATAGGCTATGTAACACCTCCCCACAAAGAAAAAGAAATTTACAAAGGAAATTTCTTATTACTCTAAAACAATCTGTCTAAAGTCTAGATAAGCAATCTGCAATAACATTTTCTTTCCCCTTGACATGTTTTATGTCTAATGAATACTCCTGAATAAGTAGACTCCATCTTGTCAATCTCTGATTTTTATCTTTAAACTTACTAAGGAATTTCAGTGGGTTATGATCGGTATAAATGACTATGGGGTCAAAACCAGAACACAAATAAAATGAAAAATGCTGTAAACCCAAAATCAAGGCCAACAGCTCTTTCTCAATAGTTGAGTAGTTCTTTTGAGGTGGAGTGAACTTCTTACTGTAATAAGATACAGGGTGTTCAATACCCTGATCATCCTCTTGCAGCAAAACAGCCCCAGCTCCTGTTTCACTTGCGTCAACAGCCATCTTAAAAGGCTTAGCAAAATTTGGAGTAGCGAGCACTGGCTGACTTAATAGGATAGCTTTAAGTTTGCTGAAAGAGGATTCACAGTCATTGGTCCAGACAAATTTAACTCCCTTTTTCAGTAGGTCTGTAAGTGGTGATACAAGAATTGAAAAGTTAAGAACAAATCTCCTGTAATAACCTATCATTCCCAAAAATCTTTGTAGCTCTTTCCTACTTTTAGGTCTGGGAAGATCACTTATAACCTGAACCTTAGCTCCTGGTGGTGCAACATGTCCCTCACCAATTACGTACCCAAGGTACTGAACTTTAGCTTGACCAGACTCACACTTTGATAAATTAGCTACAAGATTAGCCTGAACCAAACGCTCAAGAAATTTACTGACATGGCATAGGTGATCTTTCCAGTTGTCACCGAAAATTAATACATCATCAATATAAACAACACACCCTGCCAAACCCTCTGTTACAACATTCATGAGCTTCTGAAATGTGGCTGGTGCATTCTTCATACCATATGGCATTACAGAACATGCAAAAGTCTTTCCTAGTGTTACAAAACATGAGATCTCCCTAGCACGTTCAGTCATAGGTACTTGCCAGTATCCCTTTAACAAATCAAACTTACTTATGTACCTAGCCTTTCCGATCTTGTCTATGCAATCTTCCACGCGAGGGAGAGGGTAAGTGTCTGTTTTGGTTATCTGATTAACATGTCTGTAGTCGATGCAAAGCCGCTGTGACCCAGCTGGCTTAGGGACTAGAGTGACAGGAGAACTCCACTCGCTCTGACAGGGCTCAATCATCTTGTGGTCCAACAGGTAGCCAAGCTCCTTCTGGATGAGAGGAACTTTCACTGGGTTCAGACGGTAAGGAGGCAATTTAATTGGCTTTGCGTCTTCAACATCGACATCATGCATCAACACAGTGGTTCTTCCTGGAGTAGCACAGAACACTTGCGGGTACTCCTGCAGTAATGCCGAAAACTCCTGCATTTCCTCGGGAGGTAGATGAGAAAGCTTAGCCTGGAGATCATTCATGATATCAGGATTCTTCCCCAAACTATCACTCAGGCTCATGCTGCATGGGAGAACTTCACTTGCAGACTCGGGTGGAACAGCTACAGTGCAGACTGGATTATTTTCGTCCCGCCTGTGATATAACTTTAGCATGTTGATGTGACAAAGTTGCTTGTTCTTTCTATGATCTGGTGTGGCGATGACATAGTTGACATCACTGAGTTTCTTCTCCACGAAATAAGGACCACTAAACTTGGCTTGAAGAGGTTGCCCATGCACCGGTAGCAGAATCAAAACCTGATCTCCTGGCTGAAAGTGGCGTAACTTGGACTTCTTATCATACCAAGTCTTCATCTTCTCCTGAGCAGCTCCTAAATTCTCTCGCGCCAGTTGTAAAGCAGTGGACAGCCGTTCTTTGAACTTCATCACATACTCCAGCAGGTTGACGTCATCTTTCTCCGACAGTCAGCATTCCTTGAGTAGCATAAGGGGTCCTCTTACTTCATGGCCAAACAGTAGTTCAAAAGGTGAGAAGCCCAGTGATTCATTTGGAGATTCTCTTGCGGCAAATACAACGAATGGAAGACCTTTATCCCAGTCTTTCTGATGTTCCAAACAGTATTTCTTGAGCATGGATTTGAGTGTTTGATGATATCTCTCCAACGCTCCTTGGGTCTGGGGATGGTAAGCTGAAGACGTGATCTGGGTGATGCCCAACTCTTTCAGAGACTGCTTGAAAACATTTGACATGAAATTGCTTCCCTGGTCGGACTGTACCTCCTTGGGCAGACCAAACTTTGTGAAGAACCCTAGCATTTCCTTAACCACGTTCTTTGCTGAGATATTTCTAAGTGGAATGGCTTCAGGATATCAATCAGGGTCAACACATAAGAAAATCCAGAAGAAGTCTTAGAAAGAGGGCCCACAATATCTACCAACACACGGGTGAATGGCACCTCAAAAGGAGGAATGAGAACTAGAGGTGCAACCTTTTCGGTCTGATTACACTTCCCCACAATTTGACAAGTGTGACAAGACTTACAATACCCGGAAACATCCCTGAAGATACCTGGCCAGTAGAAGTGTTTCAAAATGCGTGTCACAGTCTTCCTCACTCCAAGGTGTCCTGCCAAACTGGAATCATGAGCCACTCTAATGATATCCTGCCTACAAACACGAGGGATGACAACTTGATATTCAACCTCCCACTCACAGTCGGCTGATGCTGTTGGGGGTCTCCACTTTCTCATAAGTACTCCTGACTTTATATAATAACAAGTAGAAGCACCAGCTGACTCTTCCTCACTGCAAGCAGAGTTAACTAGACCTTTCAACTCAGGGTCAGCAACCTACAACTCAACCAACTCTTGACGAGACAAATTATCAACACTACGAGGTACTGCCTCATCTGGTGAGTGGTTCAAATTAGCAAGAACAGTGTCAGCTAGGATAACATCATCATCATCATTATCCTCTAAGTCACTAGTAACTTTAGACTTAGCCCTAGTGACAGCACATGCAGGGAACACATCAGGGACATCACAATCCTGGGCCACAACCACTGGCTCACTAGACAACTGAGGAGCTGGACACACTTGACTTCCACCAATATCATTTCCAAGTAAGAAAGTTACACCTGACATTGGGAGTGTCTCAACCAACCCAACTATAACGGAACCATTAACAAAACCAGACTCTAAATTCACTCTGCACAGAGGGACAGAGAAGTAATTATTCCCTACACCTTGTAAGATTACAGTTTCATCAGAGGAATTAACATTAGAGCCTAGAACACTGGTCAGCATAAGGGATTGGCAAGCACCTGTATCACGATATATTTTAACTGATTTCCTGTCATTACTGTCCAGAGGACTGACAAAACCATCAGACAGGAAATTAGCACATGAACTCTTGAGAGTGTCACCCACGTTACTGCTCAAAAGAGGAGCTCCATCATAAGAATTTAATTTACCCCTCAAAGCAGGTTCAGTTAACTCAGTTAAAGAATTCTGGGAACTCTCAAGGGTGGACACTAGACCAATTGACTGAATATTGAAAGACTCCCTTTTGTTCACATCACGCTGTCTCCTGAAACATTTCTCCGTAGTATGACCAAGCGTACTACAGTGCATTTACTTTTCTGAAATCTAGAGGTGAAGCTGGTATTTACTTCCTGAGAAACATCATTTTTATTTTCTTTCCTATTACCCTTACTCTGAGTAGAGGCAACGTACTTACTCTCAGCTTTCCCTTTTTCTTTAGAATATCTCTTGTGAGTGAGAACATATTCATCAGCTAAAACTGCAGCATCAGACAAATTATCTATTCTTTTCTCATCAAGATATAGGCTTACATCTTTATTAATACACCTTTTGAAGTCCTCCAGCAAAATCATCTGCTTAAATTTGTCAAAATCAGAATCCACATTCTTAGAATTTAACCACTGCTCTAACAGATCTTCTTTGATTTTTGCATACTCAACATGGGATTGCTTATCTTGCTTATAAGTTGTCCTAAATTTTACTCTATAGGCTTCAGGAACAAGCTCATAGGCCTTAAGAATCAAGCTCTTAACTACATCATAATTATCAGATTGATCCTGAGGCAAAGATGCATAAGTTACTTGAGCTTTACCGGTGAGAACAGTTTGAAGGAGTACTGGCCAATACTTTTTGGGCCAATTAAAACCTGTAGCTACCCTCTCAAACAACTGAAAATACTTTGTTTAATCAGATTCATTAAAAGGAGGGACAAGTTTAACATTTTTAGCCACATCAAAATCATCAGAGCTAGATGATCCAGTTCCACCTTGTTTCATGCGATACTCATGGTCTGCCTGAATCCTAGCTAGTTCAATTTGTGCCTGAGCCTGTGCCTGTGCCTCCTGAATACGAGCATTTGCCTGAAATTCAGCCTCCTGAATATGAGCCTGAGACTCCGCCTCCTTAGCCTGAGACTCAGCCTCCTTAGCACGAGCCTGAAACTCAGCTTCCTTAACACGAGCCTCCTGCAGAGCTAGCTGTAACTTAGCTATTTCAATCTGCGTTTGCTCATTTGGAGGAGTTACATTAAACAAGCTTTTATTAATCATGCCAACAATTTGATCTTCAGAATGATGAGAGTGAACTGCAATTCCCAATTGTTGAGCAACAAGCTTAAGTTCATTCTTTGTTCTGTTTTCTACATCACATACTGTTTGCACATTTGACAAAAAATCTTTGGCTTCATCAAGTGTAGTAATAGTAGACATCATGAATAAATCACAGTCGCAAAATATCAAGCAATATCCTTATGATAATATCCTGAATATCCTGATAAGAGGTCGCCAAATTTATGTTACGGAACAGAGAAAGATAATGTACACTTTAAGTGAGAATACTAAAAATCACTACTGTCCCGTAAAGTTCCAGGTTCAAAACTAAAGAGTTAGGTAAAATTACAAGTTAAAGTTTAATGCTCAAACTAACAACAAAACATTCAGGACTCATGAGGATAATGTAATGGCAAAAAACAGGTTACATATATGGTTAACTGCAATAGCCTCTATTAACACGAAATTAGCATGAGTAAATTTATCTAAGTCAGCCCTGATAAAATGAGAATACCAGATAATACTCAGTGAATGCAAGATATATTATTACAGATACAAAACATTATTAATAAGGGCTGACACCCAAAACACATGAATCACAAAAACCTCACTAGGCCAAGAATTAACACCTTACGCTACACAGTACAAGAAAAAAATGCAATAACAGTTATACTCAAATTACACAGCTGCTATATGGCTGGAGACTTCCTGAGCACTCACAATCATAACAACTTTACAGGGGAGGACAGAGATGTGAACAAAATGAGGAGTAGATCTAAGTGGGAATAATGCAGAGACTGAGCTCATTATATAGGGGCCGGCAGAGCTTGATACAACTTGTAAGAAGGACGCGCAAATGAAGCCATGGGGACAAAGAGTTGACAATCCTGCTGTGAGCAACAGAAAGAACGACTTACTTTACTATAAGGGTAGAAGGGGGGAGTGAGGTAGAACACGCTTGTGATCAAACATGCAGCATACTGTACGTTAGAATTACACAAAGGATGATGAAATCATAGGCTATGTAACAATATATATACATATATATATATATATATATATATATATATATATATATATATATATATATATATATATATATATATATATATATATATATATATATATATATATATATATATATATATATATATATATATATATATATATATATATATATATATATATATACTTCCTTATCCTTTATCATTCTTTTTCTGTGCCAGGCCTCCTCTCTTCCTATATCTCCCATCTTTCCCGTCACTTCTTATTGCTCTTCTTTCCTTTACAGGTGGCTTTACATTGAGTGACAAGCCAAATGGTTTCCTGTAAGCCAAGAAACCATTTACAGCGCTGGGTGATAAACATATAACCAACCCATACGTGCTCCCTACGTGTCAACAAGTGGGTTGGTGGAGGGTTAGTGCTCCTCCCTATAAAACCAATAACTCATAGTCAAATGGCCACCCCTTAAAGGATTATGGCATCTGGCAATATATATATATATATATATATATATATATATATATATATATATATATATATATATATATATATATATATATATATATATCATCATCGTCATCATCATCATCAGCCGTTTGAGTATTCACTGCAGGATCGGCCTATCCCGACCGAAGTCGGGACGATACAGCCAATGTATCTCTACCAAGTGGCTTAGGCTGTCTAGCAGAGATTGTATGTAGGGTGAGAAGTGCTTGTAATTGTAATTGTAGTGTTGGAGTGGCTTTGGATGTGTGTGTAGTCTGTGAACCAAGTATAATTGGCCCGCGCAAGCCGACTGGGTGCAAGCATACTTTACAGTAAGTGACACTGGTTCAACCACAGCACCCCTTGTGTCCGTCAATGCAGTATGTGGCCGGGTGAACACTCCCAAAATTTATTACCCTGGCGGGGCGCGAACCCTGGCCCACCCGTGTACGAAACGCACACTCTACCACTGTACCACAGAGGCTCCATTATATATATATATATAAATGAGGCCCCGTGTGCAAGAGTATACCCATGCACCATTTTTTTAAAGTGGCAAAAATCGGATTTAAAGTTTTTACAAGTTTGAAGAATGATACCACAATAATTATTATACCTAGGATAATGGCGTTTACATCATCTTAAAGCTGATTGTCTCTACTTTATCCAAAAACTTTTTGGTAAAGGTACTATTGTTTTTACCCGAAAAAAAAAAAAAATGACATATTAGCATCCAATGCTGCTACTTTTATGCATAAACTAGTACCGCAGGACAACAGCTAGTGAGTTCATTTATGTTTGTAAGATGAAGTTGAATGTATGTAGAATGGTTGGTTATGATTATGCCTGGTTATTGTCATAAAATGTAAGTTTTATATATTGTTCAAAAAAATTATCAATATGCAGCATTTTCTTTTTTACCTGGTGTCGTGGATTTCAGGTTTGAATTTCCCGCCCACGACAGCACATTTCTTGTAAATAAATTATTGTAGTAAATAATTTCGGTAAGATATTTATCACTGGAGATAAATCTGGTCATGAAGAAAAACACATATTTAGTTACATTTTAAGTAATGATAAATTTCATTTAATTTACTTTGTGCACGAAGCTGCTCGAAGCAGACCAGTTCTCTCCCTGCTGCCAGGGAGTTCAGGGCCCGGATTCACAAACGGTCGCACGCTCTTGGCGCCTCCCTTACCGGTTGCGCCGCTCCCTTTCAGCGTTACACCGGCATGCACGAACTGTGTCGGCCGCCATTTTTTGTCGTAGCGTCTCCCTTTCGCTAAGGGTCCTCCAGACCACCCTTACAGGATCGTGATTCGGAAATAGAGCACATTGTATCGATTACATGACCCCCGACCAAAACAATTGAGATGTGAGACATGAAGGGAATGTACACGTACCTATGTACGTACCGCACTTACATACGCACCTGTGTACATACGTCTGGATCTACGTACGTACACATCCACGTACATAATTACGTACGCATGCATTTGTGTTTATGTATGTTCGTGCCTACCTATGCACCTGTATAAGTACCTACGTACACGCCCATGCACGTATTTACATACGCACCTATTCACGTACTAACGCATTCATGTACTTACCTATGTACGTACTTACGTACGCCCGTATGTACGTGCTTACGGAAGTGCATACATACGTACGTCCTTGCGTAAGTATTCACGTAAGTACGTACTCATGTAAGTACGTAATTACGTACGCATGTGTTTATGTATGATCGTATGTACATGCCTACGAATGCACCCATGTACGTATGTACGTACTTACATGTATACGTACTTATGTACACCCCTATGCACGTATTTACTTACGCACCTATGTACGTACTAACACATTCATGTACGTACGCACGTATGTACGTGCTTACGGAAGTATGTACGTACTTGCGTAAGTATTCACGTACGTAAGTACGTACATACGTAAGTATTCACGTACGTACTTCCCTAAGTATTTACGTACGTACTTACGTTAGTATTCACGTACGTGCTTACATGAGTTGACGTACGTACATAAGTATGTACTTGTGTAAGTTTTCACGTACGGACGTACGGACTTGAATACTTATATTCATATGTACGTAAATACCTTAGTCCGCCTTGGAATACATTTGTCCTTAAGTGCGTATGTAATCACTTGTGTAAATGCATATGCATGTATTTGTGTACTGTATGTACAGCCGTCCACACTGCCGCGAGGTACACCACAGAGAGGTGGCAACGCTGGGGAGACATAGTAAAGAAGCAAGTGAAACGCTTCGAAACCCTCCCCCCGATTGAAGCACAGGTGCGCGCTGTTGCTATGTTACCGAGGCGATGTGTATGATCGACGTTAGTTACCTTTCATTCGTCAGCAGCATGAACCACCACGACTGAATATTTGTATTGAATGACCTCTTACATCACTCGTAACTCGTACGATATGTGGATTATGCCTCCCATTCCCATCTCTCCCTCCCACCAGTGACTGCATCGAATGAAGTTCGAAAACTTGAGGTTCCGGGTTACCGTCTTGGCCAGCGTTGCCAACGTTCTGTGATGTACCTCGCGGCAGTGTGGACGGCTGTACTTGTTTTGTGGGAAGAAGGAGAGAGAGAAGGAGGTGGGAGGAGAAAGGAGGAGGGTGTGGTCTGTTTAAATTCAGTCACGTGATAGATCGGTGGCTGCTGATTGGTCGAGTAAATTTTCCCCAGAAAAATCCCTGCTCGCTACGGAAGAGACTTGGAAGGGAGCCAAATACAGCGTTTGTGAATCGCCCTTGAGGGGTTATCGTTGACTCTCGTACGACGTCGTGCGGCGCTGTCGCCCAGCAGCCGTTTGTGAATCCCGGGCCAGTTCTCTCCTTGCCGGCAGCTAGTACATACGTGCCTTAAACATTATCCAGGAATCATCCATCATTCTGCACTTATTACCATCAACACTACAGCCAAGTACTTAGCATATTTGTTTGGGGCCTTTGTACTGTATGTTTATACTTGGGCCTTTGAATATTTATACTGAGTACAGATCAAACGCCATCCTCATACCATATATAATGGTAAGTTGTTGTTCTGCTTTATGTTAGTTGATAATTAAGACCCCCTACAGTGATAATAATTAACATAAATTGATGCCGTGACCAGGATTATATCTAGTCATAAATAATAGGGGATTGCAGGTGTGAGAGCGGGAACATTGTTTTGCTGCGTCGGTATCAACCATATGTTGCGTGGTGCACCAGGGGAGGCTGCGCGTGGTTGGGGGGGGGGTCGGGGTAGGGTTTGAACCTTCCCCAGTAGAATATCCGTCCCCTCTGAAGAAAGTAGCCTTCTTTGGGCATTCTTATGTCCAGAGATTCCCACTAGATCGTCTGGTGCAGTATCCAGACGATGCTCCAGCCTTTTATGTCCGCAAATTTGGCGTGCCTGGTGCCAAGGTCAGCACAATTAGAGATAGTAAAGAATACCTGGACCTCCTAACATACAAGCCAAACTTAACAATTCTGATCGTCGGGGGGAACGACTTATCCAGAGATACGGCCTTGAATCAGTTGGCCCTCCATATAGAAGCCTTGGCTAAGGAAACTGAGGATGAGACAGGGGGCCACTGTTTCATTGTCAGCATCGAGAAAGGACGAACCCCCGTGGTATGACCTATAAAGAATATATCCGGGCCAGAAACGGAGTGAACCTGCATCTGCAGAGAACTTTTCCTTTCACAAAGGCTCGGTTTATCTTCATGGGGATGAATGAATCTGATTTGTCATGGGATGGGGTACACCTGGATACACCAGGCAACAAAAGGGTGTTGGATGGCCTTCCGAAAAGAGTGTGTTGCTTTCCTGGGCAACAAGCTCCTTGTGAGGAGTTTAGGGTTTGATCTCCTGGACTGCCTAACATACTACTCTCACGGGAGCTTGACAAAATTACTTGTAAAAATTTTAATATAGAAATTCGACTTAATTTTATTTAATTTTCATTGGATTCTGCCCAAGAAAGACTACATTTAACTTAAAAACTGCACTTGCTCTCATCTTCTTTCATTTAATTGCCTATCACTAAAAATGGATAGAATAAAATAATTAAAGAGGCTTAGAGCAGCCAAAAAGGGAGCAATCACTAAACTGACCACTAACTTGACAGAATATATAAAGCATGCAGCAACCGTTCATGTCAAAGGTATGAAAGTGACGGTTGAGAAAATCCTTGCTGGATTGAGTCTTACAATCAGGAGTTGTATGAATTATGTTCTGATGAAGACCTAGAAGGAGAAGTGGTCAGTGATATGGAATATGTTAATAAGGTCAGCAGACACATGATAGAATTAAAGAGTTCTCTAGAATTACCTGCCAAGGACTCGGTAGTGCAAGAACAGGCATAGAGTCGGAAAGCAACGGGAATTAAATTACCGTCCCTGAAATTGCCAATATTTGATGGTGATCCGATTCAGTGGCTGGGTTTTGGGAAGCTATTTGACTGTAGTGTGCACTCCCGAACAGATCTAACAGACATCCAGAAATTTACATATCTTAAGAGACAATTAAGTGATGAAGCGCTACCCCCTGGGGGTAGGGTTTTTTTTCAAGAATACTCCCCCAGTATCCCTGCTTGTCATAAAAGGCAATTAAAAGGGTTGCTGAAGGGTTAGTGCCCCTCCCCGGAAAACAACTAACTAAAAAAAACAAACAAGAAGTTTCGGACAAGGACTGACCAAACGATGACGGCCCAGGACCGGACAACGGACTTGGTAATGGGTACATGGAATGTAATAGGAGCGAATGATGAGGTGAAAGAGAGAGAGATTGTCCAGGTGCTTGAGGGTGCGAAAGTAGATGTATGTGGAATAACTGAAACAAAATGGAGAGGAGAAAGTGTGAGAGAATGGGAGTATGGGTGGGGTATATGTGCAGGAGTAGGTGAGAATGAGAGGGCAAAGAAAAGAGTATGTATAGTTGTGAGTAAAAGATGGAAGAAGAGCATAAGACAGTATGGATCAGTTGGGTCAAGGATTGTGTGGGTAAAGTTGAAAGTTGGCATACAAATGTGGGCGATTGTGTGTGTGTATGTGCCAACACAAGATCGTGCTAGAAGAGTGAGAGAAGAGTTCTGGACAAATGTAGAAGTGTGCATGGAAAAGTTTGGAAGGAATAAGAGAGTGTTTTTGATAGGTGATATGAATGGTAAAGTTGGGAATGTGAAGGTGGATGGAATAGTTGGTGAGTGGGGTGTGCCTGCTGAGATAGATGAGAATGGGAGTGCATTAGTGGACATTTGTGCTGGGAGGGGGTTGGTGATAGCCAATACCCTCTTCATGCATAAAATGATCCACAGGTATACATGGCGAGCGATGAGAAGGGTGGGTGGTGAACTGAATGAAAGGCAGGCAATGATTGATTATGTGTGTGTGGATGAAAGGATGCGAAGATGTGTAATGGATGCAAGAGCTTATAGAGATTGGGGGAGTGGACCAGAATTAGGATTCAAGTAAGATGGAGGAATAGAAGAAGGGAAAGACGAGAAGAAGGAGTAGTTGCAAGGATAGTGGAAAGGTTACAAGAGGATGAGAAAAAGGCAGAGTATAAGAGAGAAGTGGAGGAACGGTTGGGCAAATATGAATTGGAGCAGAATGGAGACGTGGAAGGTGTGTGTAGGATATTTACAGAAGAAATATGTGCAGCATGTGATGTGGTGTGTGGAAGGAAGAGAAGACGAAGGGGGGTGCGAGGAACAGCGTGGTGGACTGAAGAGGTGAGACAGACTGTGGCACAAAAGAAGAAAGCATACAATGAATGGATGAGAAATAGGGGCGTGGAAGATGTTGAGAGGCGGAAGAGAGAATTATATGTAGAAAGAAAGAGAGAGGTGAAAAGATTAGTAAGAAGGGAGTGGATGAGGAATTTGGAAGGAATTTGAGTGTAAAGTGGAGGGACTGTAAGAAAATGTTCTGGAAAGAGGTGAAAAGAGTAAGACGGGGTGGAAGTGGAGTTAGCAGGGGAGTGAAAGATAAAAATGGTAGATTACTAGTGGAGAAGGGAGAAAAAGTGAGCAGATGGAGAGAACACTTTAAGAAATTGTTGAACATAGAGGATGGAAGTAATGCGAGTATAAGTGGCTGGGGAATGGCTGGGAGAAGGAGGGAGGTGAGAAGACAGGAAGAAATCAGTAGGATAGAAGTTGTGGAAGCAATGAAGAAATTAAATCGGGGAAAGCCCCAGGAATTGATGGAGTGTGTGGTGAAATGCTAAAGCATGGGGGAGAGATAGTAGTAGAATGGATGTGGAAGATGTGCAGATTGGCCTGGGAGGAAGGTAGAGTCCCGGAGGATTGGAAGTCAGGTATAATTATTCCCTTGTACAAAGGAAAAGGGGAAAAAGAAGTGTGTGGTAATCATAGGGGCATTTGTCTTCTTAGTATAATAGGAAAAGTGTATGGTAGGATACTTATTGACAGAGTTAAAGAAAGAACAGAGAAATTAGTTGGAGAAGAACAGGGAGGCTTTAGGAAGGGAAGCGGTTGTGTAGATCAGATATTCATTCTTAGATCTTTAGTGGAAAAGTTTCTAGAGAAGGGAAAGAAGTTGTATGTGGCTTTCATGGATTTGAAGAAAGCATATGACAGGGTGGATAGACAAGGATTGTGGAAAGTGTTAAGAATATATGGAGTAGATGGGAAGTTGTTGAATGCTGTGAAGAGTATGTACGATGGTGCGAAGGCTGCAGTGCGTGTGGATGGTGAACTAAGTGAATTTTTCTCTTTGAAAGTTGGGTTGAAACAGGGATGTGTCATGTCTCCATGGTTGTTCAATCTGTACATGGATGGGGTAATAAAAGAGGTACGAGGTAGGGTGGTGGATGTTGGAACGGCTCTGGTGAGAGAGGACAGTGCTTGGAAACTCCCTGTACTGTTGTTTGCAGATGATACTGTGTTGTTGAGTGGAGACGAAGGGGAGCTGCAAGGCTTGGTGGATGAGTTTGGGAGAGTGTGTAAGAAACGGAATCTAAAGGTGAATGTAGGGAAGAGTAAAGTGATGGTCTCTGAGAGAGGTGAAGTCAGTGAATGTACAGCGAGGTTGGATGGTGAGGAATTAGAAAACGTGAGTACGTTTAAGTACTTGGGTAGTGTGATGAGTAAGGATGGAGGTTTGGAGGGTGAAATGCTTGAAAGGGTAAAGCAGGGAAGAAAGGTTGCTGGTTCTTTGAAAGCAGTGATAAGAAACAGGGAAGTGAGCATGGAAGTGAAAAAGTTACTACATGACAGTATTGTGATACCAACTCTAACTTATGGAAGTGAAGCTTGGACGTTTTTGGAAGGACACAAGTCAAGAGTGAGAGCAGTGGAAATGAGTTATTAAAGAGGAGCCTGTGGAGTCACATGGAGAGACAGGCTGACGAATGAGGATATAAAAGAGCGTTGTGGTGTGGATGTGGATGTGATAGGAAGCGTTAAGAGGAACACACTGAGGTGGTTTGGCCATGTGGAGAGGATGGAGGGTGAAAGACTGACGAAGAGAGTGTATGTGAGTGAGGTGGAGGGGGGAAGAGGGAGGGGGAGGCCGAGGATGAGATGGAGGGATGAGGTGGAGAGGTATATGAGAGAGGGGGGTGTGAGTTGGGAGCAGGGCAGTGAAATGGTGGGGGACAGGGCGACTTGGAGGCGATTTGTTTGTGGCCACCACAAACGGGATTGAGGCGTCTGGCAATAGATAGATAGATAGTTTAATAGCAGCTAGTTATGAATCAGCAGTCACAGTTTTAAAGAATACCTATGGTCAAGAAGACTGCATTAAGGCTGCTCACATTGCAAAATCATGTAATTTACCTTCTCCAGCTTATGAAGTGAATGAACTAAAAGACTTTTCTGCATCATTTGAATGTGCATTAGAATGACTGCGTGCAATGGGAGTGACTGTGAGTGAAATTTGTGCTGTTTTGCTACATAATAAACTCCCTAGTACACTTTCAGAAGTGTTCAAAAGTGAACTTAAAGAGAAGTGGTTGGATATAGATGATTACATTCGTTTGCTTAAGACGGAGATGTGTAATATCGAAAGTAGACAGAATCCCTCGGAGCATTTGGGTGCAACCGCTACAGCAGCATATGCAGTGAAGTAAGTGAAACACGCTGAACCTATGCAGAGGAATGGATGTAAATTGTGTTTTAAATCAGGACATTTTTGGGCTAAGTTTGCAAAGTATAAAACAAAGAAGGCAAAATTAAAGAGAGCAAAGCAATTGAAGCTGTGTGTCGGATGTTTGTCGGCAGATCATGGTAGTCAGGGTTGTACAAATCCCAAAGTAAGGCCATGTGGATATTGCCAGCAGAAACACTACAACTAATTGTGTCCGACTTCTCGTTCTGAACCCCATGAACAAACAGTAACCCAAGAACCAACAGTGACAATGGCTGTGGCTTCCAGTCGTAATGCAGTGTTGTTGCCAACGATTCAGATTCCATTGGTTACTCAAACGGGCCAGCACAACAAGGTTAGGGCTCTATTAGATCAATGCTCACAACGTACCATTGTTCTAAGATCAAGTTTAGCGAACTTCAAAGTTAACAAGATGAGAAAGGAAGAACTGCAAGGATTTACAGGCTCTATGGGTAGTGATGAGTATGAGGTAGTGGAGTTGTTTTACCGCCACTGTGGAAAGGTGCACAAGTTGAGGGCGGTGGTAGTAGACGAACTACCTAACTATAAGCCAGGGACGGGGCTGCAACATAATGTGAGGGATCTGAAGGCTCGGGGCTACAAGTTAGCAGATCCAAGTGTCACTAGTGGGGATATGGTCGAACTGCTGATTGGAGCGGACTTACATTATCACTTTGTTCTAGCTGGCTATATAGGGGAAGGAGGCATAATTTTGTTACCCACATATTATGGTTATACACTGAGTGGTACTTATCGGTCAGAAGAAGAAGGTACTCATGTAGAGCTGGTAACTGTTCTGAAACTGGCAGTAGATCCGATAATGGAGTTATCAAATAATGATGGCAGGAGTACTACTCCAGAAATCAAGGATCTGACAGCTCTATGGGACTTAGATCACATAGGTATTAGTCCCGGTGAGACCGATAAGAAGGAAGAGAAGGTATTAGGTAACTTCTATGAATCGGCGCAAAATGGCAAAGAATAGAGACAATGTGTTGTGGAATTACCGTGGAAAGAAAACGATAAGTTACCTGATAATTTTAAGTTAGCCTTAGGCAGATTGAGAGGTTTTCAGTGTAAATTCATAAAGGACCCCAACTATTGCAAACAGTATAGTAAAGTCATCCAGGATCAATTAGAAAGAGCATTCACAGAAAAGGTGGAGGACAAGAGTCTGGTAGGACATCCTATACACTATCTAGCACATCATGGTGTCACTAAAGATAGCTTAACAACACCAATTAAAGTAGTGTTTGATTGTTCAGCAATGAGCATTAGAGGGCATATAGTCTGAATGACTGCTTCCACGCAGGCCCATCTTTGGTTAATAAACTCACACAGATATTGTTGCACTTTCGGTGTCATCGTTTTGCCTGGGTGAGTGACACTGAGAAGGCATTTCTTATGGTGGGGTTATCTGAAACGAATAGGGATGCCACTAAATTTCTCTGGCCTGTTGAACCTTTAAATCTAAATAGCCTTACATGATATATAGGTTCAAGGCAGTGTTGTTTAGAGCCACTTGTTCCCAATTCCTCTTGAATGCCACCATACAAAAACATTTATCAGTGGTTCAGGAGGATAAAGCCTTGATTGATAAATTAAGGAAAGGGTTGTATACTGACAATTTGCAAGGAACAGAAGATGAGGATGCTTTACGACAATTGTGTTGGGATGCCCTGAGAGTATATTCAAGTGCCAATTTGTCCTTAAGAGAGTGGGTAACAAACAGTGTGAAATTGTGGAAGCTACTCCACCTAAAAGATTTGGCTTCTGAAGTTCAGGACAAGGTAAAAGTACTTGGCATTAATTGGTTAACTGATACGGATATGTTACAGGTGAAGGGACACGAAAGTAGACCCAAAATATTGACGAAACGTGAGGTGTTGAGCATAACTGCAGGTGTGTTTGACACTCTGGGAGTATTATTGCCGGTGACCGTCCGTGCAAGAAAGTTTGTGCAAGATCTATGGCGTATTAAATGTGGGTGGGATGTTCCCATACCGGAAGATAAGGAGGCTGAATGGCAAGGAATATATGAGGATATAATTAACAATACCAGTATTGTATTTCCCCACCAAGTCACTGATAGTAAAAAGGTCACACTGCATCTATTTAGTGATGCAAGCACCACTGCTTATGATGTAGCAGCCTACTTAGTTAGTGAGGGAGGTAGTAGATTAGCTATGGCAAAGGCCAAAGTAGAACCCAATAAACCCCTCACTATACCAAAATTAGAACTGACTGCTGTCATGCTAGCAGCTCGTCTCGCCAAGTATATTTATGAGGCCTGTGCGGACGAGTTAAGCATAGAGAACATATACCTCTGGACGGATAGCCAGATAACCCTATACTGGTTGTCTAGTAAAAAACTGTTGCCTGTGTATGTTCAGAATAGAACTGATGAAATAACGGCATTAGTCCCTGATGCTGAATTTCGTTATGTGTCTACAAAGGACAATCCCAGTGATGTGGTTTCCAGAGGGACGTCACATGAGTCCTTAATATGTTCCTCTTTGTGGTGGGGAGGGTCCACATGGCTACCTCACCAAAATATGTGGCCGGATAAGGGTCCATTTGAGGAATTTGGGATGCCACCATGAGTTGTCTCCTTGAAGAGACCCTATCATTGCCAGTATCGGTAACTCTTCCTGCCACATTGAATTGGGACCGATATGGTTCTTATGTGAAGACAAGGCATGTGATGGCGTGGGTTTTGAAAATTTGTCAAGACACTGAAAGATAGGAGACAAAGAACACATGAGGCAATGCTGGCTTATTTGACAGTGCTGGAAATAAGGACAGCAGAATCAGTAATCATGAATTAGCTCAAATGGGAGAGTACCCTGAGGATTACCATTATTTATCCACTGGAAAGGGCACACCAAGTAATGTTGTGAAGCAGTTAGGCCTCTATATGGAAGGTGGGCTGTTGTATTGTAAGGGTAGGTTACAGTTGTCGGACTTAAAGGATGAAGCAGAGTACCCTATCCAAATACCTAGTAAACATAGGTTAGCAGCTCTCCTTTCTGAGTACAGCCACAAGGTGTGTAGCCATAGTGGAGTAAGTTATGTTGTAAGTTACATAAGACAAAGATTTTGGATTCCTAGGATCAGACAAGTTGTAAAGAAGGTTTTACAGAAATGTATAACTTGTAAAAGGTTACAAGGTGCCCCGTATAGTGCTGTTCAGGCTCTGCCGTTACCCTACTTTATGGTTCAGGAAGTGAACCCATTTCAAGTAACAGGAGTAGACTACACAGGTGCTCTACCCATTAAAGAAAAAGGTACCATAGGAAAATTATATGTAGTCTTGTTTACCTGTGCAGTTACTAGGGCTATACACATTGAGACGGTGTCAAATCTCTCCTGTGAGTTCTTAATTCATGCCTTCCATCGGTTCTGTAGCAGGAGAGGCTTCCCTGAACTCATAATTAGCGACAATGCAATAAATGGAGCCAGTGTGTTGAGGGAGTTAAAAAATGATCCAAGGTTACAGAATGAATTGGTAAAGGTAAATTGTGAGTGGAGGTTCATACCAGCCAGGACGCCATGGTTCGGTGCCATCTGGGAAAGAGTGATAGGTATCGTAAAGGCTGGCCTGAGAAAGGTATTGGGTCAAGCTTTAGTAACCAGTGAAGAACTGGATACTGTATTATTGGAGCTTGAGGCCACAGTTAATGACCGTCCAATTGGATATACATGCGGTGACCTTGAAGATTCACTCCCTATTACTCCTTCACAGCTTATTAATGGGAGGCGTCTTAGACAATTCCCGAAACAGGAAGTCAGAGATGATGATCTTACGAATATCACCTGGCATACTAATTTGGGAATAAACAGACGTCTCCTATACGTGACAAAGATTTCACGAGATCTGTGGAGGAGATGGACCATTGACTACCTAGTATCTCTCAGGGAGCAACATCGTCAATTGACATACAAGAAAGGGAAGGCAGTGCCTCAAGTTGGGGATGTTGTACTGATACACAACGATGGGCCTCGACTTCTCTGGCGACTAGGTTGGGTCACCAAATTGTTTCAGGGTCCCGATTGAGAATGTAGGGTAGTACAGCTAAGGACAAGTGCCGGTTTGACCACAAGACAGGTGGTTAAGCTGTATCCACTAGAAATTGATCTAGAAATGAAAGAAGATGACAGTCAAGCCGGCATTACCCAACACCTCCCTACACCTGAAAATGACCAATGTGATGCCCCGTTGAGGACATCACATTGGACCGCCCTCAGTTCCTTCCAACTATGGCATACCCTGATTGGGACAGGACAGTTGTAAATATTGTATATATTTTGGGCGGGGGAGTATGTCATGGATTTCGGGTTTGAATTTCCTGCCCACGACAGCACATTTCTTGTAAATAAATTATTGTAGTAAATAATTTGGATAAGATATTATTTATCACTGGAGATAAATCTGGTCATGAAAAAAACAACATATTTAGTTATATATTAAGTAATGATAAGTTTCATTTAATTTACTTTGTGCACGAAGCTGCTCGAAGCAGACCAGTTCTCTCCCTGCTACCAGAGAGTTCTCTCCTTGCCACCAACTAGTACACACGTGCCTTAAACATTATCCAGGAATCATCCATCATTCTGCACTTATTACCACCAACACTACAGCTAAGTACTCAGCATATTTATTTTGGGCATTAGAATACTTATACTGAGTACAGATCAAACGCCATCCACATACCATATATAATAGTGAGTTGTTGTTCTGCTTTATGTTGGTTGATAATTAAGACCCCCTACAGAGATAATAACTAACACCTGGTCCTTGTTGTTCTGTGTTTTTATGTGAACAATAGACAACTTTACATCTGTTAAATGCAACAACAAGCAAAACAACACCAATTATACTAGGAATAATGATGTTTTACATAAATAATATTATTGATGAATACAGTGGCTGCTGCAATAAAAAATACAATGGTTCAATAAAAAAAAAAAAAACTAACCTCACTGAAAGAGTTAACCCCTAGGCGCTGGTCCACGTCATATGACGTGTTGGTATAGGCTACAGTCCACGTCATATGATGTTTTAATTTTTCACGGGCATGTTTGAACTTAGTAGCACGCCATATGGACTCAGGGTATTGTACCGGGATGGCTGGTGCACGGGGTAATGCTGGCTGGTTGGGGGAGGGGGCGGTGGAGGGCAGCCCAGCAGTGAGGAGGGCTGTGATGGAGGGTGGTGAAGGGTGGTGGGAGGCCAGCATAGGGAGAGTGTGGCCTTGGAACCAGCTGATATTGATTCAGGGTTGGCGTAGGGGTCAGGAGGGGTGGGATGGGGTGGAGTGGTGGGGAGGGCTACTAGGGGCCCCTGAGGGGTGTGGGGTAGAGTGTATGGAGAGTATTATACTGTCAAGAGTTACTAAAAACAGTGAAATAATGTATAGATAGTGTGTAAATAATAGTGAATAAATAAATAGACACAAATTTTTTAGAAAATAAGTATCATGGAGAACATAAAATAAGCCAGTCTTTATTACTTACTTTCTTGTGTTTTTTTGCTATTTTGGTTGTAATATTATGTTCATACGGCATTGTGAATTAGTGAGAGAAACAAATACACACTCAACACTTCTTTTGGCGTGAGGTAATCATCCATCTTCCCTCCACTAATACTGCCAACACACCACCTCGACCTTGAACATGCTCAGCCCAGCTGCCACAAACCGGCTCCTTAACACCACACCACCACCTCCAAATCGCCAACGAAGAAAAAGTACGCACTTTTAATGTGTTTTTTGTCATTTGTGATTGATTTTTGATGAAAAAAATAATTGTGGAAAATCGATTATCCTGAAAATAACCCGGTTCTGGGATGTGGATAGTTAAACTCATGCCCATCGCCTAGGGGTTAATGATCACAGAGCCATGGGAAGTTATGAAAGGTTATTATTTCTTTTTACTGAAAAAACAAAGTCAAAACTCACACTGTGTCCTGCTGTAGTGTTATAACCACCGAAGTTACGTAGGTTATCACACACACGACAGAGCATGCACACAGTTTGGTCAGCCAGAAAAAGCTTTGGACGAGGGCATTAGTATTACTACAGCACAAGAACAAGGATTGGGATGAGACTATCGTCATCGCCTTGGTGATTGTTAACACTACTGCACGCATAAAATGGTGTGCTGAAAAGTCATTCTCCCTGAGGATGGCGCATGGGTATACTCTTCCTCCAACACAGTGGCGAGAAACATTTGATAAAAGGTTGCGATGTAAACCCAGTGTTATTTTTATGGGTTTTCACCCTTATGTCTTGGGTCATACATCACATCCATCAAGTCCTCATGAAAGTACATAGTCTGAGGGACTGTGGGATAACATTATCTCAATTTTCGACAAGGTGGCACATGGGTATACTCTTGCATGTGAGGCCTCATATATATATATATATATATATATATATATATATATATATATATATGTGGAGCCTCTGTGGTACAGTGGTAAAGTGTACGTTTTCTTACACTGAAGAATGAGGGTTCGTGCCCTGCTAGGGTCATAAACTTTGGGAGCGTTCTTCATGCCACATACTGCATTGGCGGATGCAAGGGGTGCTGTGGTTGAACCAATGTCACATACTGGAAAGTATGTTTGCACCCAGTCAGCTTGCTTGGGACGATTACACTTGATTCACAGACTATACAAACATCCAAAGCCACTCCAACACAACAATTACACTTACAAGCACTTCTCACTCTACCAGACAGCCTAAGCCACTTGCTAGAGATACATTGGCTGTATCGTCCCCACTTCAGTCAGGATAGGCCGGTCCTGCAGTGGACCCTCAAACAGCTGATGAGATGAGATGAGATACATATATGTAATGGGGCTATTGGTGAAAAACATGTATTGGATGGATAAATATAACTTTTTTCGAAAACTGGGTCAAGAATGATAATAAAATGTCGGCCCAATCTATGTATTGCAGATCACTCCAATCAAGCAGCTAACGACTGAGTAATATAATTATACATCATCCATCACAGATCATTTTCATATATTGGATAACTGAAATATATTTCATATAATATAGAAATTTCGACAGAGATGGGAGTTTTCCACAGGCAACTGTCTTGTTATAAACCAAAAGTCTTATTTTTGGTAATGTTTTTGTGGAACTGAACTTGTTTTCAGCTTACTAGATCATAATTGATAATATTAATGTTAACTTGCCCCGTGCCAGTGCTGTTATAAAAGTGGTCTGACGTAATTGCGCGCTCAGTGCCAGTGCCGTTTTAAAATGGTCTCGATTTCAAAAATTCATTGTGACCGCAATTTTCAAGCGAGGCTCGCAAAAATTGGTGTGCTTATAGGGCAACCCTTCCTCTATGTGCCCTCAGGTGGCCTGGCCCATACATCATCGCACTCACGCCTCAGCTTGCTGTGCCTCACTGTCCTTGTGTCAGTCATACAATGCAGTGATGTCTTGCTGCCGTCTCTCTGATGAGGAGATTCAGGACCTCCTGAAGGTTCCCTACACTGGGGAAAATGATCTGGAGGATGACAACGTGCATGATAAGGACTACATCCAGCCTGAGGAGGAAAGTATTAGTGATGACGAAATTCCCTCACCTAGAAAATCCAGGTATGTGGGCTACACTAGGGCAACACGTGGTAGAGGGCCACCTGCACGTCGTCATCTTGCACGTCATGACGATGAGGAGGAAAGGGAGGAGGAAGGTAGTCCTGCAGTTGAGGGGTGGTTGGGGAGGCAAAGGATTCCACCACATGAGAAAGAAAGTGTGAGGAGGAAGCATGGAAGATTTGGGAAAGTTCCATTGTTGGGGGAGAGTGACTCATCTCGCCCACGCTCTCCCTTGCCCTCACGTGACCCAGCTCAGCCCAGCACCTCAGGACAAAGTCTTCCCGTCTTACCCACCCCCAGCACCTCATGTGAAACTCTTTCCCCATTCCCCACACTTCCCCACAGCCCAAGGAACATAGAGATGATGATGATGAGGAAACGATGTGGGAGTGGAGGACAATAGTGACTTTGTCCCCCACATTCACCCATTCATGAACGAACTTCCAGTAGGCTTGACTTTGTCAGGAACTGCTTTCCTGTGGAGTTTGTTTTGAAGACTGTGGCCCTGACCAATGCCTTTGCTGTATTTGAACGTGGGGGAACAACACAGTCGATTGTTTGAACCTGACGTGACCCTAGGTGAAATGTATGTGTTCCTAGCACTTGTGCTTTTGATGGGGATTTTGAAAAAAAAAATCAGCTTCTCTCATATTGGACTGTGGATCCAGTAATGGTGACACCATTTTTTGGCAAGGTGATGGGAAGGAATCCTTTTCAGTACATCCTGAACCGCCTTCATTTTTATTACATCCTTGACCCTGGTAATGCAAACATCATGGACAGGATGAGGAGGATACGTCTGGTTTTTGATCACCGAGAAATTCCGTACCTCCTTCTCTCCATACCGAGACCTCGTCATAGACGAGAGTCTAGTGCTATGGAGAGGTAATATTGCTTTTCGTCAGTATATTCCCAGCAAAAGACACAGGTTTGGCTTCAAAATCTTCATGATGTGTGGCTGTAAGACTAGGTATGTGCAGGACATAGTCCTGTACACAGGTATTCAGATGGACATCATAGAAGATAGAAGTTTGGGATTCTCAGGGGCTGTGGTAAAAACTATGATCGAGGAATACCTTCATCGTGGGCACATTTTATACCTCGATAATTGGTACACAAGCCACCTTCTAGCCAGGTACCTTCACCTGCAGGAAAATGGTCTGTGCAGCACTGTAAAGAAGAACCATCGGCACATGGTGAAGGTGGAGGGGAAGCTTCAGAAAAACGACTTTATTTTTTTTACAAATCACATAATATCCTCAAAACAGCATGGCATCACAATCGCGAAGTATTCTTCCTCTTGTCTTTTCATTGGCTCCCTGTACACCGCACAGACAGTGTAGATTACAAGGCAGAAGGGTGGCGCCATGTCTGGAAACCAGAACCTGTCTTGGCGTACAATGTGAATATGCGACAGGTGGATCAATCAGACGCCATGATTTCCAGCGTTGACTGTGCCAGGCCCATGATGAAGTGGTATAAGAAATTATTCTTCCATCTCCTCGACATTACCTTTCTCAACGCTCACTATCTTCACGCACATACCACTGGCATCCAGGAGACCTTCGAGGGCTATATTCGCGAGCTGGTGTGGGAAATAGTGGGAGAATGTGGGGAAGATAGAAGTACTGCTCGCCACCGCCACACCGCCGCCACACCTCTCCGCCTCACCTCTGGACATTTCCCCAAAATTGTCCCCCCAGGTGGAACACGTCAGAATCCCCAGTGGAGGTTTACGTGTGTGCAAACAGCACTGTAAGGCCACGTACTCAGCAGAAGGACTCAAGGTATATGTGTACAGAGTGTGATGTAGGACTGTGCTTATACCCATGCTTCGAGGAGTATCACACTCTCGCTAACAATTGAGAAACAATAGTGTGGTAAAGACGAGCAATAAAAGGACGCTCAAAAAGTGTTGTAAATATGAAAATAGACGCATGTTACAAGTACTGCATACAGTGATGACATGTTGTAAATATTTTCTCGTAAGTGTAAGGACTGAATGTTGTGGAGTTTTATGTATGTTCTCATAAGTGTTAGATGATGTATTCACAGTGAGATGATCAAAAATACTCTGGTAATGTCTGTGTATACTGAAGGTATATTGTAAATAATTTACTGTAAGTGAAAGGGCTGTACATTGTGAAGTCAAGTTATGCATATTTGCTCGTAACTGTAAGTGATACGTATAGTGTTGCATGAGTAAGTGATTTTTTTTCCCCCAAAACACGACTTCTTTATGAAATAATATTTTTTTGTGTGTGGGTGTAAAGTGGACAGAAAAGCGTTAAGACCATTCCTATATCATCCCTGAGTCATGTTGGCGAGAATACCTGAGTTTACCTTGCATAGAAAACGGGTTTTCTCTCACAGTCACTGGCGATTCCTCGCTCGCTCACATCTGGGGACGGCCGGAGGGACTACAAAAAACGCACTTTCAGCCTCTGGTGTTTTTTTTTATGGTCATATTCATTTTTTTCACATCAAAATCTATCATTTTAGCCTTGAAAAAAAAAAAAAACAATAATTGGGTGGCACGGGGGTGACACTTAGAGCTTGAAGTGGCCAGCATGCGGCGGGTTAAAGGGGCATTGGTCTACACACAAAATATGTACAACTTAGTGTATAAAATGGTCAGAGTTGCACTAAGGGCAATGAAGGTCATCTGTGGCTCAGTGGTAAGATGCACATATCCGATGTGTTGGAGGCATGGGTTCAAATCCCATACCAGGCAGTTAATTTAATTTGTTTCATTTCAGACAGTCCATCACTTAGCAGCAATTCGGAACAGATGGAGATACTGAGCTGGCAACATAGTGTGTATTCATAGATGTAACTTGGGTAAGAGAGACTCCACTCAGCAAATCAGGTGTCAGGTGTTGTGAACTGTACGGTAGGCATTCAGAGGACAAAGGCTCGAATCCTGATTTTTTTTTTAAAGGAAGCTTTTAAAGGACAAAAGTTTACAATGTTATTCCCTCAAAGGAAGAAAAAGTAAATTTCAAGATACGTAAATTTCAAGTTATCCAGACACAGTTACTTGTAAAATGGCCCAACTACTTACACCCGATTCAGATTTGATTACTGGCATCTGATACAGACATGATATTGGGCCAGAACAGAACCAAATCCGAATCTATGTGCAAACGGTTGTCGGCACTTGCAATGGGACGATTCAAGTCATCTGGTTTACCTGTGCCATTCCGACACCACGTGCCATCACAAGCCGGCATCAGTACAGTTCTGATCCAACACAATCATGTTTGCTGGGAAGGGGAGTCGTTCGGTCCTAAGTGCTCAAACATAACCTAAACTAACACTATTAAGTGTTATACTTGAGAATTCAATGGTTTGTGAAGTTGTAGATGTAAATACAACACTATATGAAGTTTCATATAAATACAATACCTATAATACGAATACAGTACAATGTAGTACTGTTACAGTACACTTACTGTGCCAGGAAAGGATGCTGTTGAAATATACTGTGCCAGGAAGGGATGCTGTTGACATCATGGGCTGATTCCTGAACTTCCCTCTTGTTTGGTGACCTTTGTCCGCAAAATCCTGGGGAAGTTGAGTCGCGATTTGGCCGGTCATTATATCCTACATTCGCAATACCAGGGTTCATTATAGCCAGAGTTTATTGCGTAATAGTTCTGGCGTCATGTGTCCTTACCATATATTTGTGACATTGTATTATCTGGACATAAGAAATAGATTCTTAATATTGTCCTCCTCTGTCAAGATTATTTTTTAACCCGCCCCATCCTGGAGACGTGAATTCACGTCCTCACATGATGTGCACTCATTCCCGGAGACGTAAATTAACGCGTCAACATAGCAAGGTCCCTAATTTGCACAATTTTCAATTTTACGAGTGATTTTTGGCACGTATACACGGGACACCTTCCTCTACAAGATGCCAGGCAGGGACAATGCCTTACCCAGCATGACCTCCTCCCCCCCCTCTGCATGACCTTTTCTCAGCAATTCACCTGTTATCAGTGACCTGGCCAGTAAAGCCATGTCATGCCATGGTATGAAATTCAGGGCCAGAGTGATTCCCCAATCAATGTCAATGTGGAGGACAAACATTAGAGGAAGAAACAGTCAGAAATTATGCTCAGGTAACGTGGCAAAAAAAGGTCAGGAATGGTGATGAGTTAGTGAGTGAAACAATGCTTATAATGCCTGTATTACCGTTTGAAAACCAATATACTCTCGTACTACATATAAATTCGTACCAGATAAATAAATAAATACCGTTTATGAGTGGTGTAGAATAGTTATCCTCCCATAGAACTCGTTTTCTTTGCAGCCAGCCTGATAGAAAACCCTGTAAGGTAAGGAGGTACTCCTACCTGGATCTAGTATTTTAAACCTCAGGTGAGTGATTTCTCTATGAATTTTTGATGTTTCTCACCAAAAGCAGATGTTTGAGCCAAAAAAAAAAAAAGGTCCAAAAAAGTCAGGAGTGGGGCGTACCACTGCCCAGAAAACGTCGGGATGGGGCGGGTTAATCAGGGATGAAAGGTATGGGCCAGTAAGGTAAAGTGCTGTGATGACTGGAGCTGGAGAAACTCAGTGTGTGGATTTTGAATGTCATTGTCGTGGAAAACAGTTCATTAGTAAATAGACTTAACAGGCGCACTTCTTCACACAGAAGGCAAGAACTTTGAATGTGATAACTATGGGAGACGGTTTGCTCACAAGAGCAGTCTGGTTCAACACCTTCTTTTCATGCCGAGGTGAAGCATCATTATAAGTTCATGAGTGTGGAAAATTTTTCACCAAACAGAGCAGCCTTACCAAACATTCATTTATTCACATTGGAGTGAAAAGTTTCCAGTGTGATGAGTGTGGCAAGTTATCTGCATGCAGAAGCAACCTCACTGACCACATGGTGATACACTCAGCAGTCAAAGATAATTTTTCTTGTGATCATTATGGAAAAAATTTTTCACAGAGGGGTAGCCTTACTCGACACTCGCTCTCTCACACAAGAAAGAAAAGCTTTGTTTGTGAAGAATGTGACAGAGTTTTTATGTAAGAGTTACCTGTATGCAGCATTTACTAATTCATTAGGGGATTAAGAGATTCGAGTGTGATGTCTGTGAAAAACAGTTAGCTAGGAAAAGAAACCACTGGGAAATATTTTCCCCCAGAGTTGCACTCTTTACTTTTTTAAATAGTTGTTCATGTTGAAAGCAGAGGAAAACCCTGAGAGCGTTAATGACCAATTCAAGCGATTTTATAACCCAGAGATTACATTCTGTTTAATAATTCTTTTAATTGAAAAATTAAATGCTACAGCATTTAACCCTTGTGGACAACTATATTGTAAATACATGTAAATACTTAGGAATCTTCCATTGAACTAACTGTGCCTGCGTGGTGGGATGACGTGCTCTCACGTGGAAAATGGATGAGGGTTTAATACATATTTACATAGATAAACGGAATAATTGGCTTTAGTTTAACACACCATGTCCTAGCAGATTTTTCACCAATGACCCCCCCCAATCCTAGCAGATTTTCAGATTTTTTTTTTTTTGGGGGGGGGCTAAAACCTCTGCTTTATATGAGAAACATCTTAAAATTCAGAAAGTGCTCACCTGAACTTAGAAATGCCCTGTACAGGTGACCCTCCCCTCACTTGACACTGTCTTCTCTGAGCCCTGCTCCAAAGAAGACGTTTTCTGTGGGAGGGGTAACTATTCCAAACCATTTAGATAAGGTAGATATTTATTTGGTACGAATTTACATGTAGTACAAGAGTGAATTGGATTTCACACAATAATATTGGCGATATAAGCATTGTTTCACTCACCAAACACATAAACATACTGCACCTTCCTTGGTGACGTTACCTCCTCATCACTTCAGCTCATTTCTTCCTCAAACACCACATAATATTTGTCCTCCACATCGGGAATCACTTTTGCGGGAGGGGGGGGGATCACGCGGGTCCAGGCAGTGTTGCCATCTGGTGTTAAATAGAAAGGGTAGAGTAAGGTCTCCCACATATGCCTACCAAAAATCACCCACAAAACTTGAAAAATGTGCAAATGACGGACTTCGCAATTGCAAAATGGGTAAACAGTCGTCAGGGGGTCAGCATGACAAAACGTTGCAACATGTATACACGTTGACGGGATGCCTCGGGTTAATTAAAACTAAGATTAAATTATTAGATTTGCCTTGTATATTTCATGAAATAATTTAACTGTATTTAGCCAATTATAATTAATAAATAGTTGGCATCTCTAAATCCTATGAGTGAGAAGAGACTCGCCAATTCTGTGACTCTGCTTCCTAAGCCCATTCAAGGTGCATGCTGTATAATACACACCTAAGGACGCTTGGAAGCCCCAGCCAAACCAACCGAGACATGAGACCTGTCATCATCTGTTATTCTGACTCTCTAGCTAAGTAACCTTTATGATTTGGCCAAATTGGGGGGAACTAGCTAAGATATAAGGAGGTAATTACCGGTGAGTTAGAATATTAATTACAGTATACCCTAATCTCCTAAGAGACTTATGTAAATTTACTATTGGTCGTGTTTAGACTAACACTCGTCAGAGAGAGGAGTGTATAAAATTTTCTGACAAAACCTGTCAAAGCCATGTCACACTCACACAGGAGAGGAAAGCTTCCGTTGCCGTCAGTGTGGTAAACTGTTTGCAAGAGAATGTAATGGCACACTTTGCCCTGAATTATAGCTATGGATGTGAGGAATGCAGGAAATTGTTTACAAAGAAGTGTAGTCTCAATAGACACTTACTTACTCAGGACAAACGCTTTACGTATAGTAAGTGTGGTCAGGAGTTTCTTGGTAAGAATTACCTTGATGAGCACCAGTTGATCGATAGTAGAATTAGAAACTTCAAGTGTTCTGAGGGTGGAAAACTATATGCTAGGAAACGAGGCCTTAGGAAACACATGCTGACTCGCCCTGGTAGGATGAACCTTGACTGTGGTCAGTGTGTAAGTTATTTTGCTAGTAAAAGTGATATGGCTCAGCACACATTGAATCATGCCAAGAATATTCAACAGTCAGACATTGGTGATTTTTTTTTTTTCAAGGAAATCAAGAAGTTAATGACAGCTGAGAATAATGCTGGATGACAAGAAAAATATAATTCAAACATTAATTACATCTTTAAATGGAAATAATTTCACATCCCAACTGTACAGTGAAGTAAAGTCGGTATCCAGTAGAGTAAAAGAATTCCATTTTGTTCATTTGGTTGTGTTCCTGAAGTCTTGTGTAACTTGCTTTTTAAGAGTTATTTTCATCTTTGAATGAAAATTAAGGTTTATTACAAAATTATCCTGATAATATGCCATTCCATTTACAATAACAATTGATTGCTTTGTAAAGAACCTTTTGGACAATCAAATTTTGCATCACTTGGAGGTCAGTTGACTTGTGCATTACTGAATATGCCTGAGTCCACAGCTGTTACCTTAATACTGCCAGAGCATCCATCCATCATGTAATCCTGTGTCGCCCCATGACGAGCGTAGGAACCCGGGGCTAGGCAGTTGGTCCTGACATTTAAGATGAGAGCGATCAATCTCTCATCCATGAGCGGCATTACATGAGGAATAAACCTCAACCGCCCCTTGGATATAAACCTGCACAGACTCAATCAGTGGTTTTATAAATGATGTATGTCTAGTGAGGAAAGTTGTCCTGTCAGTGTCGTCTGATGTTTATTTCATTACAATTATCTCATTCTTAAAAGTGGAAGCTCTCACATTCCAAGTCACTAGATGATAAGGTAAGAGTGTATGTGATATCTATTTTAAACCAAATATAAAAAGGTGTCAGCAAACACAGAGCATCTGGTACTCGGTCGTCATTTCATGCTGGTTATCATTTCATAAAGGTCCAGTATAAAGATAAGTACCAGTATATTGGAAAAAAGAGGTTACATACAGCACTGTTTTGAACGAAATCATACATTCTGACACTTGTTAGCCATACCTTTAAATGCTCTAACTCTGTCATTTAGGCTTTGCTGCCTACAGTATGTTACTGTAGGATAGAGCTGTTACGTTAGTTGGATTGAAAGAGAGAGAGAGAGAGAGAGAGAGAGAGAGAGAAACGCCTCACGTTATATTCCCTAGAAACTGGATCCACTAATTCCTGTCATCTACTCAGCTCTCTTCCTTACTGAACTTCCTCTCTTGTGAAAATTACTAAGTGTAGGCCATTATTTTATTGGCCCACCAGGTCTCCTTCACTCACATATCTTTCCATCACCAGTTATGTCAGTTTTGCCTCTGTGGCTATACAATCTAAGCAGTCATTTTCTCTTTGATTAGTGGATGGCATTACTGAGCATCACTCATTTGTATGACTTGCTTTTTCTCTCTTGCCTTGCCGTCCAAATATAATTCTCTATTGTTCTTTCTTCGCTGCTCTCATTATGGCTCTTTCACGCATCTCCATATCCTTGTTACACATAACTCCTGGTGGTAGGAGGTGGTGACCATCATCTCACTTAATGTAGTGCTGCCTACTTCTTCCTTAATTTTTATCGTTCTTTTTCTGTGTCTGCCCCCATCTCTTCCCATTTCTCCCATTCTTCTTGTCACTTTTTGATACTCTTCTGTCTTCCTTCAGGTGGCATTACAGGGCGTGATAAACCTAATGGTTTCCTGTAATCCTGGAAGCCATTTACAACATTTGGGTGGTAACCATATAACCAAATACCAGGGTGATTTGGATACTACTATGACGCCTCTGTTAACTGTGTTGGGACACAAATATGGTGTCCATCTGGGAACTAGATCTCCAGACTCTTCCCGCACAAGGAAAGATTGGTTCACTGCATGGAGCAGCCCTTCATGCACGATTGCTTCCTTGTGGTTCATCGGTCTGCTCAACCAAACAGACTGAGGTTGATTTAATACTCATCCTCATCCAATTCATTTTTGCCCCATGAGGAGTGTAGCAGCCCGGGGCTGGGCAAGCTGGTCCTGACATTTAAGGTGAGAGTGGCCAGCCTGACTCATCCCTGAGTGACATTACGTGAACAATAAACCCCAACCACCCTTTGGATATAAACCTGCACCGGCTCGATCCGACTGCAGCTCTTTAATTGCCTACTAAACCACCAGGCGCCATAAAATTTGGTCATATGGTTACTATGCAGCGTAGTAAATGGTTTCCTGGTGGACAGGAAACGATTAGGCTTTTCACTCAGTGTAGAGTCACCTGTAGACAGAATGAAGGAAAGAAAGACAAGAGGAATGATGGAAAGAAAGAAGTGGCCTTCCATGCCAAGTAAACCGTAATCCCCCAGTTTCCTTCTACCATATTAAATTTGACCATCCATACAAAATAGCCACACATTTCCACACACTCTGAGCTCCTATCACTTTCTACAAGTTTCCTGTGCTCTAAAAAAAATCCAACAATAACAGCAGAGCAGTCAGATGGGCAAAAACAAGATGCTTGAAGGAAGAGAATGTATTTGGAAGTTTTTATTCCATATTAGGATTGCCATTGACAGCCATCTCAACATATTTCAGTTACCAGGATTTCTTGCTAGTCGTAATGGAAACATTTGAAAATTGGGAAGAAACAAGTCAGACACAGATGATTAAGCCAAGTAACTGTGGAGTAACTTAACTTTTAAGTGACAATGTTAGAGTGAGTTTGTGTATATTTTTACCTTATTTACTTCACAAGTCGCTACCAAGTTAAACAAACATCCATGAGCATATAAACGCAGGGAAAATAAAGGGAGAACTATTACTCTGCTATTTGGAAATCCTCAATGTCAGTACAATAATAAGCTGAGAGACACTTATCTGCTTCACTGCCCACAGATTTTCTTTTTCTACGATGTTCTAGGGAAGAAAATAATGGACATTCTCTAACTGTGAGGTAGACGCTGTAGAAGAGCAGGCAAACTTCTCATGATGGTACAACAAGGTCTACACTGAGCTGGTTCTACAGATGGTTTAAATGATTATGGCTTTATTTCATTCACATTATAGCCAACTGAAGCTTAGGACAAAAAAAAAAAAAAAAAAAGTATTTGTACAGGAAATGAGATTTTTTTTTTTTTTTTTTACTACAAGTGTAAATATTGACTAGCGATTCATGTGTGCTTCATGTCCTGTGCATCTCACAAGTTTCATCCACACAGGATTGTTATTAGTTCCTTTGTTCTCAACCAAGCCACTCTTTGTTACCCCTCTTAGTTTCTTTACATGTATTTTTTTTTTTCTTTTAAACATTAGTAATGGTTTGGAAGAATGACATATCACATACCATCAAATGCTGAAACTTATTACTGTTGCTCAAGCTCTAACATCTGTTACATCGAAAAGTAGTTAGCTTATGTTCTGAACGGTTATCTGGATAATATTAGATTAAAGTTTATCAAAAATAATATGAGACAGACTTGTAGTGAACTGCGTTTTTTTTTTAAAGTTTGAATTTTTAAATATGTGGTATATTGGTAGAAAATAATAGCTATGGTAACATTATAGAAATTGCCAACAGAAACTTATAGGTTTATGGATGTATACAAGCAAAAACTACTTAATGAAAGCTAAACAATGGCCCTGTTATTTTTTTTTTCAAATTGTTAACAATAATTCCTGAAGTGCCAGTTATGCGTTTATGGAAGAGTAGTACAACTGTGAAGAGGTCAGAAGTATGTATTTGAGTCCAGTGACTAGGTCCATATCCATCATCCATGTTCAGTGATTGAGTTCGTATCGATGTCCAGTGATGTGGTGTCCAAGCCTTCACTGATAACAGCTCTCATTCTGTAATCAGAAGAAGTCCAATGTAATACCAAAGATAATTAAGATTAACATTTGGTTAGTACCATGTATTAACTAATTCTGCCCAAGGACATTTTTTTTTTTTCCAGAACATTACAGTCAGCTTAGGAGAGTACCCTAGCAGTGAATGGTTTTTGAAGGCTGACACTAGTGATTGTTTAATGTGGCAAATCCAGAATAACTATGTGGCTACACTGCCTGGTTGTGCAAATGTCCCTCAGCTACTTCCCTACTCCCTCAAAAGGAAGTTGGTGAACTGAGCAAGAGCAGCTGAAGCCTGCAGTCCACTGTATTTACATTTAAGATGTGTCAAAGGCCAAAATAACAACATTGTTCATAATTAAAAATGATGTTGTCTTCTAGTTATATTCACAGCCACATTGGTGTAGGAAAATTCTTTTTGTCATCGTAGAGAAGAAAATATGATTACTGTGTTTACAGGTCACCGCCAAGTGGACATTAGGACAGGGGTGGGTCTTATTTCTTCTTACCAGTTATAAGAGGACACAGTTGACCTGGCGGACAATCTGTAGGAAGAAAAAGTAGGCTGTTTTTTTCTGACTAAGCATGATTTTTTTTAAAGGCAGAGATACATATATAAACACGAGTAGGTACACTTATTGCATAAAAACACTGTACAGCTGAGAGAGAGAGAGAGAGAGAGAGAGAGAGAGAGAGAGAGAGAGAGAGAGAGATCGTAAGGAGTTAAGGGCTCACCTATTGGAGATAATTTATTAAGGCAGCAGACACAGCCAGGGGAACAACACAAGCCTTCCTGCCGAATCCTGCAGTACATCTTTGACAAAAGAGGATTGTAGCACACACCCCTTAGCAAGGCACACACTGTAAACCTGCAGAGTTGACATGAAGGTTGTATTACTTATGTGAATAGTTATGAGTTCTTTTATTCATCTCGGTAAGGGCTTTTCGAAATGGGGGAACTGGGCATGAAGATAACATTATCTGTTGGCTTTAACATTCTTTAATTTGCCGAGTTAAGAGGAAGGCTCGATTGCTTACGTGAATAGTTAATGTGTTCTTTCAGACAGTTTAGTAGTGGTCTTTTGAACCGAGGGGGAGGGGGTCAGACACAAAGATAGCACTGCCCAGAGGCTCTAGCACGATCAGACCTTCCAAGTTGACTTGAAAGATAAATTGAGATCCCCCTCAAAGAGGATGATGTGCTCTTCAGTTTTTTCTTGTTGTCAACTGATGATTTTACTGATCTTAGGAAAGGTATCTCATACTGAAAAAAATTATTAATGCTGTATCTGAACTATTTCGAAAAGTCCATTAAGAGCTAAAGGAAATCGTGTGATGATGAGAATGAAATGCAGAAAGATATCCAACGGGTCAGTGGATTGAGTAATTACTGAGACCTTGAACTTCATGATGTAGTTTCTGATGTGGGAGTGTCTCTTGAAGCGCTGCCCTCCCCCGCCATGCCCTCTCCTCTGCCCTCCCCTATCCTGCCCTTCTCTACCTTTTCCTTCCTTACCCTGCCCTCCCGTCGTTTACCCTCCATATCTGCCCTTCCATTCCCTTCCCCAGTCAGTCAGTCCCACCCTAAGGATAATCACATGAAAGGTGCAAGTGAAGCTCTGTATGATGCTTCACTTTAGCTGCATAAGATTTCACACACAAGGGATCAAATTCTCGGCGGGTAAGGAAACTCCCCAACAGTTTTCTTAAGCAACTTCTTTTTTTTTTTTTTTTTTTTTCACAGTACTGTCCTCTTCTGTGTTATATAGATCCTTCCATTATCGCCATACCCTGCATAAATAACGTACAAAAGGATGATATCCAGCCGCATCCAAAATTAAATCGCTAAGGAAGAGGTGTTAGGGAGCTTCCTTAATCGACGAGAATGCGGGCCAGGGTTCCTCACAAGCCAAGTCCCATAAGATCTTACATTTATCTAGTAGGCTGCTTATGTACTAGAATCCGAATATCACTCACTCCTTGCCATAGCATCCAAGACGGTGATAAGATCTAATACGCAAAATAAATCGCTCAAGAAGATGTGCAACGAAGCTTCCTGTGCCAGCAAGCGTTTAACGTCGCTTACCCTTTGCTGTAGCAATCCACTGGAAATATGGTGATCGGGGGTTTGATAATCGGGTCTATGCCGATCAGTTCTGTGGCGTTATCCCTCTCTCCAAGCTCCAGCCGTGTGTCGTCATCCTCCCTGAAATCCACTTCTTCCTTCGTCATAAGATTCTGCCGCCACAAAAGAAGGCGTTATCAAAATAAATAAATAAATGTAATAAATCAAACAAATGAATGAACAACTCCAAAACGCAAATGTTAGGTCAATCCATGGCGTTTATTTTATAGTTCAAACTGTTCATCAAAGTGTGTACTAGTAACTAGGCACAGTTCATCTCTGAATTGATCAAGGTAATAAAGAAAAAAAAAACACACATATATATGAGTAACACTAGAACGCAAATCTAATGTCAGCCTAGGGAAGTTATTCTGAGTTCAATCTATTCATTAAAGTGCGTAATTAGATACTGTACAATTTATCTCTGAATTAACAAGAACCGCTAGTAATGACAAACACATCACTAAATCTGTTAGTAAAACATTGCAATTTTGACTATAGCCTTGGAAGGGGAGTGGTAGCCAGAATGAGTCCTTCCTCAAGCTGGCGAAGCACGAATGGGAAAGGGGGAGCGTGATGCTTGTGGCAGCCCAAGTGATGTAATGGTTATGTTTTTATGTGCATGTGTGTGTGTGTGTGTGTGTGAGAGAGAGAGAGAGAGAGAGAGAGAGAGAGAGAGTGTGTGTGTGTGTGTGTGTGTGTGTGTAAGACTCACCGCAGCCTGAGATACTCCCAACAAGATGGTCAGGCAGAGAAGCACTTTCATCTTGGTGGTTTGGGCTGCCTTGTTGCTGTTCTGACTGTTGACCAACTCTGAAATGGTTTCAGGGCGGTATAATAGGTGGAGAGAATGGAGAATCAGACAGGCTAGAAGAGTATGTGCGTGAGATGGACGGAGAGAGGAGGAGGGGGAGACCAAGGATGAGATGGAAGGATCAAGTGGAGAAATATATGAGGGAGAGAGGTGTGTGAGTTGGAGCGAGGGCAGCCAAACGGCAGGGAACACGTTAACAAGGAGGTGACTTTTTTTGTGGCCACTCGTTGCAGAATCAAGGTATCTAGCAATAGAGAGAGATAATAATCTCGAAAGGATTGGCCACAAACAAATCGCCTCCATGTCGCCTTCCATTTGGCTGTTCTTCCTTCAAGTGACACATTGAAGAGACAACATTTACTTCTAAAAATAAAAATATCTTGACTCCCTCTCCAAACCGTTATGTTTACATTCTATAAAGGATCGAAACTCACACTATTTACCATACTGGAATCCCACTTCGATCACATCTAAAAATTGTAAGACAACCCTGAGCAGCAAAAAAAAAAAAAAAAAAAAAAAAAAAAAAAAAAAACTTTGACCCTGTTCCATCAAGTGAAACCAAACCGATAAAAGCAAGAATAGATTCAACCCTCACCTGTGTGGATGAGCTTGATGAATATCGTTCTGGCTGGCAAGTGAGCTTCCATCCGCCTCAGACTTGCTTATATCAGACCGCCAAAACTCTGAATTATACAGTTGTTCATTTCAGACTCGGAGTATTCCTTTTCGTATCAAACCCAAAATCAGAATGAATAAATTTTGGCTGATCGTTAATTTTTCAAGCACGTACAGTATATTCACTGACAGTAATTACCTTATCAATAAACGCAGGTTGAACGTTAATTTGTCCAAGACGCAAATTCACAGAGAAATTAACATATTGTGATGAGATACCACTCATATTTAGTTTATGAGATTCTAAAAGCCAGTAATAAAATGGCTGAACGTTAATCTTTCAAATATAAAGACTCAAAGGTAGCAATTGACTTATCGTGAGAAAAATTCCACACATATTTATCTCTCATTAGAAGTAATAAAGAAAAAAAAATCACTGTCGGCAAGTAGTATTGCCGTTATGATGCAATAAATGGAACTACTTAGTGAAGACAAACTACCCATATCTGGATCTTGTGAAAACTATCTAAATATTAGTTTCAGCAACTTACAGGAGCAGAAAATTCAATGGTTAAAGGGTGGTTATCGTAGTGGATAATTTGTTGCCTGCCGTCCGTGTTGCCATGCGCGGTAAATAATTTGATGCCTTATTAGATATCTCTTAATCGCCCCTGTCTAAAGTAATAAGCTAATTTAGAAATAATTTTTGTATATCCACAGCTGAAGCAAGAATTTACCTTTGCGTGTGAAATGGCAAGGTTGAAGCCCTCATTTTCTCATGTTCGTTTCCTTCATCTTTCGCTCCTCCTCTCTCCTGCTTTCTCTAATGTTTCCCCTCCTTCCCTCCTGTTATCTCTCTCTCTCTCTCTCTCTCTCTCTCTCTCTCTCTCTCTCTCTCATGTACCTGGCTTTAACTTCCTAAAAGGTATTACTCTAGGTATGACTCGACTAATTTATGGAGAGCAACGGGTGTAATTAACTGGTTTGATCAGGTGCGATAACCGATCCTTAAGATAAAACACCGCGCTTAATTTGATTACTGGACGCTAACCAGTTATTAGGCAGATTACACACCTTCACCTGAATTGCCGGGCTGAACACTTGACTTCTGTATGCACATGCACTGGCAAGAGCGGATGGATACATGTTTGGGAACAATTTTATACATACACAGGTTCATATGTTAACTTCCTTGTATATCTGCCTATCGATCTATCTGTCTCTCTATTTTCTGTCATTGATGATGATCAAGATGATAACGGCGTTCTTCTAGGTGACGAGATGATAATGGCGACGTGACGGGTATCTGAAGACGTGACGTAACCATCCAAGGCGGGGGCAAGTGTACAAGTGTTTCTCTTCAGTGACGTAAGCTTTCTTACTAATGTCCGCCTCCCACGTGCTTTCTCCCCACCTACGTTAATCCAGATTTTGTCTTTCCTCTTTTTACCTATTTTTTTTCTTCTGAATACTCTCTTATAAATGAATGAGTGAATGAGTTAATGAATGAATTAACTGGTATGTAATTTATGTAATCCAGCCTCTGTCTGTCTTCACCAAAATGATATATGAGGATATGTATTTTCCCCGAGGCATATTTGTACATTTCTGTCTCTAAAGTACATATTTACATTTTTCCGAGGGTGTGGTACACACACACACACACACACACACACACACACACACACACACATATATATATATATATATATATATATATATATATATATATATATATATATATATATATATATATATATATATATATATATAGATAGATAGATAGATAGATAGATAGATAGATAGATAGATATATACAGAGAGAGAGAGAGAGAGATAGGAGACAAGGTGAAGTAAGATGGAGTAGCCTGGCACTCTAACACACCTGTACCCAGGTCAAATCTTCACACTTTCACGCTGTCACTCCTTTTCATTTCCACATATAGATATAGATATAAATATTTTAAGGCACAATACATGGAAAAGTTGGTCACATTCTTTTCCTAACTCTGAATTAATATATATTTACTGTTAATTTGATAGAAAATGTTATACTTGTCCTCCCCCCCCCTCTCTCTCTCTCTCCCTCTCTCTCACACACACACACACACACACACACACATACGGAATGGAGGAGATCTCTGAAAGAATTATACTAACTGGAGATTTCAATAAAAATATAAATTGAAATACTCTAGACATAAAAAGCCAGGAATGCTGTTGGGACCAAAAGCTCCTGGACCTTGTGCCGTTTTTCCTAACACAGCATGTAGAAAAAAGAACCAGAAAAAGAGGACTTGACATACCATCAGTACTAGATCTTATATTTACTAGGCAAAGAAAATGATATTGACAATATAACGTATCACCCTCCATTCGGCAAAAGTGACCACTCAGTATTAAGTTACAACTTCAGGATTACATATGACATAGTTAATAGTAACGAAAGTTACAAAAAGACCCTTAACTATAAAAAGGGCAACTACCATGACCTAAAGAAATACTTCTTAGAAATAGATTGGGAGAAAGAGCTTAGAGGAGAAGATTTAAATGATATATTTAGAAAATTCAGTGAACTTTATGAAACAGGAGTCCAGAAGTACATTCCACAGAACAAAGAAGCGGAAAACAAAATAAAAAAATGGTTTAATACAGTAAAAAAACAAAGAAAAAAGAGATTCGCTGTGGAACAGATACAGAAGATACAATAGTGACAGGCCATATAACAAGTATAAACAGGCAAGAAACGATTATACAAGAATAAGGAGGGAAGCCCAAAAACAATTTGAGGAGGACATCGCAAATAAAAGTAGGGATCAACCGAAGCTGTTTTACAGCTACAACCGAAGCAAAACGAAAGTAAAAGATAAAATACAATCCATTACAAATGAAGGGATCATCTACACAAAAGAGAAGGACATTTGTGAAGCACTAAATAAGAATTTCCAATAAGTTTTTACAGCATAAAATAATTTTGAGAGAGATTATATGGAACATGCATGCCGACACATACCACCAAATATATAAATATCAAAAAGAGAAATACAGGAGGAGTTAAGTAAATTAGACAAAGAAAAAGCAAATGGTCCTGATGAAATTTCATGTTGGGTGCTACATGAATGTGCAGAGGAGTTAAGTAAACCATTATATTTAATTTTCAATGAATCTTTGGGACAAGGTAAATTACCTGATATCTGGAAGAAAGCAAACATTGTTCCCTTATTCAAGAGAGGCAATAGACAAAATCCACTCAAGTACCGACCAGTATCACTAACCAGTGTTGTAAGCAAGGTATTAGAAAAACTGATAAGAAAAGTTTGGGTAAATCATCTAGAAGAACACAGTATGATAACTGAAAGACAGTTTGATTTCAGAAAGGGAAAATCATGTGTTACTAATTTGTCGAGCTACTATGACAGAGTAACAGACACATTACAGAACAAAGAAGGATGGGAGGACAGTATCTCTTTAGATTTCAAGAAAGCATTTCACAGAGTACAGCACGAAAGACTTTTATGGAAACTGTACCATCAAGGAGGAATCCGAGGCAAAATGTATTGTTGCGTGCAAGATTTTCTCAAAAAAAGAGAAATGAGAAAAGTACTAAGGGGAAATTACTCATCATGGAAGGAAGTAACTAGAAGAGTTCCACAGGGCTCAGTGCTGGAACCAATCATGTTTTTAGTGTATATAAATGATATAGACAGTAACACTGGAAATGAAAGCTATCTAAATATGTTTGCTGATGAGGCCAAAATACAAAGGAGAATTACTAATACAGACTCTTGTAAAGAGCTACAAGAAGAATTAAATAAACTTCATGAATGGAGCAATACATGGCAAATGGAATTCAATGTGGACAAGTGTCATGTAATAAAGTTTGGTAAAATTGGATAAAGACCTGATAGGGATTATAAGTTAGGAAGCAAAACCCTTCACACATCAGAAAAAGAGATGGATCTAGATGTGATTATCAATAACAGACTATCTCCGGCCGACCGCATCAGTGAGAAGGTATGGAACATGTATACTATCTATCTATCTATAGCCCGACGCCCTAATCCGGCAAAGGGTGGCCGCAGACAAAACGCCTCCAAGTCACTCTGTCACCCACCATTTGACTCCCCTCCCCCCAACTCACCCCCCCCTCCCTCATATACCTCTCAACTCCATCCCTCCACCTCATCCTCGGTCTGCCCCTCCCTCTCCCTCCCTCCACCTCACCTACATACACCCCCTTAGTCAGTCTTTCATTCTCCATCCTCTCCACATGTCCAAACCACCTCAGTGTATTTCTCCTAATCTTTTCAACCACATCCACATCTACCCCACAACGTTCCTTCACTTCTTCATTCGTCAACCTGTCCCTCCATGTCACTCCACATGCTCCTCTCAAGTAACTCATTTCCACTGCTCTCACTCTTGACTTGTTCCCCTCTTGCAAGGTCCACGCCTCGCTTCCATACGTCAGGGTAGGGATCACAATACCATCATGCAGTGACTTCTTAACTTCCATACTCACCTCCCTATTTCTCATCACTGCTTTCAGTGTGCCAACAACCTTCCTTCCCTGCTGTACCCTTTCACGTACTTCATCCCCCAAAGTTCCATCCTTACTCATCACACTACCCAAGTACTTGAATGCACTCACATTCTCCATATCCTCACCATCCAACCTCACTGCACACTCTGTGACTTCATTCCTCTCAAACACCATAACTTTACTTTTGTTTACATTAACTTTCAGCTTCCTCCTCCTACACACTGTCCCAAATTCATTCACCAAACCTTGCAACTCCCATTCATCTTCACTCAACAATACTGTATCATCAGCAAACAGCAACACCGGAAGCTTCCAAATCTCACCCTCATTCATTAGGGCCACCCCCACATCCACTGCCCTACCTTGTACCTCCTTTACGACCCCATCCATATATATATTAAACAGCCATGGAGACATTACACACCCCTGTTTCAGTCCCACATTGAGATCAAAGAACTCACTCAGCTCACATGTATACACTGCTTGCAAATATGAGAATAGCATTCACATACTTAAATGATGACATGCTAAGAAAAATAATAACATCATTCATCAGACCAAACCTGGAGTATGCGTCAGTGGAGTCCTCATCTCAAAAAACATATAGGTAATTTTGAAAAGTTCAAAGGGTCCCCACAAGATGGGTACCAAGCATCTCAAAAAACACATACTGTAGATAAGACTGAAAAAGTTCAAAGGGCCGCTACTAGATGGATACCAAACTTAAGGGATCTAAGCTACGAAGAAAGACTAGAAAAACTGAATCTACCTACACTACAGGAGGCAAGGAAAAGAGGAGACATGATTATGCTATACAAATGCATATCAGGGAAGAAGAATATAGACATAAATGATTACATAACCTATGGGGATGCATCAGCAAGAGGACATTGGAAAAATCTGCATAAAAAGAGAGGTGATAAAGACGTAAGGAAATTTAGTTTCTACCAAATATGGCAACTGATCAGTGGAATGTACTACCGAATGAAATAGTGTGTGCCAAAACAATTAATAAATTTAAGGATATGTACGATACAAATGTTTTAAGACACGGGACAGTACGAGCTTGACTCACTCCTGTAAAGATACAGTTAGGTAAGAACAATTAGGTAAGAACACACACACACACACACACACACACACACACACACACACACACACACACACACACACACACACACACACACACACACACACACACACACACACACACACTGCACGCCACTTAACTTCACACTGCCGCACCACACAGTGCCACATCACAAACATCACAATACACTTAGGCACATCACGCACTGCCACACGTCTTAGGGCAGCACATCTAATTGGCCTAGGAAATTTCATAACACCTCTTCCTTAGCAATTTATTTTCCACATCACTTCTTAACAGCCCTCTTGCATTTTTCTGATTAAACAATGTCAGTTTTAAAACTATGTAAAATAATAAAGGAGATAATGTGTATTACGCAAAATAAATCGCTAAGGAAAAGAAACTACGAAGCCTCCTATGCTAAGGAAGAGGCATTGAGAATATCCAAACCCTCCATCATGATCATCCATACTCCCTATTGCCACACCTACCCTTCCCCAGTTCCCACGGGCTTTCCTAATACCTTACAGCCTTATCAGTGGGTGTCGTGGTATCTGTGTCATGTCTTTAGTCTGGTATTTCCGGTGTCACATTTTTTTTTCTACGGTGTTGCATTTCATAATCCACTGGACAACCTGATACACTCCATGTGACAGTGAATATTCGAATTTACAGGTTTCGTGTACAACATGAATCGTTCGAAAAGACAGTCACTGTATACTCGAATTAAAACGTTTTGTAGACAACGTGTATGAAAAGACAATCAGTGAATACTCGAATTAACAGGTTTCGTGGACAACATGAATCATTTCGAAAGACAGTCAGTGTATAGGCCTACTCGAATTAAAAAGTTTTGTAGACAACGTGAATGAAAATAGCCAGTGAATATTCGGATTAACAAGTTCCCCGGACAACATGAATCATTCTAAAAGGTAGTAAATATTCGAATTAACAAGTTCCGTGGACAACATGAATCATTCCAAAAGATAGTCAGTGAATATTTGAATGAACATGTTCCATGGACAACATGAACCATTCCAAATGACAGTTAGTGAATATTCAGTTTAACAGGTTTCGTGAGCAACATGAATCATCCCAAGAGACAGTCAGTGAATATTTGAATAACCAGTTTTCATGAAATGGGCCTGAAGTACCTGAATGTCTTTTGTATGGGTCAGCATAAACTTTTCAAAACACTCTAACTTGGCTTAAAATTGCCATCTCTATGTTGAATGCTGATTAGAAATGGGTGTAGAGCTATAACATTGTCTTATTCTGCCAGTGAGCTACGTAAAATAAGTTGCAATATTACAAAAATCTTGGTCACGTTAAGGTAGAATGAGTATAGTAGTAAACATTCCATAGCAGTAATAATTCCCGATGTATCGGTGTTGGTCAAATTGCACATGCACGCTTACTCTGTTGTTTTTATTGTCATTTTTCGTACAAAGTTTACTAAATTTTTCTCCACGCCATTTTAATTCTTGTTCATCTGATAGCTTTGCCGGGTGATGGTTATGTCTCTTGTTTTTTTCTGTTCCCTGAGTGACGGATTATTTCACACTTAACCATTTGAATCAGGTGGCTTATTATTTAGCAGAGCCTTATATTCTTATTCTTATTAGTTTTATTTTTTTGATTCAGCCCTCCAAGTGAATTATTTCAATTCAAGAGAGACTTTCCGAAGTGCAGGGATTAGATACAGCCTTCATTAGCCACTTCCCTGCCAGAAACCCCCCCTAAAGCTGAAAAAAAAAATCGTCTGATGGGACTTTAAAATGAAGAATACGTCATCAGATTGAAGAGGTTAATTCAGGTATTTCGAAGAAGAATGCCAGCCACAGGGAGGAAGGAAACAAAGATACATTCCGATAATACAGAAAAGACAATGTACAGGAGAGTCACGGATTAGGTTTACTCTCCAAAAAAAAAAAAAAAAAAGATAATGTTCTGACGGTATATAAGGGACCAGCCGTGTCACCCAGAGGAGGACTTAAGAGACAAGACACGAGAAAGCAACAACACACATTTTCAGCGAGACAGGATGATCTCAAACCTACTCTTGATAATTCTTCTTTCTTCAGCTCAAGGTTGGTTGCAGTAGACATCTTGACACCGAGGCAATATGTCATCAGACTTTTCCTTGTTTTTTTTCTTATTTCAGCTTAAGGTAATTTACAAATGACAGACACTTAGGCAAGATGACCCAACTTTATTTTTCATCTCTGTTTAACCCAACGCAGGCCAAGCTGTCGTAATTAAACATGCTGTTATATTAAGAGGGTTAGTTTATCTAAGGCCCAAGTAATAGGTCTTGAGTTTATCTTACTGCTGCCTTTTCGTGGTTTTTATTAAGGAATATACCTGAGAGTCTAAATAATGAACATTTGTAAAGACCCTCACCCCCCAACCCTTAGGCATAGGAAATGTTAGACCCCAAACCTACCTGTTCCTGCAGAATTTTACCAACTTAATTAGTATCATATTTTTTAGATGGATTATAATAAATACGGTTTGCAAAACACGTTTCCCGCCAGTATAAATGCTCATGTAAATGCTGACCTGTAAGTGTGCATAGTAAACAGACAGGTAAATAGTGTGAAAGATATGACCATAACTTGCAAAACTATAAATCTGTTGTTGGTAATATATATCATTCAAGTCACCACGGTTTTGTAGTTAGACAGAAGGGGTTAAGACTCGCATCCCATAAAGTAACAAACCACACATTATTTACTATCCCAACAAAGTGGTCAAGCCTTCATGGAAACAACTTATTTCCTCATCATAAGGTTTAATAAATACACCGTGCAACTCAAGTGTCTTCCTCTCACCTCCCTACCACTTCTGACGATATAGACAAACTATTGTAGATGAAATGTCTTAGATAACTGAAATATCTGGAGAAAATTTTGTAAAGCTGATAGAAAGTTAAACTAATAATGAAAGTTCTATTTTCTCTTGATTATTAGTGAGATCCGGTGTCTGTGTTATCTTCGTCACTCTCTTCTGTTATTTGCTGGTATTTCAACATGACCTCGTAATGAGAGTATTTGGTGATTTCATGAGAGATCTGTTTTACACGAGTCATTTAACACGTCCATTTTCTTTTTTTATTCCATTGCTGATTACACAGGTGACTGGAGGTACGCAAGAGAGGGGTGTCTGCTATCCCCCCAACCTCTTCCCCCACTGCACACTACCTTCAGACAAGGGAGGAGGTGATTAGTTCAATAAACATAAAGTATAAAAATAAGGGAGCCTAAACACTATTCAGTTTCACTAATCGATTTCAGTCAACTCAAGAAAGATATCTAGTAGTGAATGGGATAACGATGACTGTGCCTAACCCACCTAGTTCGAAAACTCTCTCGCACTAATTGATATATTTGCCTGGCGGTACTTAGAAGAGAATTTAAAAGATGTCCATGGAATGAAAAGGTTAAGGATTAATGATGTTGTATCCGGATTTAAAAATTACATGAGCATCACACCTACCCAGCCTCTGTGCAACTAAATCTTTGCCTTCTTATTTCATCTCCTTGTTGCTTCCCCACGTTCATTTTCTTTATGTGGCACACCTCAACTCTGTTACTTATTTCGAGTCTTTAACTGGAACGATCATATGTTGCATCTTGATCCAACTGACCACTTTCCAGTTACCTGACTTCTTTATATTTAATGTATCATCTTTATCCGCTCATCTACAGTGATAATTTTGGAGAGTAAATTGCCTTCTGGAACTGTCCTTGCTTTTGTGAAGAAAAATAACGTCTAACTAGATTACTTTCCACTAATACCTTTACTTGTAATTTCATGATGAAGTTTTGTGACCTTGTTTGACTCTGATGATGGAACAGAGCTGTCGATAGTGCCGATGGGGACGGTAGACGGAGTGGGACTCTTTACGTGCATCAGTAACGCCCCCAGTTCGATCCTCACCTACGAAACCACGAACCTATCCACTGTGCCGTTCCTGGAGATCGAGTGTGTCGGGGAGCTGCATACCGAGGTGGACCAGAATAACCATGATATATACTGCTTCTCGCCCTGCCAAGCCACGGCGACCCACATGGACCTCGTCTACACGGTCATCGCCAGAGCCAAGGATGACCTGGGCAGCACTGATGCTCTTGACATCCAGGAAAATGTGGTCTTCTTGAGTAAGTTCTCTTGTCTGTCTGTAGGTCATAATCTACATGGCTTTGAGGATTTCGTAACACCTCTTCTATAGCGATCTATTCTGCACATCATACCTCAATGTTCTCCGGTCTGTTAGTTATGCAAAACATACTGATATTAAAACGAAGTAAACACGAGGATGTTCAGGTGCAATATGCAAAATAAATCGCTCGGGAAAGAGTGCGACGAAGCCTTCTGTGCCATCTAAGGTACATCCCTGTGGCTCACAGATGAGTTTGGTAATTTTTTATTGTCGGAAACAATATCTTTAAAGAAAGTAAATTATAAGATGACAATATATGAAAGTCGTCATTTTTTTTGTTTTTTATGCATGGAAGAAGGAACCAAAGGTTTGAATATCTCTTTGCCCTGCAGATGTGACGCCAACAGTGACGGTTCGAGGCAGTGGGGTGGCTGAGGTGGAATGGAGTGGATATTCGGGCAGTTGCTACCAAGTGGAACTCTTGTACGAAGCGGCCAAGAGGTGGAGATGGCCGCGCCACACCACTATGCCGCTGTTACACCCTGACCTCAAAGTGTCAGGACTCTAAAATATCTTAATACATAAAAGCTAGCAACATACATATATAGTCTACAGGTTAGGTCAATGTCAAACCTAGGGGCCAAATGGAAATGACGTTAGCACCTCTCTAGAATGCCTCTCACCAGCAAAATAGCCCACGAACAGAGCCTCGTGACCATAAACACACATACACACATACAAACACACAGGCTTCTAGAACATTTCAACAACAGTGTAACACACGTGACACGACCCCTGCTACACCAGAATGTAGGATTCTGAGATCAGAAGGAGACTGGCCATAGAACCGGCAGGTACTGGAGAGAGTGAATAAGAAGAGGGGTCCAACTAGATTTACTTAGTATATTAAGTCTCTGTATAATACATATGCTGCTCAACTTAGACTTTCTCTGAAGATAATAAATCAACTCCCCATACCACGTTGAGTACACCGCTTCTCGTCCGATCAGCGAAGTTAAACAACATTGGGTCTGGCTACAAAGCTTTAACAGTTAATGTGACCGCCTGGGAACACCAGATGTAACACTTAGTTCTTGTAATAGGTTCTCCCTACGAGTTAATTGGGGTTGGAGGAGTTAAAGATGAATAGTTGATCTTGATTTATTATCTTCAAGTGTCTAAGCCCTTGACCACCCTGTTTGGGATACATGGCGTCTGGCAATGAATGAATGAATGGATGAAAGTCTAGTTGGACCCCTCTTCTTCTTCACTCTCTCCACTACCTGCCGGTTCTATGGCCAGCCTCCAGGATTAAACACCCAGGTAACAGTACTGATTTATCATTTTTTTCCCGCCCATCTCACCAATGATTTAGTTATACCACCTAATTCCTATATGAAAGTTACCATTAAGAGCAAATTACGGAATAGTACTGTTCTTGTCTTAGAAGGATCATGTAAAGTAAAAGGATTGTCAGTAGAAAACGCATTATATCAGATGAACAACGAAGGGCAAACTCAAATATTCATAATTAATCACATGAATGGGGAAGTTCAGTTGAAAAAGGGGACTTGCATAGTTCTGTCTATCTATCTATTGGCAGACGCCTCAATCCCGTTTGGGGTGACCACAAACAAATCGCCTCCAAGTCGCCCTGTCCCCCGCCATTTCACTGCCCTGCTCCCAACTCACACCACCCTCTCTCATATACCTCTCCACCCCATCCCTCCATCTCATCCTCGGCCTCCTCCTCCCTCTTCCCCCCTCCACCTCACTCACATACACTCTCTTCGTCAGTCTTTCACCCTCCATCCTCTCCACATGGCCAAACCATCTCAGTGTGTTCCTCAAAACGCTTCCTATCACATCCACATCCACACCACAACGCTCCTTTATATCCTCATTCGTCAGCCTGTCTCTCCACGTGACTCCACAGGCTCCTCTTAAATAACTCATTTCCACTGCTCTCACTCTTGACTTGTGTCCTTCCAACAATGTCCAAGCTTCACTTCCGTACGTTAGAGTTGGTATCACAATACTGTCATGTACTAACTTTTTCACTTCCATGCTCACTTCCCTGTTTCTTATCACTGCTTTCAAAGAACCAGCAACCTTTCTTCCCTGCTGTACCCTTTCAAGCACTTCACCCTCCAAACCTCCATCCTTACTCATCACACTACCCAAGTACTTAAACGTACTCACATTTTCCAATTCCTCACCATCCAACCTCGCTGTACATTCACTAACTTCACCTCTCTCAAAGACCATCACTTTACTCTTCCCTACATTCACCTTTAGATTCCGTTTCTTACACACTCTCTCAAACTCATCCACCAAGCCTTGCAGCTCCCCTTCATCTTCATTCAACAACACAGTATCATCTGCAAACAACAGTACAGGGAGTTTCTAAACACTATCCTCTCTCACCAGGGCCACTCCAACATCCACTACCCTACCTTGTACCTCTTTTATTACCCCATCCATGTACAGATTGAACAACCATGGAGACATGACACATCCCTGTTTCAACCCAACTTTCAAAGAGAAAAATTCACTTAGTTCACCATCCACACGCACTGCAGCCTTCGCACCATCGTACATACACTTCACAGCATTCAACTACTTCCCATCTACTCCATATATTCTTAACACTTTCCACAATCCTTGTCTATCCACCCTGTCATATGCTTTCTCCAAATCCATAAAAGCCGCATACAACTTCTTTCCCTTCTCTAGAAACTTTTCCACTAAAGATCTAAGAATGAATATCTGATCTACACAACCTCTTCCCTTCCTAAAGCCTCCCTTTTCTTCTCCAACTAATTTCTCTGTTCTTTCTCTAACTCTGTCTATAAGTATCCTACCATACACTTTTCCTATTATACTAAGAAGACAAATGCCCCTATGATTACCACACACTTCTTTTTCCCCTTTTCCTTTGTACAAGGGAATAATTATACCTGACTTCCAATCCTCCGGGACTCTACCTTCCTCCCAGGCCAATCTGCACATCTTCCACATCCATTCTACTACTATCTCTCCCCCTTGCTTCAGCATTTCACCACACACTCCATCAATTCCTGAGGCTTTCCCCGATTTAACTTTCTTCATTGCTTCCACAACTTCTATCCTACTGATTTCTTCCTGTCTTCTCACCTCCCTCCTTCTCCCAGCCATTCCCCAGCCACTTATACTCGCATTACTTCCATCCTCTACGTTCAACAATTCCTTAAAGTGTTCTCTCCATCTGCTCACTTTTTCTCCCTTCTCCACTAGTAATCTACCATTTTTATCTTTCACTCCCCTGCCAACTTCACTTCCACCCTGTCTTACTCTTTTCACTTCTCTCCAGAACATTTTCTTACAGTCCCTCTACTTTATACTCAGATTCCTTCCAAATTCCTCATGCACTCTCTTCTTACTCTCTCTTACTAATCTTTTCACCTCTCTCTTTCTTTCCACATATAACTTTCTCTTCTGCCTCTCAACTTCTTCCACGCCCCTATTTCTCATCCATTCATTGTATGCTTTCTTCTTTTGTGCCACAGCCTGTTTCACCTCTTGAGTCCACCACGCTGTTCCTTGCACCCCCCTCCGTCTTCTCTTCCTTCCACACACCACATCACATGCTGCACATATTTCTTCTGTAAATATCTTACACACACCTTCCAAGTCTCCCATCTGCTCCAATTCATATTTGCCCAATCGTTCCTCCACTTCTCTCTTATACTCTGCCTTTTTCTCATCCTCTTGTAACCTTTCCACTCTCCTTGCAACTACTCCTTCCTCTCGTCTTTCCCTTCTTCTATTCCTCCATCTTACTTGCATTCTAATTCTGGCCACCACCAAGTAGTGGTCAGAAAGTCCACTCCCTCAACCTCTATAAGCTCTTGTATCCATTACACATCTTCGCATCCTTTCATCCACACACACATAATCAATCATTGCCTTCCTTTCATTCAGTTCACCACCCACCCTTCTCATCACTCGCCATGTATACCTGTGGATCATTTTATGCCTGAAGAGGGTATTGGCTATCACCAACCCCCTCCCAGCACAAATGTCCACTAACGCACTCCCATTCTCATCTATCTCAGCAGGCACACCCCACTCACCAACTATTCCATAGTTAATATTGAAAAAATGTCCCTCCTCTGTGAAGGAAATAGTTGTAGCTAGAGTGACAAGTGAGATAAAATCTACGGATAGAGAAAGCATAAAAGAGAAATTAATTTACTCAAGTGAATTTGATGAAGAAAATGATTTGTTAACCTTCTTGGAAACACACTGGGACACCGTAGCATTACCCAGAAAACAATTAGGGTGTACTAACCTGATTAATCACAAGATTAATGTGCACCCAGATACACAACCAATTTTCATACTGGCCTACCGGATCCCACAATCTCAGCGTACACTCGCAAACCAGTATGTCGATGAAATGTTAAAACTTGGAACTATTGAGCCATCAGTCTCTCCGTGGAATGCCCCATTATTCTTCATGCCCAAACGAAATGGAGAAATGTGTGCGGTAGTAGATTACCGTAAACTAAACAATCACATAATACCAGACCGATTTCCTATGCCATTGCTAAGCGACATCCTACAGAACATTGGATCAGAAAATAATGTATTTTCCACAATCGATCTGCTAAGTGGATAATATCAAACTCCGGTAGAACAGGAGTCACGTAAATACACTGCCTTTTCCACAAATAGAGGACACTATCAGTATAGAAGGATGCCCATAGGACTGAGGACAGCCCCGAGCACATTGCAGCGTCGTATGAATTACATATTGTCCGGAACTTTAGGACAAGGAATATTTGTTTATATTGACGATATTATAATCGCAACGAAAGATATCACAGAATATCTCCAGAAATTAGGCCTACTCTTACAAAAGCTTGGTGATGCTGGTTTAAAAATTAAGCTTTCTAAATGCAAATTTTACTTTAAGGAAATACATTTCTTAGGCCACAAATTAAGTTCTAATGGTATTCACACCACTGATGACAAAATACAGGCAGTGAGAGATTTTCCAGAACTCACTACGACTGACGAAGTTAGACAATTTTTGGGTCTAGCTGGGTACTACAGGTCATTCGTACCACAATTCTCTCATATAGCCTTTCCTGTATTCCAGCTACTCAAAAAAAGATGCTATATTCCAATGGGAAGAAGAACAAAAACAAGCTTTTACCAAACTAAATTTTAAACTAACAAATGCACCTTGTTTGGCATATCCGGATTTCAAAAAATTATTTATTATATGTACGGATGCATCAGTTAAAGGATTAGGGGCTGTACTGATGCAGGAAGGTAAATGAAGAAAGAATCAACCAATTGCATTTGCCAGCAGACAAACAAGAGGTGCAGAGAAAAATTATTGCACTACTGACTTAGAGGCACTTACAGTGGTTTTTGCATTAAAAAGTTTCGAGATCGGTTATATGGTTACGAAATACACTTATTCACCGACCATAAACCACTAGTGGGAATGTTTAAAGAAAAACTCTGCTCTGAGAGGAGAGCAAGATGGAAATGTATAGTCGAAAACTACAATGTACATATTCATTATATACAAGGTAAAATGAATATACTAGCCGACGCATTATCTAGGAACCTGGACACAATTCAGGTCGCAGCTTCAGATGTCAAAGGAGACATCCCAAACCTTGATGATATCGCAAAAGCACAAAGACTTGACCCAATATGGTCTAAAGTTATATACACGTTAGAAAGTGGAGATGACATACAATTACCCAAATTACATGTACCACTCGAACAATTCACAATTGTCAATAATCCTTTATACAAGATAAACCCAGGACAACCAAAATGCCAAAGAAATAATAACCAATTGGTAGTGCCTAATGACATGATACCCCAAGTATTACGAACGATACACGATAGCCCACATGCAGGACATCCTGGAAAAGATAGGACATTCAAACAAGCCCATTTATTATATTACTGGCCTTCATTACGAAAAGATATAAACAATCATATTGACAGATGCGAATCATGTGCAAAACACAAAGGATACCCAATTTCACCTGCACCGATGGGTAATTACCCTGTACCACATCAACCATGGGACGTTGTCGCTGTTGATTTACTCAAGATGCCATTATCATACAATAATAACCAATACCTATTCGTAGCAACGGATCATTTTTCCCGTTATGTAATTTTCGCTCCAATTAAAGATAAAACAGCAGAGACAGTAGCAAAGGCAATAACAGATAATGTAATATGTCGCTTTACTACCCCAAAGGTACTAATAAGTGATAATGGAGGAGAATTTAATTCTGATATCTTACAAGAAATATATAAACAATACAATATCAAAAAAGGTTAACGTTTTAGCCTATCACCCAACATCCAATGGGTTAGTAGAGAGACAAAACAAAAAAGTAGGGGAGGCCGTGGCTCAATCGGTAGAGAGGTGGCCTGCAGTCCTAATGGACCCAGGTTCGAATCCCGGCTGGGGCAGGGAACAGTTTAAGGATTTGAATATCACTGAATCAGGCTTTACTGATCTACCAGAAGACCCGCCGACATGTCGTAAAAATACCCCCGCTAATACCAATATGCCAGTCCTGTATGAGACAGCCCTAGCATGTATTCAATATGGACGGTGAGTGTTAGCGCCGAAGTGGCGACATGTAGAGGTGTTGGTATGTAGGAGGACTGCTGGGCCTTGAGAGCAGGCTGTGAAGCCTATGCCCAGAGTCGGACACATAAATAAAAAAAAAAAATACATTCTCCACGAAAATTATGCAAGCTGGGATGATTGGATTCCCAGAGTAGAAGCCTCAATTAATGGATCTATAAATAAATCCATAGGTGACACACCACATTTCATTATATATGGCACAGATAAAAAATTACCATATGAGCTCCTAGAAGGTGACAGCATGCCTATATACAATTACGATGATTACTCTAAACGCCGTTAACGTGAATTCCAGGACATTCACAAAAGAGTCAAAAAACAATTAACGATGTCCAAGGAAGAAATGACGGAGGCATTTATTAAAAAGGCAAGAGATTCGCCTATCAGCTTAGGAGACACTGTCTATGGTATCATTCATACGAGAGACAATAAATTATCCCCAAAATTTGAAGGCCCATACAGAGTAATTAACATAAAAGCAAAGTTTTAATTAGGTCACTGTCAAGTGGCGAAGAGAAACAAGTTCATTTTGACCATTTAAAAAGAGTTTCAAGGGAACTATCCAATAATTATTCAGCCTCGGATACAACCGAACAAGCGAAAGTAACACATGAAACCAATCAAGAAAACAACAATAATTACAAAAATTAATTAAGGTCATATACCAAACAATCAAACATAGGTGCAACTGTTCCAATAAAATCTACAGTACATCATTAACGAGATTTAAATATCGATTTAAACTCCTTCTTTAAATGAAATAACAATCAAGTTATTGTTCTACGTTAGTCAACCTTAACGCACATCATCATTATCATCGACCACAGCCTGACCATATTAGAAAATTAATAGATTTTTTTGTCGGTAGGTAACGATAAAGGGACTTATGCTATGGATTCTCCTCCACATATCAAGAGGATATGCGCACTTAGACCCCCAACACATAGTACGGCAAGGATGCCTCATAGCTCCAACGGCCAAGACGTCAATCGTAAAAAATGTCATGAGTACTGAAATGAGTCTGGATTACTTATATGAATTACCTTCTTATCTAGAAAAAAATCGCACGACCAATGAGAACCCTGGACTTCATGATAGGAGGCTATGTTTCACAAGCACATAATACAAAGGAAGTGGATGAAATAGTGAAGTTAGCGAAATGGATAATACATCAGGCTAAGTTAACTATGCTCATCATGATCCAAGATCTCCCATCTCATGGAACGGAGGTATTGAGCAACAAGAACAACATCACACGTACTCGCCAAAAACGCTGTTTGTTCGACCTAGGTGGCGCAGTTCTTGGGAACATCCTTGGATTGGCTACAGAGGAAGACCTTCAAGAAATAAACAACAAATTTAATTAACTAGCTCAGGTACTAACATACCAAGATAAATTCATCACAGGACATAACTCAGCAATGAAGACAATCGTGAAAAATCTGAAAAAGGCGGAAACATAGCTCTCGAAACTAGATAAAATAAATGACATGGAAGGTAACATAACACTTTTCCAACACTTTCTCCATCATCACGGAACATATTGACACAATTCTTCTCCAATTAGACAACACTAGAGTTCCTTATAGGGCACTTATGCAAGGAATTTCGAATGTCGGTGATGGCAAGATCACAATTGACTTACTTCCAGTTCATGAGCTACGTCAGATAATTAGTCAAGGCATATATAAATATAAATTGAAGCCTTTGTTCCGAAGTAGGGAATTCATGCAATATTATCCATATTTAGAAACAACACTAACACCAACATCAGTAGTAGACCATGTACCATTCATAACTGATGACCTGTTCACAGTATACGAAATACACCCCTTCCCTTCTAAGAATAATCACACTTTGGTCATCATCAACATCAATACAGACACCGAACTCATCATGGTCTCCAAGAGACGGAACACTGTCATTTTCGCAAGTGAATCAACGATTGAACGAAAGTGCTGCACATCCTTACATGCTGTTAACCTTTGTCCTGCGTATATTTTTACGTTTCAGCCTACTGATACAGTCCCTTGTGAAATGGCTATCATAGGAAATCACAATGCTCATAATCATTGCAACTTCACTTTTGCTTCAGATAAGCTTGTACACCGGCAACGCATCGGACACTCACATTTTTTTTTATTTCACTCATAACACATCAGTTTACATAATCTGTCCAGATATACCACTATCTCATACTTCAGCCTCAGGATTATACATAGCACCAGACTACTGTGCGGTATTTACACCATCCATGTCCAATTTATCCACCGTCAATCACTACACCATTCTCAATCATACAACAAACATTTCCACCCACTGCCTGATATGGACTTAAACATGAGCACAAGTATTAAGTTGACTTCACCTAAGTTTGAAACTATGCAACTGATCAATGAAACAATGAAGCCCTGGGAAGATTTGAGTTTGAGTATGTTCAACCCATATTATGTGTATAGCCCAGCACCTACTGTCTTTATAATCTTCTGTATTGTATTTGCAGTAGTGCTGTTCGCAGTGCACAGAATGCATGCAAGAATTGCAAATTTGGAGTCAGTATTTAGTGGGGGTAGAGTTAACATCCAAGCCAACCCACCCTGTATGAAGTGTACATGTTTTGTATATAATATTAATTTTATAAAAAAAGAAGAAGAAGAAGAATGACCCATGATATAGAAGTATACAAGTATCATTATCTAAATATGAAATATTAATAGCTCTTACCATAATCTTAACTTTGAACTTTTTTTTTTGGGGGGGGGGCATATATTCATTTTACTATTATGCATACACATTTTCCAAATGTAATACAATAACCAATTTAACCATATTCAATTATGCATACAACTTATTTAAAATGTAATATTAGTGGATAATTACAATATTATCATGAATATTATACCTGTACAATATTATAGTCAATATTATGTATTAAGAGTGAAGAAGACTATTATGTATTAACAGATTAGCATATGTCAGTGATGATTGCTGTCAGAGGACCGTCAGCTGCGTGTCCGAGCAATGTCAGGACTCTAAAATATCTTAATACATAGTAGCTAGCAACATTCATATATAGTCTAGAGGTTAAGTCAATGTCAAACCTAGGGGCCAAAAGGAAATGACGTTAGCACCTCCCCAGAATGCCTCTCACCAGCAAAATACCCCATGAACAGCGCCTCGTGACCATACACACACATACACACACAGGTTTCTAGAACATTTCAACAACAGCGTAACACACGTGGCACGACCCCTGCTACACCAGAATGTAGGATTCTGAGATCAGAAGGAGACTGGCCATAGAATCGGCAGGTAGTAGAGACAGTGATTAAGAAGAGGGGTGCAACTAGACTTACTTATTATATTAAGTGTCTGTATAATACATACGCTGCTCAACTTAGACTTTCTCCAAAGATAATAAATCAAGATCAACGCCCTGTATTCATCTTTAATTCCTCCTGCTCTTCACTTAACTCAAGACTCACCTATTACAGGAACTAAGAGTTACATATATAAAAATGTTGGTACAAAGCTTTAACAAAAGCTCTCCTTGCCGCCACAGACACCAGGTAGCATTCACGTTTCCTTGGGAGGTTTCCGTAACACTTCTTCCTCAGCAATTATTTTTTCATAACACCTTTCCTCGACAATTTATTTTTCGTAACTTTTTTTTTTCGTCAGTGTGTTCTTTTAGGAGTTTTCCTCGGTGGTTTATTTTTCGTAAAAATTCTTCCTCAGTGTTCTTTCATTCTTTTTTTTTTTGTGTGTATGTGAAATTCTTCCTCAGTGTTCTTTCATTCTTTTTTTTTTTTTGTGTGTGTGTGAAATTCTCCCTCAATTATCTATTTTTCATAACATTTCTTGCTCAGCGATTTATTTTGCATGTTACACATTACTGTACTCTTGAATGTTACCCCTGCAAGTCACGTCGAGAACAAGAGACTCTGCAAAATATATCACTTTGGAGAAAATGTCACTATTTAAAAGGTACAAGAAAATATAAGGTTATATATGCAGAATAAATCGCCTAGTAAACAGTGCTACCAAACGTCCCGTCAACAGCAAAGCCCTGAGGGGTCGGAGTGGCCTGACGGTGCTGGAGATATCGGAGACCATGATCTGCTCCTCCGGGCCCTGTCGCTACTACTTCCCTGGGGTGCCTTAGTGGGGACGCGTCAAGGTGGATGTGCTCGACGTTACGGAAACACTCGTGAATTCCCTCACACTGCCCAAGAGCTCCCTGGCGCAGTGGGGAAGTAAGCAACCTGTAGTCCTGTCACTTTAACTTGGCCCAGATGTTCGTACTTTTGCAGCTTGTTTCACATAGTCAGTTTTTTTTTTTTTTTTTTACTTTTATTTGACCCATATTTTCGACCTTTTGCAGTTTATTACGTGTTGCCTATACTTCTTTCTCTCTTAACTGATCTTTGTAACTTATTTCACTTATTCTGTAGATTTTCACGTTGACGTCCCAGATTTTCGTCCTTTTGTAGCTTATTTCACGTAGCCTATACTTCTTTCACTGTAAACTGGCTTAGAAAATCGTTCTTTCGCATTTTTGCCATAACACTGCTCAGTGGCAGAAAAAGACAATCCCTTGGTCCACCATGCTTCCCACAGCACTTCTTCGTGACAAGCATCATTCTCTGGTGTTAATTTCTTGGTACAACTCAACATTCACTATGGAAAGAGGGCAATTTTAGGTTCAAAAGAGCATAACTATTGTCAATGGTCTGTTACCTGGTTCGTTTTAACTCTCACAGTTTATCGGCCCAAAACACTGTCAAAAATTACTCAGTTTGCGTCACATGATAATGAACGGATCTTAAAGGTGGCTCTGTTATTTTGTTTTTATTTTTTCTTGGAGGAAACAACTTTGAGGGCTTCTGGCGTTTAGTTCCTTCTTCCTTGTATAATAAAGTGCTTAATTATGACACACAAAAACTATTCTTAAGCACTTTTCAGTTTCGTTGATATTAAATGATATTATATGCTACTGCACATACTTAAGCACTTCATACTGCCTGTGTTTCATACTGTTAGCTTGCGGTATATTGCTGTCTACTCCTGTAAGCTGCTTGGCTCCCGTGCACTAGCTCATAACATTCACCCCCCTCCCTCCCTCTCTCTCTCTCTCTCTCTCTCTCCCTCTCCCTCTCTCTCTCCCTCTCTCTCTCCCTCCCTCCCTCCCTCCCTCCCTTCCTTCCTCTCTCTCTCTCTCTCTCTCTCTCTCTCTCTCTCTCTCTCTCTCTCTCTCTCTCTCTCTCTTTCTCTTTTTACACACACACACACACACACACACACACACACACACACACACACACACATATATATATATATATATATATATATATATATATATATATATATATATATATATATATATATATCCCTTCCCTCTTCCAGGACTGACCATGGCTAATGTAATCATTGCCAGCGAGAACCCACTTCAAGATGGGTCGGAGAGCGGCAAAAAGGTGACAGTGACGCTGTCAAGGGGAGACGAGACCAAGAGCTACACTGCCTTACTCATCAACGACCAGGACCATACACAAGTGCTGGATAGTCAGGACCAGTAGTGCTTGCCATATGGATCAGCTGGAGAGAGATAGACAGATAGACAGAGAAAGAAGGAGGTGGGAAGGTTATATTTAAAATGACTTTGGATAATCGTATCACCTCTTCTTTAGGGATTTGTTGTGCACATTACACCACTTCTATAATATAGGTGCAATCTTTGTCGATATTTAAACGATATAAACAGCATATAGGAGAATGTTAAGGTGTTATAATTATGCAAAGTAAATCACTAAGAAACAGGTTCTATGAAACCTGTTATGTCACCTAGACTAGTGTTGCCAAGTTAGCTTCATGAATGCTACATATATTCATTCCCATTTAGCAACGGCATATTAGCGATCTCAGCCAAGGTTCAACCACGTCTTAGCAAATTTAGTCAATTATTGATCGATGTACAGTCGTAAGCAAAAATTTAATCGACACTTCCTTGCTGGCTGTAGTGATGGAAGGTGTTATAGGAAATGTTTTTATGTAATTGAAATATGAAGCACACGAGAAGAGAATATGAGGTGGAATTATTTTACAATAATTCCTTTATTTGATATCAAATAACATCAAATTGAATTATCAAAATATTATCAAATCATATCAAAAAATAATAAGATAATTTTATATAATTGATATTAGTAATATCTTGATATAAACCAGCAGCAGCACTATTCAGTTATGCAAAAGTCCTTCAACTCCCATCCTCCCTCCTGAAATGAGGATGGTGGAAGGAATGAAAGAGACAACTTTAGTCCACAGTCGACGGGTTCATATCCAGCTGAGCCTGGGACCACCACCACAACAACAACTTCAAACTAACAAACCTGTAGACTAACAGTAGAGAGTCATGGTCCGCCTTTCCTCTACCGAGACACTCTTCTTAATGTTGGATTCTTGTTTAGTGATGAAGGGACGTATTCTGTGCAGGAGCTGGTCGAACTGCATCTTGTTCAACCGCATCATCTCCACGAATGTTTTATCATTCAGTCCCATTTCGTGCACCAGTCGGCTAAATGGGTGGGTCTTTCTCTCTCACATTTCGAAATACTCCTTTCTTTCTTCGCACCTTCGCCCATTTCCTGCATACCTTCGTCCTCTTCTTCGTTGCCTCACTTATCTCCATACTGTGAACACCTGTTTCTACAGTATACTCTCCATACTATTAACACTTGTCCCTATACTGTCCCTGCTTTGTAGGTTTCTCATCTCACTGGCATCTGTGCTGTTCTCACCACCCTTCATTCTGATATCGGCTTTTTTTTTTTTTTTTTTTGCGTCTGCCGCATTCTGTTTTCCTGGCTTGCTGATGCCACTCATACTACTTTCACTTGTATCTGCACCGAGGCTGCTCGGTTTTGTGTTGCCAAGCTCCCTGGTAACTGTCACTCTAACCTCCCCCGTCTCAGTTTTTCTTGCAAAAACCTTGAGTTCAGCCTCCTTGAGCTCACCTTCACTGGGGTAAAAATTTTCTCTTTTCTTACTTTACTAATGAGCTCATTTTCAACTGAATCTCCCATCTCATTTGGCTCAGCTTTTCTCCCACACATTATTGGTTCTTCCTTGAGCTCACTAATCTCCCTCTTACTATAGCCAGTTGTTATGTTTCCAAGCACACCTGTCTCCCTTTAGAGCTCTGTTTCTCTCTTGCACAACCTCACTTCTCTTTTTTAAAGTTCATTATTCTTACCTCTTGCTGGAGTCAATTGTCTCATTACTGAGCTCACTAGTTTGTATATTTCCAAGTTCACCATTCTTGTTAAGCTCATTCAATTGTGCATTTCCAAGCTCATCATTCTCCTTTCTAGACTTCATAGTTTGTGCATTTCTGAGTTCATTTACCCTGAGTTCACTTTTTTGTACACTTCTAGGCTCATTTTTCTCCCTTCTAGGTTTACCTGCTCTGCCAGACATCTTAGCTTCCTTTTCCACCACCTCACAAATTTCTAACCCACCAGTTTCACTCTCTGTACTGAGCCCACTCACTGGTAGTTTTTTTTTAGCTCGTCCATCTCCGAGCTAACCACATCACTCTCCATTCTAAGTTCAGCTTTCCCCCAGAGTATAGTTTTTTTTTTTTTTTTGTCAAATTCACTTCTTCCTCTTAACTTTCCAACTGTTCCTGTACTAATCTTCCTTGTTTCGAATGTCCCTGTACTTACTTTGCTTGGCTCAATTCTCCTTGCACTAATCTTACTTGGATCCAATGCCCCTGTACTGAGCTCACCAATCTTGTGGTCCATCTCCTCAAAATCACTCCCTCTGGAATCACTGAAGTCACTCGTCTCTGAGCTAAACTCACTGGTCTCACTCAGGTCGCTTGACAACTGCAACATGCACATGTCATTGCACCTCTTCGCTCCGCCTCCTTCCTCCGCATCCTCGTCTTTCCCTGATTCTTCCACCTGCTCCTCATATTCCTCACTTCCTTCCTCTTCCTCCTCCTCAACTTCTTACTTCCCCTCTGCATTATGCACCAAAGTACAATCAAATAAACAGCTACCAAATCGTCATCAAGCATGACCTGTGCCTTGGTGTAGCATGGTGCAGTGTAGCAGAACAATACAGTGTAGTGCTAAGTAGCGTGGTTTAGTGTAGCAGAGCAGTGTACTGGACTATGGTAGTGCAGCAATATGGTGTGGTGAAGTGCAGTGTGGTGCTGAGTTGTGTAATGTGGTGCGTGTTTAATTGTGTAGTGTAGTGTGTGTTGAACGGTGTAGTGTAGTGTAGGGTACTGTGCTGCCTGGATAGCTTCCCTTAGAGGTTAAGCTGAGTGAAGTTTTACTAGCTCATATCACATTAAGCTTGGTTAGATAAGGCTGGTCAGGTTCAGTTGGGCTATGCAAAATCATGTGAGACAACCAGCCTGATCTACGTAAGTTAAGCATACTTGGATTAGGTAAAATGGGATGAGGTAGGCATTGGTATGTTAACAATGCTCAGAGTGTGTCCATCTGTCACATGAAACACAATGAACTAATTAGGCATACTTGGACTGGCAGAGACAGGACTAGGTAAGCATTGGTAAGTTAATAGTGCTAAGGGTTGTCTGTCACGTGGATCTATCATGTCTCATATACAGTACAGTATCTCTAAACATGGAGACAGGAAGTGTTCTCAGGGCCGGTGGACGGTGGCGGCATCAGATTCGTGTGTGGTATTAAACATCCTCCCAACAACACAGCTGAAAAAGATGAGAAGCATATCAGTTATCACACTTCCACACTTACCTCATGCACATCCTTATCACAACACAAAAATTCCTTCACCATATTCTGAACAGTAGTATTATTAGTACAGCAGTTGCAACACAAGGATATTTTGAAACATGAAACTGGTGGCCTGTAGGGTAAAGTTACCCTCATCCTGCAGTTCACCTTCTTCCTTTGGAGGGATAACGATGTGGTTGAGGGATGTTTGTATAACCAAGCAGTTGAGCCATCTGGGTATATCATTGCCACCACATCAAGGCACCCCTTTCGTGCACCAACACGCTCTCCACTAAAGATGTCTGGGGACAAAACTTTTTTTTTTTTTTTCGTTAACGCAAAGAAGAAAGAACCAAAGGCCAGGAGCCCGTAAACTGTTCCCCCCAAAGAAAAAACAAAACAAAAACAAGATGAGAGAGCCAAATTCAAGAACTGTTCATTTTGAAATGCCTGAAACACTGCGTTTGAAAGACTGGAGATCATAGGCATTAGGAAATACAGACAGAGGGAGACAGTTCCATAGTTGACTTGCTGCATAAATAAAGGACTGGGAGTAACGGTAAACTCTTGCATTAGAGTTGGACAGACAAGGGATGAGAGTTTGTTGCCAGATGGGTGCTACGTGCCCACTGTATTATAGGAGGGATGCAAGCAGACAGTTCAGACGAGCAGTGACCATTGAATTAGCGATAGAAAAGAGATAATGATGCAACAGTTCGGTGAAGGTATAAAGGTTAAAGGGAGCTAGTAACTGGAGGAGAGTTCATGAGATGAAAAGCTTTGACTCCACCTTGTTGAGAAGAGATGTATGTGGAGAGCTTCCCCACACATGACAGTTGTACTCGACACAGGGGCGAATAAAGCCCATTTATAAAGTCAACAACCGCACAGGAGTAAAGAAGGCATGGAGTCGGCTTAGCACACCTAATCTCTTGGAAGCAGATGTTATGAGAGAGGTCTGTGGGTGACTCTACAGTGAGTGACAAGCCAAATGGTTTCCTGTACACCAGGAAACCAATACCTGAGTGGTAACCACATAACCAAATTTTGGCGCCTGGTGGTTTAGTGGGTTATTACGGCGCTCTAATTGGATTGAGCCTGTGCAGGTTTATATCCAAGGGGGGGGGGGGGTTACTGCTTACGTAATACCACTCACGGATGAGTGAGTCTGGTCTCTCTTATCTTAAATTTCAGGACCAACTTGCCTAGCCACGGGCTTCTACGCTCCTCATGGGGCAACGTAGGATTGGATGGATGGATGGATGGATGGATGGTAATATGTTCTTTCCAAGATAAATCCTAAGAGAATGAAACCCCAGGTATGTTTAAGGATGATGTGGGATCAAGCTGGATATTGTTAAAAATTAGGTGCTCCTGTGGAAGATTTTGTCAGGTTGATAGGTGTAAGGACTGAGTATTTGATGCTTTAAAAACAATCTTACTTTTACCCCAATCAGAGACATGAGCCAAGTCAGACAGTAGGTGTGCCATGGCTTGTTTGTTGAAGTAACTACTGAGATGGACTTTGTGGGAAACGAATGGAAACGTGAAGGGTGGAGTCATCAGTGTATGAGTGGATAGGGTTAAATGTACAGCTTAGAATGTCATTGATAAATAAAAGGAAGAGAGTTGATGATAGGACAGAGACCTCAGGAACACCATTATTGATAGCTCTAGAAGAACAGTGACCGGCTACAGCGGCGGCTATAGAACGACCAGAAAAAAAGCTGGGGTTAAAGGCACAGACTGAGGGATAGAAACCATAAGAGGGCAGTTTGGGAATTGAAGATTTATGCCAAACTCAATCGAAAGCCTTTGAGTTGTCAAGTGCAATGGGAAAGCTTTCGCCAAAGTCCCGAAAGGAAGATGATCAAGAGTCTGAAAGGTAGGTGAGAAGATCACCAGCGGAGCGTCCCTGACGAACCAACGCTGACGATCGGAAACGGTTGTGATAGGAAAGATGCTTTTTTTTTTTTTTTAATAGACCCAAAAACTTTTGAAATACAGGATGTTAAAGCAATTGGGCGATAGTTAAAGGGCTTGGAATGGTCATCTTTCTTTGGAACAGGCTGAATGAGGGCAAACTTCCATGAAGAAGGAAAGGTACAAACTGATAGACAAAGGCAAAAGAGTTTACCTAGGCAGGGTGTAAGCACAGAAGCACAATTCATGAGGACAACAGGAGAGACCCCATCACGCCCATATGACTTCATAGTATTGAGGCCAGTGATGGCAGAGAATACATAAAATGAAGATATTTTAATGTCAGCCATGAAGAAGTCAAAGGGAGGAAGTGATAGAGAGACAGGACCAGAATCATCCAAAGTGGAACTGGAGGAGAAAGTCTGAGCATAGAGTTCTGCTTTATCAGTAGAAGAAATAGCAATACAGCCATCAGGATGGAAAAGATGAGAGAAGGATTGATGAGATAAAGTTGTTAGAAGGGTTTTTGGCTATGTGCCAGAAGGAAAGGTAAAAATTCGAGTTGGAGAGTTCAGAGCATTTAGTACGGATGAAATTATTTTATGCAGAGCGAAGAACAGATTTAGCACGATTCCGAACAGAAACATAAAAGTGATGAGAATCAGGAGTGAGTTGGCTCCGGTACCTTTTGTAGGTCTTCTTGTTGTGAACAGCATTAGAACAAACGTGATTAAACCAATTTTTTTTTATTTGTCACAGGATATGAGAATGGAATGTATGCTTCAATTCTGGAGAGAATAACCTCCGTAATGCGTAAACTTAACATTACTTCCATGGCCGGGAGACTCAGATGGCTCCCGGCCATGGAAGCAATTATCATCCCAAGGAAAATCAAAGAAGTACTGCCTGAGGGTCTCCCAGTCAGCGGCTCCAAGTGCTATAATCCGACGTTTTTTTTTGGAGGGTCCATAGTCCGTACTGGAGCAAAAGAACAGGATAAGGTGATAAGGTTGTGATTGGAGGAGCCCAAAAGAGAGAAAAGATTAACAGCATAAGCGGAAGGATTAGTTGTAAGGAAGAGGTCAAGTATGTTGGAACTCTGTCCAAGACGGTCATGGATACTGGTAGAGTGCTGTACAAGTTGCTCTAGGTCATCAAGGATAGAAAAGACATAGGCTTCTTTACCAGGTGGATCAGTGAATGGAGAGGAGAGCCAAAGGTGGTGGTGAACATAGAAATCTCCTAGAATGGAGATTTCAGAGAAAGGAGGAATGAATAGAATGTGTTCCATCTTAGAAGAAAGATGGTCGAAGAATTTATCTTAGTATGACTATTAGGGGATAAGAAAATTAGGGGATAAGTAGACAGCACCGACACAATTAGTCAGAGAATGACAGAAAAGCCAAAGTCAGAGGGTAGAGAAATCGGAAGATTCAAGTTCAGGAACACTAGAGCAAGATCATCGTTGTGTACTTATGCACAACAGCCACCATTGGCTTTGAAATGAGTATAGAGAAAGTAGGAGGATACAGAGAAAGGTTTACTATCAGTCGCCTCAGACAGCTGATTCTCAGTTAGGAAGAGAAGGTGAGGTTTAGAAGAGGGGAGGTGGTGCTCAACATAGAGAAAGTTAGAGGAAAGGCTGCACATGTTGCAGAAATGAAGAAGACACGAGTCAGACACTGGTTCCAGGCATCTTGCTGTGTCGTCACAGGGAGAGAGGCAGATGGTGGGAACATTTGTGGTCCCCCTCTCCCCTCTGGGGACTCTGAGGTTTGATGTTTCGACACCATATTGCTAATTATGAATAGGAAGTGTAGTGTGTAATGTGCATGTAGTTTGGTGTCAACAGTAAAAGGAACTCGTATTGGAGTGAATGCTGGCTTACTCTCTGTGTTATTGAAACACTGAAAGAGTTCAACAAAGGGGAATGGTCAGGAGCCAGTCCTGAGGGCTGATGAAACAGGAGCTCCAGCTCTCCTTGCCGTCAGCTTCCCATCCACCTTGTGAGTACTGACCTGCTCAACTGATGGTACAGTCTACTCCAGCTGGTTTAGTTTTCCAACTAAACGGATGAAGAAAAGTGAGAAGCCCTTTATACTCATTTCCAGACTGCTGTAATTTTGCAGCCTATTTTATGAAGTTCTGCGGCAAAATAAGACAATACTACATGTCTACATTCTTTCCAGGGCACTTCTTCGTGGCCATTGTTCATCTTTAGAGTTAATCTACTGTTAAGAGTTAGCAGTGAATATGGGGAGATGAGTATTTAAGACCAGGTTGAGTAAAATGTGTACCGGTATATTTATGACACAAACTCCCTTCATGCACCTCCACATCGCAACAGAGACAGTACCTGAACATAATCTCAACAAATTATCTATGGGAGCAGCTGACTAATGGGGATGGTGTTCTGCAGCCCACTGGGTTCATGGCCAGATTCGCCAGAATTCCAATCACCCTGGGATAACAATAAAAATAATAAAAACGATATCTTAAAAAAAAAATAACTTCAAAGGGTCACCGCTAAGTTGAAATAAACCATCTGGTGACAGCAAGAATAAATAACAGGCATCTTTATACAATACTCCAATTTGGTTCTCTGCAGTGAACCAATGTTCCCACGTGGCAGACAGCACCTCGCCACAACATGTTGGAAATAAATAATGTAACATATAACATCAGCCAACTGCTACAGGTTTGTGAAAAGCCATTGCCTCAAAACTGATGCCACCTCCCATGTAATCAGGGAACAATACAGAATCCGATATGTATGTTTACTGTATGTGATAGGGGGACTGTGGCAGTCTGGACTTTGTGTATCTGTGGCTGACCTGCCTCAGAAGAAATACACAGCTAAATACAAATTATGTTGGTACTGTGGTTCCAAGCTCGCCTGAGCATGTACCTGTGGACTGCAGACTAAAGCTGTCCTTCTGCAATCATCCATCCTCCTTTCAGGGGATAAGAAGCTGAGGGAAACCTGTAGAACTTGGCAACAAAACCAATTGGTTATAATGGCGGTACCACAAGAAGGCATCCCTCTCCAGTGCCAAATATCAAGCTTTCAGTCACACATCACTCTTGTGGTAGTGCTTTGCAATGACAAGGGTACTCAGCCATCTACAGAACTACTCAGTTCTCATTATAACAAGACTTTTCTTTTCAGCACTGCAACGAATTTAGTCCCTGGGCTGTGGGATGCCTGTCTGGTTCAGTTCGGTTAGGCTAGTTCGTTTTAATAAGAATGCATTAAAAGACGGATACAAGACCAGGAGAATCTTTCTCCACCTCCTTCTTTACTTAGTACGTAAAAAACATGCGACGGGCATTTATTGAAGTGAAAGTGCTTAGAAATGCTTAAACTCAGGAATAAACATATTAAATTTAGTGTCCGTTTGTTGGGTGTAATTCCAAAGAATTACCAGAATGCCTTCTGAAAGACATGCCACACCCAAGGGGTCAAGCATACAGAATGAGCCAACTCCCCCGACGAGGTCAAGCCTATAATGTCCTGTACACAGGTCTGGGGGTATTATTTTACTTATGGTCAAACACAGGGTATGGAGTTTTCTGTGTTTTCCTTGGGTTACTCCTATGAATAGCAACAACCCTTTCCCATACCATTTCCTTCAGTGACTTGCAATAACAGAAATGCTGGCACTGAAATATATATATATGACAAAACATACAGCAGTCAGGTCAGACCCAAGATGTTTAGAACATAAGAAAAGAAGGGAGAATAACCCTTGCTTGCTCGACAAACCCAGACAACAACCTCTCCCTCAGATTCGTGACTTTTCAGGGTTAGGCTTAGTGGTGGCTTGAATGGTTATTATCACAGACAGGGGGTCTCAGAGGACATGGCCACCCCATTTAGCAACCTTGGGTTCCCCAGCTATTTTTTTTTTTTTATGGGATTCCTATAAGGACTAGGCTGTAGCACCAGCCGATCAGGGTGGTACTCCCAAGGGGAATGGGAATGCTGGTAATAGGGAGAGCTGGGACTCCCATTTCACTAGCCACCAGATTATCTGACAATCCCCCTTTGCTGACATTTTCGGTGTGACACAAACATGGACAGTAGACCAGCATACTCTTCCAAACGCTTCCTCTAACTATTACTACTCTACATGTGCATTACATATCACACAACATGCTCCACCACATCACAGAGGCTGATACCAGCAAGGGTATGCAGCCAGAAAACTTTGCCCCCGCTACCTAGTGGCGGACCTATTGAAGGAAGGTCTGATGAGGGTTCTGCCAGCACAGATTTTGGGTCTGGGATCGGATGGGACTCAAACCTGCGCTAGAGGGTACAAAGCATTGAGGTTATCAGAGCATTGCGGTTCTCAGGCCCAATAGAAATGGGCCTGAACCTGGGAGTAGCGCCCCAGGAGGCTGCTTTATCAGTGGGTGAGTAATGGTGGGGCAGTTACAGTTCCACGGTGTGCTTGAAAGGTGTCCTTGTAGCTGTACTGGCAGGGTGTACAGGGGCCATTACCACAGCCACTGTTCATGGCTGATGGGGTCCCAGATCCCATGACTAAACTTGGGACTGTGTGAGTGGGTGGGGCGTGAGGTCTATCTGTCTATCTATTGCCAGATGCCTCAGTCCCATAAGGGGTGGCCACAAACAAATCGCCTCCATGTCGTCCTGTGCTCCGCCATTTCATTGCCCTGCGTCCAACACATACCCCCCTCTCTCAAAAACCTCTCCACTCCATCCCTCCATCTCGTCCTTGGCCTCCCCCTCCCTCTTTCCACCTCACTCACATACACTCTCCTCGTCAGTCTCTTATTTTCCATCCTCTCCACATAGCCAAACCACCTCAGTGTGTTTCTCCTAGTACTTCCTATCACATCCACATCCACACCACAAGGCTCCTTCACTTCCTCATTTGTCAGTTTGTCTCTCCATGTGACTCCACATGCTCCTCTCAAATAACTCATTTTCACTGCTCACACTCTTGAATTCTGTCCCTCCAACAACGTCCAAGTTTAACATCCATATGTTGGAGTTGGTATCACAATACTGTCATGTAGTATGTAGCCTTTTCACTTCCATGCTCACTACCCTGTTTCTTATCACTGCTTTCAAACAACCAGCAACCTTTCTTCCCTGTTGTACCCTTTCAGGCACTTACCCTCAAAACTTCCATCCTTACTCATCACACTACTTAAGTACTTAAACGCACTCACATTTTCCATTTCCTCCTCATCCAACCTCACGGTACATTCAATGACTTCACCACTCTCGAAGACCATCACTTTACTCTTCCCTACATTCACCTTTAGATTCCGTTTCTTACACACTCTCTCAGACTCATCCACCAAGCCTTACAGGTCCCCTTCGTCTTCACATAACAACACAGTATCATCTGCAAACAACAGTACAGGAAATTTCCAAACACTGTCATTTCTCACTAGGGCTGCTCCAACATCCACTGCCCTAACTAGTATTTCTTTTATAACCCTATCCATATTCAGACTGAACAACCATGGCGACATGACACATCCTTGTTTCAATCTAACCCTCAAATAGAAAAATTCACTCAGTTCACTATCCACATGCACTGCAGCCTTATCGCCCTCATACATTTTTTCTTTAAGCAAGATATTTGGAACCAAAGGCCAGGAGCCCAAAAACCGTTCCTTCCAAGAAAAAAAAAAAACAATACAAATGAAAGCCAAACTCAAGATCCGGTCATTTCGAGATGCCTGGACACACTGCATTTGAAAGACTGGAGATCATAGGAAGTAGGAAATACAGACAGAGGGAGTTAGTTCAAGAGTAGACCTATTGCATAAATGAAGGACTGGGAATAACAGTTAACTCTTGCATTAGAGAGATGGACAGAAAAGGGATGAGAGTTTGTTGCCTGACGGTTGCTACTCACCCGTTGTAGAGGTTGACGGAGGTAAACAGACAGTTCAGAGGAGCAGTGACCATTGAAGTAGCGATAGAAAAGAGATAAAGATGCAACAGTGTTGCGAAGAGACAGAGGTTGAATGGAGCCAGTAAGAGGAGAAGAGTTGATAAGATGAAAAGCCTTTGACTCCACCCGATTGAGAAGAGCTGTATGTGGGAAGCCTCCTCACACATGAGAGCTGTACTCTAAACAGGGGCGAATAAAACCGGTGTATAAAGTCAACAACTGTGCTGGGGTAAAGAAGGTACGGAGTCGGCTTAGCACACCTAATCTCTTGGAGGCAGATTTTACGAGAGATGCAATAAGATCTTTCTTAGATAAGTTCCGAGTGAATGAAACCCCAAGCATAACCAAGGATGATGCAGGGAACATTATTAAACATTAGTGGGTACTCCTGAGGAAAATTATATCTGGTTGATAGGTGTAAAAACTGAGTTTTTGATACATTAAAAACAAAATTATTTTTTCTCCAGTCAGAGATACGAGCCAAGTCAGACATTAGGTGTGCCATAGCCTCATCTCTTGTTTGTTGAAGTAACTGCTGAGATGGACATTGCGGGAACCGAATGGAAAGGTGAAGGGTGGAATCATCAGTGTACGTGTGGATAGGGTTAGATGTAAAGCATAGAAGGTCATTGATGAATAAAAGGAAGAGAGTTGGTGATAGAACAGAACCCTGAGGAACACCACTGTTGAGAGATCTAGGAGAAGAACGATGGCTGTCTGCAACAGCGGCTAGAGAATGACCAGAAAGGAAGCTATAGATGAAGGCACAGATAGAAAGGAAGAAATCGTAAAAGGGCAGTATGGAAATTAAAGATTTATGCCAAACACGATCGAAAGCCTTTGAGATGTCAAGTGCAATGGCAAAGCTTTCTCCAAAGTCCCGAAAGGAGGATGACCAGGAGTCTGAAAGATAGGTGAGAAGATCGCCAGTGTAGCACCCCTGACGGAACCCATACTGACAATCAGAAAGAAGGTTGTGATAGGAAATATGCCTTAAAATTTTTCTGTTAAGAATTGACTCAAAAATTTTTGAGATACTGGATGTTAAAGCAATTGGACGATAGTTAGAGGGTTGGGAATGGACACCCTTCTTTGGGACTGGCTGAATGAGAACAAACTTCCAGCAAGAAGGAAAGGTACAAGTTGACAGACAAAGAGGAAAGAGTTTACCCAAGCAGGGTGTAAGCACTGAAGCACAGTTCTTAAGGACAACAGGAGGGACTCCATCGGGCCCATATGCCTTGTTTGTGTTGAGGCCAATGATGGCAGAAAATACATCAGCAGAAGAAATTTTAATGTCAGCCATGAGGAAGTCTGAGGGGCAAAGTGATGGAGGAACAGCACCTGAATTGTCTAAGGTGGAATTGGAGGAGAAAGTTTGAGCAAAGAGATCTGCTTTATCAGTAGAAGAACCATCAGAATAGAAAAGAGAAGGGAAGGATGCTGAGATAAAGTTGTTAGAAATGTTTTTGGCAAGGTGCCAGAAGGAGCAGGAAGAATTCAAGTTGAAGAGCTGAGAACATATAGTAAGGATGAAATTATTTTTAGCAGAGCGAAGAACAGCCTTACCACAATTCCGGGAAGAAACATAAAAAAGATATGATTCAGGGGTGGGTCGGCTTCAGTACCTTTGATAGGTCCTCTTCTTGTTGTGGACAGCATTAGAAGAAGCGTGATTAAACCAAGGTTTTCTTGCATTAGTCAAAGGATATGAGAAGGGAATGTATACTTCCATGCCTGAGTGAATAACCTCAGTAACGTGCAAGGCACATTCAGATGGCTTCCGACCATGGAAGCAATGATCATTCCATGGAAAATCAAAGAAGTACTGCCTGAGGGCCTCCCAATCTGCAGCTCCAAGGTGACACAGATGACGTTTCTTTGGAGGGTCCGTAGGCTGTACTGGAACAATAGGACATGTTAAGGTAATAAGGTTGTGATCAGAGAAGCCCAACAGAGAGGAAAGATTAACAGCATAAGCAGAAGGATTAGTTGTAGGGAAGAGATCAAGTATGTTGGAGCTCTCTCCAAGGCGGTCAGGGATATGAGTAGGTTGCTGTACAAGCTGCTCTAGGTCATTAACCCGCCCCGTCCCGTCGATGTATGGGTACGTTGCAACGATTTGCATTTGCCAGTCCCGGCAACGTACTGGTACGTCGTGCAATTGCAAGGTCCCTAATTTGCACAATTTTCAATTTTCGAGCGTGATTTTTCGTATTTATACACGGGACACCGTCCTCTATTCCTGTACAAGATGCCAAGCAGGGACAATGCCTTACACCGCATAACCTCCCCCCTCCCCCCCTCATGCCATTGTCTCAGCAATTCACCTGTTACCAGTGACCTGGCCAATAAAGACATTCAGGGCCAGAGTGATTCCCCAATCGATGACAATGTGGAGGACAAGGTTTACATAGCATTACAGGAAGAAACAGTCAGAAATGATGATCAGGTAATGTGGGAAAAAAAGGTCATGAATGGTGATTAGTTAGTGAGTGAAACAATGCTTATAATGCCTATATTACTGCTTGAAAACCAATATACTCTCATACTACATATAAATTCGTACCAAGTAAATATATAAATACCGTTTATGAGTGGATAAAATAGTTACCCTCCCATAGAATTCGTTTTCTTTGGTGCCAGCATGTTAGAAAACCCAGTCAGGTAAGGAAGAACTCCTACCTGGATTGAGTTTTTTAAACCTCAGGTGAGCGATTTCTCTATGAATTTTCGATGTTTCTCACCAAAAGCGGAGGTTTTAGCCAAAAAAAAAAATTTCGAAAATACCTCGGGACTGGGGGATGTCGTAGGTGCGGAAAACCTCGGGACGTGACGGGTTAAAGATAGATAAGATATAGGCTTGTTCACCAGGTGGATCAGTGAAAGGAGAGGAGAGCCAAAGGTGGTGTTGGACATTGAAATCTATGAAAATGGAGATTTCAGAGAAAGGAGGAATGGATAGGATGTGTTCCATCGCTGAAGTAAGACAGTCGAAAAATTTTTGATAGTCAGTAGAAATAGGAGATAAGTAAAGAGTGCAGATATATTTAGCCAGAGAATGACAAGAAAGCCAAAGCCAGAAAGTAGAGAATTCAGAAGAATCAAGTTCAGGAAGACGAGAACAAGATAAATTGTTATGCACATATACACAACAGCCTTGTTTGGCTTTGAAATGAGTATAGAGAAAGTAGGAGGAAACAGGAAAGGGTTTGCTGTCAGTTGCCTCAGACAGCTGAGTTTCTGTTAAGAAGAGAAGGTAAGGTTTAGAGGAGGAGAGGTGGTGTTCGATGGAGAGAAAGTTAGAGGAAAGACCGCAAATGTTGCAGAAATGAAGATGAAGTGGGTCAGACAGTGGTTCCAGGCATCTCTCTGAGTCGTCACGGAGAGAGGGGCAGATGGTGGGGGAATTTATGGGATTGGAGCTAGCTGTGTGGCTAGAATAAGAAGTGGCTGGGAGAAGGCATTGAGAGAGCTCTCCCTCCGTGCTAAGGGATCTTTGTATGCATCATGTTCTTACCTAACTGTGTCTTACAGGAATGAGTCAAGCTCATACTGTCCCGCATCTTAAACCATTGTTAATGTATATATCCTTAAATTTATGAATTGTTTTGGCACACACTGTTTCATTCGGTAGTGCATTCCACTGATCAATTGCCCTATTTGGGAAACTAAATTTTCTTACGTCTTTATCACCTCTCTTTTTATGAGTTTTTTGCAGTGTCCTCCTACTGATGTATCCCCATAGGTTAAGTAATCATTTATGTCTATTTTCTTCTTCTCTGATATGCATTTATATAGCATAATCATGTCTTCTTTTTTCCTCCTCTCCTGTAGTGTAGGCAGATTCAGTTTCTTTAGTCTTTCTTCGTAGCTTAGATCCCTTAAGCTTGGTATCCATCTTGTAGCGGCCCTTTAAACTTTTTCAGTCTTATCTACAGTATGTGTTTTTTGAAATGCTTGGTACCCATCTTGTGGGGGCCCTTTGAACTTTTCAATCTTACCTATATGTTTTTTGAGATGAGGACTCCACTGACACATACTCCAGGGTTGGTCTGATGAATGATATTATCTTTCTTATCATGTCTTCATTCATGTATGTGAATGCTATTCTCATATTTGCAAGCAGTGTATACATGTTCCATGCCTTCTCACTGACGTGGTCTGCCGGAGATAGTCTGTTATTGTTAATCACACCTAGGTCCTTCTCTTTTTCTGATGTGTGAAGGGTTTTACTTCCTAATTTATAATCCCAGTCAGGTCCTTTTCCACTTTTACCAAATTTGATTACATGACACTTGGCCACATTGAATTCCATTTGCCATATATTGCTCCATTCATGAAGTTTATTTAATTCTTCTTGTAGCTCTTACAAGAGTATGTGTTAGTAATTCTCCTTTGTATTTTTGCACCATCAGCAAACATATTTAGATAGCTTTCATTTCCAATGTTACTGTCTATATCATTTATATACAATAAAAACACAATTGGTGCCAGCATTGAGCCCTGTGGAACTCCGCTAGTCATTTCCGTCCATGATGAGTAATTTTCCCTTAATACTGTTCCCATTTCTTTTTTTCTGAGAAAATTTTGCATCGAATAATACTGTTTGCCTCGGATTCCTCCTTGATGGTACAGTTTCCATAAAAGTCTTTGGTGCGGTACTCTGTCAAATGTTTTCTTGAAATCTAAATAGATACTGTCCACCCATCCTTCTCTGTTCTATAAAGTTTCTGTTGCTCTAACATCGTAGCTCAACAAAATAGTAACACATATTTGCCCTTTCTGACACCAAACTGTCTTTCTGTTATCATATTGCATTCTTCTAGATGATTTACCCAAGCTTTTCTTATCAGCTTTTCTAATACCTTGCTTACAACACTGGTTAGTGGTACTGGTCGGTAGCTGAGTGGATTTGGTCTATTCCCTTTCTTGAATAAGAGAACAATGTTTGCTTTCTTCCAAATATCAGGTAGTTTTCCTTGTCCCAAGGATTCCTTGAAAATTAAAGATAATGATTTACTTAATTCCTTTGCACATTCATGTAACACCCAAAATGAAATTTCATCAGGACCATTTGCTTTTCCTTTGTCTAATTTACCTAACTCCTCCTGTATTTCTTTTTCTGATGTTTGCATAACTGGTAGTATGTGCGGGCATGCATGTTCCATATAATCCCTCTCAAAATTATTTTCTTCTGTAAAAACTGATTAGAAATTCTTATTTAGTGCTTCACAAATATGTGTTAGAAGTGTAATGCTGTATGGCAGTGAGACCTTGGCAGAAAAAGGAAGAGGATATCTGCAAGCTAAAATGTACAGATATAACAATGATTAGGGGGATGTGCAGTGTGTCCCTGAGTGTGAGGCCTGGGGTGGCTAGGTCTATAATGGAAGAGTTGAGAGGTATGATGAGACTGGAGTGTATTTGTGTTGTGATGAGAAATAGATTGAGATGGTTTGGGCATGTGGAGAGGAAGAGGGATGATAACTGGGTGCAGAAAGTGATAAGTGTTAACGTTAAGGGTAGGGCTGCAAGAGGCAGACCAAAAAAGACCTGGGACAGTCACTTACTGTGACCTTGGAGATAAGGGACTGAGTAAGGAAGCTGCCAGAGATCGGGCAGCATGGAGAGCCATCATTAGGTGACCACGACAGCCGATGGATGCAAGCATGTTAGAGCCATTAAAAACAAAACAAAATGAAACAGATTCTACTGAATTTGTAAATGAGGCATTTCTGAAAGAGAATGTCGTATTGTTTGCAAAGGTTCCAACATGCTTGCATGCATCAGCCTTGGTCTAATGGTGTCTTTCCATCAGGTGACCAAGTCCGATGCATGGAAGTATGTTGGAACGATGAGGGTCAAAATCAAATTAGTCACATAAAATGACGTCAGATTTTTTTTTTTTTTTTTTTTTCAGAACCTGAGTTTGTCCAAAAGTAAAAATTTATCAGGTCTGGCCATCAGTAACGCAGGGACATGGTAACGATAAACGCACAGGGAAAAATGTAAAAACCTAAAATCAAGCTAAATATATACAAACTGATCTCTTATGAATTCATGGAGGCATGACTTTGAGGATATATTTTTAAAATGTACACTATACTCCTTTTCGTCTTAGCTTGGCCCAGACTATCGTTCCTTTGTAGCTATTACCTGTTAAATAAAAAAGAGAGAGAGAAAAAAAGGCAATACTGTGGTTTTACATCCTTTCTACAACATTCCTTTGTCACTGCCTCTGACCTGGGAGTATTGGCTGAATGCACACTTAAGTTCCACAAGCACCTTTGCACAGTCACCAAAAAAGCTGGTGGTGTTGCATCCAACCCACTGAAGAGTGCAGTAGATAGAGAGTTTGCATTTGTGGTACTGCACTGTATTCCACTCACATTCCTCCAGCAGTTTCGAAACTAGGTATGAAAGAGACTACAACTTCCTGGAGGGGGTGCAGTGTTGGTGGACCAAACAAATCTCTGGTCTGTCTAACTTGTGCGACACTCACAGACATCAGCAAAACTCCGCACTAGTTTACCAAGTTCTTGTCTGGTATTTGCAAGTAGCATTGGATCATCAGCATACAACAAATTTGAGATATTCCATCAAGCATCATTCATTACTAACACCATCCCCCTCTCTATTACTCGTGTTTTTCCTTCTCACATCACCCCATCCATATATATATTGAACGACCATGGGGACATCACACAACCTTGTTGTACTCCCACACAGATCGTGAATCATTCACTTAGGTGCCCATTAACCCGTAGACATGCTTCACTACCATCATAAGAACTCTTGACGGCACCTAGCAGCTTACCACCTACACCATGCTTGTGCAAAACCTTCCACAATTCTTCTCTGTCTATTTTGTTGTATGCATTCTCCAGATTCATAAATGCCATTAACACCTTATAGTCCTTCTCGCAAGCCTTCTCCGCTATCTGCCTTACTCCAAATATTTGATCCACACATCTTGGCAAACGGTGCTTAGAGGACAAGATATAAATGCCATATATAGATTACTCTGTGAATTATATGAAACAGGAATCCAAAATTATATCCCTTAGCCCAGAGAAACAATTATGTGGATAAAGAAGTGCTTCCGTCCCGTCTGGCACATACTCCCGTGAACCCTTCTCACAACCGGGGATTCCTGAGAAAATCGTGAAAATCATCTATTTTTATACCTTCATATCTCAGTTAATACTTAACCAAAAATAATAAACAAAGTGTCATAATACTCAACAATCCTTCGATTTCAAGCTGATTGCATCAGATGGGCCGTGAAATGCATGTATGGAGAGTGAGTGGGTGGGAAAATGGGGCAATTTTTGTTATATTATTGTCAGTGTCCATATGCGTGGCAGAGGTTCGGTGACACAACTAAGGCTTAGACTAGCCCTCCACAGTAATAACACTTCGATAACACTCCCAGAAGACCGCAGTCCTCCACAAACACTATTTATATGAAATATTTTCCATAATTGGCCGTGCTTGCTGCTGAGGGGCCGTAACCATAGCAACGACCTTCGGACAGGCTGCCTGGTTACCTCACCACCACACTGCCTTACAGAGAGACAGACAAACTCTCTCTCTCTCTCTCTCTCTCTCTCTCACACACACACACACACACACACACACACACACACACGGAGATGTATGTTGGGTTTGCATTGTCACTCGATTCTGGCACTGCTGTGCGACTAGAAGTCTGGGTATTACAACTTCTATAAATACTACTGTTAGCACTACTACTATTACACCTATCACTACTACAACTACTACTACTGCTACTACAACTACCACTACTATAACTACCACTACTACAAGTATTACAGTACTAGAACTACCATTACTACAACTACTACTACTACTACCACCACCACTACTACTACAAATACTATTACTGCTACTACAGCTACAACTACAATACTACATAAAACCTAAAAAAAAAAATATTGTGAACAAAATAATTATACACGTACTGTCCGTAATCGAGAATACTATATTTTCCTTTGTAATAGATTTTTTTTTTTCCCTGTGATTTAGACTTTTTCATCATAATAAATATACTCACACAAAAACTTTCAATAAAGAATAAGCAATTGATTTCATTATGAAATAAACTTTGTTTCCATTTTTCCTGTGATTTGTACTTTTTCATCATAACAAACATACACACATGAAAACTTTCAATAAAGCAGGGGTGGGCAACCTTTTCAGAGCAAGGACCAGATGAGACTTTCGGGAGCAGCCCGCTGGTCGGAGTGACAAATGAGAACACAAAAGTGACGATATATAAGAATTTTATTGAAAAACATGCAAATTAAATTTATATCAAGATACAGACTTCCACACTTGAAAGGATGGAACGTGTTTGAGCTCACGGGTTAAGATCTCAAAATATCTATGAATCTGAGGAGCACTACATACAGAAATACCTCAACTTACAAACATAACTGGTTCCAAGAGGCTGTTCGCAAGTTGATTTTGTTCACACAATGAAAATCCCCTACAGTACTACATGTACAACATAAAAAACAATGTACTGTACACTGATCTGTTAATAGGGTTTTAAATGTTCTTAAGCAGTTTAAATTGTATTATGAAATATAAATGCATAAATTAACACAAGAAATACACAAGAAAACCATACAGTATAAGACACAACTCTGTTCCTGGTATTGTCCGATGTGTATTTATTACTGCTGAAAGATAATGGAATGTTTGCCACCTGCAAAGTTGTGGATGTGGCAAGCATTTATTTTGTTTTGCTAATTGTAACTATATATTGGACATAAGCAATAAAAGAGTTATTTTATAAACATAACTGTAGCTCACCTAAGGGCAGACATAGCAGGACTTGCAGGTGAGAGGAGGCAGGTGGAGGAGTGGAGTTAATTGAAAGATGTGGGTGAGGACAGAGCAGTGGGCGAATCAGGATTTTCGGGAGAAGCAGGCTGCATGGATGTGGCTGAAGGCTCAGTAGAGAAGGTTGAAGGCTCAGCATAGAAAGTTGAAGGCTCAGCATAGGAGGTTGAAGGCTCAGCATAGGAGGTTGAAGGCTGGGGTTCGTCTGATTTCGTTTCCACCCTTGGGAAAAACCTCGTGATCGACGACTGGGAAGCGTGCTTCTTTTTCTCGTCAAGGATGAGACAATAGCAAGCCAGGGCATCACACACAGCAGCATAGACTCTGCCAAACCGGTCGGCATTCGGATCCTGTTCTTCAAAGGAAGCAAGTCCTTTGTCTCTTATTCCAAAGGCACCTGTTAACCCCTTGATAGTCATTTTCCTGGTCTGAACTTCCGGCTTAGCCTCTTCTTCCTTCCACTGTAAGTCTAACTCCATTAACTCCTTATTCGTCAGTTCCTGCTTATGAGCCTCCAATAACTCATCAAAGTCCTCTTCCTCCAGATCCATATTTAGTTCCTTACTCAGCACCACCATGTTGGCAACAACCTCAGTGTCCGTGAAGCCTCTGAAGTGCCGTATAAACTGGGGGCAATGGTGCTTCCACACACCGTTCATGTTAATCTATTTCACCTCACGCCAGGAAGCAGTGATGTTCTGGATGGCCTTAAAGATGTTATAATCCTTCCAAAAATCATGCAAAGTCTTGCCTTCCTCAGCTTCAGTTGCTGCTACTCCCCGTCTCAATGTATGGCGGAGGTAATACCTCTTGAAGGTGGCAATAACTCCTTGATCCATGGGTTGGAGAAGTGAGGTTGTGTTTGGCGGCAAGTACACAACCTTAACATTGGGGTGATAATCATTAAGGTTGGGAGGGTGTCCAGGGGCATTATCTACAGTAGGACAAGGAGAATTTTGAAGGGAATGTTCTCCTCCTTGCAGTATTTCACTACTTGTGGCACAAAGTGATTGAAGAACCAGTCCTCAAAAAGGGCAAGGGTAATCCATGCCTTGCTGTTTGCCACCCATATCACTGGGAGGGATGCCTTAAGGATGTTCTTCAGGGCACAGGGATTGGCTGAGTGATACATGAGGAAAAGCTTCAGTTTGCAGTCACCTGAGGCATTGCCACCCAGCAGGAGAGTTACCCTGTCCTTAGAGACCTTAAATCCTGGCATACACTTCTCTTCCTCAGATATGAAAGACCTGTCAGGCATTCTTTTACAAAATAAACCTGCCTCATCAACATTGAATACTTGCTCCGGGAGATAGCTGCCCTCCTCGATGATCTCTGCCAATGTAGATGGGAACTCCTTCGCTGCTACTGTGTCGGCATTAGCTGTATCACCACTTACCTTCACGTTATGGAGGTTAGCCCGTGATTCAGAGCGGTAAAACCATCCAAGACTTGCATTAAACTACATTCTTTTCCTCAGCAAATTTCTTTAGGTCCTGAAACAGCTTAGTGGCCTTCTCCTGTATTGGCCCCGTGCTGAGAGGGTGCGCTGGTGAATTTGGTTGTCTATCCACATGCTCAGAAGTTTCTCCATCTCTTCCATAATAAGCCCATGTTTTTTGGCAATGATGGTGGACTTCATGAACACAGCACCCTTCACATGCTTAAGAATACATTCCTTATCCCTAACCCTTTAACCGCAGGCTTGTTTTGCTTTGACTTGCGGCTCCCGCGGGCATATTTGCGCTCCGACAGACTCTCTAAAAATATTTGCCAAAAATCAGTTATTAGTCCTAGAATATTAAAATCATATTTGCTTATGGCACATACCTTCAGCTTTCTCCTTGGGTGTTTGTTGAGCCTTCGTCGAGTACCGTAGGACTTGTGGAGACCTCTGAAGTTGGGTAATGAAGTCTCCACTTTACACTTCCTGACAACTCGTAATATGATTACCACAGCCTGATATTATCACTAGAAACACTATTCTATGATTCTCAAATAGTTTGGAATCCATACTCCAAAAAAAAAAACACTGTGAAAGCAATGAAAATTACGAGGGTGTATGACCATCCCACTTCCGATCGTTCGCCGCTAGTGTTGTCTATTATTCATAAAAACACTCACAGTTTATATTTCTGTTACTATATAACACATATATATCTACAGTCTTTATCCATAAGTTTCCTTCAGTAATAGTAGTTTATTGTCACTGTAGGGATTCAATTTCTTTCAGTAAAATACGTAGCATTCACTTTCTCGTCCTGTATACTAGCATTCAGAGTGAATGTCACTTTCACCTTCACTCTCATAACTCATAGTATTCATACATGCTAGAGTGAAACTTTCACTTCATTACTCCTAGTATATATACTCGTATTCTTATAATACTACTCATTTACATATCTACTTACGTTCTCTATTTCATTTACATTATTTACAATTCTATTTTATTTACACTCTTATGCACTGTCACTTGAAGTAACTTATAAAACTATTATCCACTGTTCACTTATATTTACATTCATTACTTTCACTTGCTGTTTACACATTATTTACAATTCCACTTGCACTGTTTTACTCAATAAAAAGATCGTAGTCACTCTCTGTCAATAATTGTCAGCCCTTTACCTCTTTCCACACAAGGTTTAGTAGGGGGTAAAGGTCACAGGGCCCTTTGCATGGAGATAAAAAGCGGAAGAAGTTAGCAGGAGCTAATCAGACATACTCCCACCTTCAAAGACGACAGTGAACTGATAGTCGTGGCCTCCTGCTGCCTGGCGAGGGTGAGTACAATACTACCAACTTCAGCCCTGTGAGACCTGCTAATATATAGCAATGAAATGATTGGCAGGAAACCAAGACAATACATAATAAATTAGGTAGTTCCAGGTGAATGTAAATATCACTTAGGCTTTTCCCTTCCCTCCTTATATGTATATTTATTACGGAAATAGATCATACGGCATATTTCAAGGGGAAATAAACAGCGAAAATTAGCGAACGAGTGCACGTGAGGTGTTGTCAGGTGATAATTAGCCAATTCCAGGTGTATGGCACTATCACTTACCTTATTTCTTTTTTGTATATATTATTTGGTATAAGAATAGGGCATAGGGATTTGAATGGATGAAATCAGTGGAAAATTCCAGGGAAGATTTATTTAGCGTAGAATACAGTGTGATGGCCTGCAATAATTATGTAGTTCCAGGTGAATGTAAATATCATTTAGGCTTCTCCCTTCCTTTCTTATATATATTTTTATTACGAAAATAGATTATACGGCATATTTCAAGGGGAAATAAACAGCGAAAATTAGCTAACGAGTGCATGTGAGGTGTTGTCAGGTGATAATTAGCCAATTCTAGGTGTATGGCACTTTCACTTACCTTATTTCTTTATTGTATATATTATTTGGTATAAGAATAGGGCATAGGGCTTATTTCAATGGATGAAATCAGTGAAAAATTCCAGGGAAGATTAACTTAGCATAGCACGGCCGGGCAGGCGAGAGGATAGGATAATGGAGGGGAGGTAGGGAGGAGAGTCGAGAACGGGGAGAAATGGCTAAATTGTCGACAATGGATGGGAGTACAGATGAGATTAGGAGTGCTGACTAGTGTTCGACATTAGCAGTACTGATAGATGATACAAGCCACCACTTGAAAGCCGGGGCGAATTCAAAATAACACAGAATCACAAAAGTGTCGCCCCGCGGTATGATCCCTTGCTCCGAAGCGTCACAAAAGTGACGCCCCGTGGTTAAGGGGTTAACAATTGTCCCCACAGTTGATCTGTCCATTACAAATGAATCTGACACTGCTCTAATTCTTTCACCTCATTCAACATACTTTAACCCGTACCATCACAGGCATTTTTGAAATTTTATATCCACACAATCCTGGACCAAAAATGGAAAAAAATTTTATTGCATAAAACATTCCAAAAGGACATGTAAATCAAGGAAAAGCAACAATTTCCCAAGCCATGCATGAGCAATGTTTTCCCGTCCAGCTGGGCGGGATGAGAGAGAACGGGGGAGGAGAATGGGGGATTCCCCTTTCTCAGTGTCCTCCACTGGCTCATATTCCTCCCCAGAATAGTCATCCAGGTCTTTCTCTTCTGAAGAATCACTAAGTGAAGGGACAGAAGGGTCCATGTGACAATTTCAACAGCTTCCTCCAGCCCAGTGAGGCAGAAATATAGCGTGATTTTCGCAACATCCTGACGCTCTGACAGACAGTAGCACATTGATCTTACCCACCCATGCAGAACCAAACTCAGTACTCCAACTGCTTGGACATAGTGTTGCCAATACATTAAGCTACTCCTTAGCAAAAATCAGCTAGATTAAAGCAGTTTGAGATGTGCTACAGCACTCGAATTTTGCTGTCGGCACCATCACGTTGCTGAGATAAATTGAGATGTTTTGTACTGTCGGCACCATGCCGGTGGCGGGATTGTACGCGTTAATATTTCCTAGATGAACCAGAAGCACCACTATCAACATGCTTGCATTTATCAGCCATATTAAATGGAGTGAAAGTACTAAAAGCACAATGAGCAGCAATTCTCTCTCCTCCAAGTGAACAAAACAAAAACAATAGATGGCAGGTTAGCTCCCTAGCAACCACACTGCTGCCTAGCAACCCATCTCGCAACTACTGTCACCTGACGCATTCAAAAGCAGTCACAATGGGTCACTACAAGCTAAATTAGTTTTTTGTAATTATGTTCATACCTGTGATGTGTTCGTTATTTTTTTCATGTTCGCATCTTTGAAATGCTTGGATCTTGAATGCTCGTAAGTTGAGGTACATCTGTACATACATGGATACACAACAAGTATGTACCTGCCTTAAGAGTGACATATACCTCCTCTCAGTGCTGAAGTCCTATGGACACTGGTGTCTGGCAGGATGGCGGAAAGATTGTATCGCGTGGGGTGAGGGGAGCGTCGAGTTGCCAAATAGCATCTGCCAGCTGTATGAGCCAACAGATGCTATTTGTCAGAATTTAATTTGTTTTGGCTGGGGTTTTGCGGGCCAGATTGCTATGCTCATACCGAGCAGGTTGGTGGGCTGGATGCTAGACCTTCACGGGCTGGAGGTTGCCCTCCCAGACTAAGGCACTGACTTCATCATGAAACAAACTTTCTGCTTCCATTATTCACATATATAGAGAGCGGGGTGGTACAAGGCTCGATGCACTGCATTTCCCCCTCCCTCCCTCCTCCATCTCCTCCCTTTCTCCACTCCCTACCTCCTCTACCATCTCTTCATCTGTGCTAATATCCCCCTCTGCAGGATCATCAACACCCACAGAACCATTCCCATCATCGAAAATAGCAGATGAATGTACAGGACAAAGCAATGGGCACACAGTGGGGGAGTCACATCCTCCACCCTCCTGACACAGTGCATAAATATCGACACTCATTATGGTGCTCACTTTCCTGAAAGGAAGAGTCACTTTCTCCACTCACAATTGATGATAATGTCACCTCGAGTTCTCTCTCTATTGCACTATCACTAAGGCCTTTTCTTTTCTGGCCTTCACACTTCACTGGTGTTGAAGTTGATGACTGGGTGCTCACATGAGGGTCTGGATAGAGGAAATTTTTTTTGCATAGGTTTATCCATGATGGAGGTGCACAGGCAACTGTAGTGTGATTGGGATGCATGCTGGAAGGTTGCCAGTGGCTGCATGTGGTGGAAATAACCAGCTGAATATCAAACAAGGCCACAAATTACTAGATCATGTATAGATGTCACCAGACAGCCCTGGGAGGACATGAATACATGACACCCGGACGGGATGGGTTAATGCTTCTCACTTTCTTCACCCATTTATCACCTCCTATCCTCTCCACATGCCCAAACCACCTCGATCTACCTCTCATCACAACACCAATACACTCCAGTCCCATCCTACCTCATAACTCTTCCATCATAAACCCAGCCCCCCCCCCCCAGGCCTTGCATGTAGAAACACACTGCACATCCATCTAATCATTGTCATTTCTGTACATTTAAGCCTGTGAATATCCTCTTCCTTTACTGCCTAGGTTTCACTACCATACAGCATTACACTCCTAACACAAGCTGCATACAAAAATCCCTTAGCATGTAGGGAGAGCCCTCTCAGTGTCAGGAGAGGCAACAGCTCCCTGAACTTCTTCCAACCACTTTCTTAATACTCACATTTTAGTTTGTGGGCAGCGGGAGTCGAAGAAGCAATTGCTAGGAGAAGAAACGACACACTGGTCACTCTCTCCCTCCAGGTGCACCTCAGACTCGACCTCAAAGTCCAAGTCCATCTCCACCAAAAAGAACCCTGAATGCCAGGGACAGGACTTTCAGTGCAGTTTTGACCACCTCTCCTCTTGCACAGTCAATTTGGTGGGTAAAGTTTGGCTTACATAAACACCAATAACTTCATATCTCAGTTTTTCTGTGCTTCTTAATCATCTAGTTCTCCAGGAGGTTTGGGGACAGGTAAGGGATGGAGGTGAGGAAGTAGGGAGGCCAGATGTGGTAGGTAGGTGGGTGGAGGGAGTAAGTGTAGGGGTACAAGGGCATGCTATAATGTCTGGGGGAGAGATTTGGGGAGTGTCTTAGCATTGGCAGGGTAAGGAACATGTTTTAGGAAATTATTTTAGCCAGGAAAATGTAGTTTAGGAATGTTCAGGTACAGAAATGATGAGAATGAGGGGAAGATAAGATCTGTAGCTTTGACAGAGGGGAGGTCAGACAAGCATGATTCCTGAACTGTAGAAGAGGAATTGTTTTTGAGGTTGAACTGTGCTTGGGTTGAGAAGGAGTCTGGGGAGAATCATGTTGCATGAGACACTTTGTTTGTGAGGTTAGGTCATGAGGAACTACACAAGTCAGGAACAGTGCGAGAATGTATGTTTGTGAGGCTGGATGATGGGGGAATAGCAAAGTTCTGGGGTTGTGGTAGGGTGAGTGTTTGTTGGGTTGGACTGTGTTTCAGTTGGGATTGGATGCAGTAGGGGATGTTCGTGAGAGTGGTAGTGTCTAGGAGTGTATCCAGGTCTGGTGGAGTGGGTTAAGGAAGATTGGAGTGGGACCTGGAGTGAAAAATGTAAGGTTGGGAAGGGGACAGGAAAGTAGGAGACTGATGGGTATTGACTTTTTTGTAATTCTGGGTTTCTGAGTCAAACGAGGGTTATGTCTGGCGAATACAAATAAGAGTTCGATCTGGGGAAGAGCCTGGTTTCCCTTCAGTGCACATGATCACACAGGGTGCATGAGCACAATGGGTCCCTGCTAAGCACTGTGGCAGCAGGGTGGGGTATGATGGTGGTGGTGGTGGTGGTAGTGGTGGCACTATAACCAAGCTGACAGTTACTCCCTTGGCAGCACAATGGGTCCCTGCCAAGCGCTGTGGCAGCAGGGTGGGTTATGGTGGTGATGGTGGTGGCACAATCCTTCACACTGCTACCATGCCGGCAGGTCCCCATCGGCAGGCAGCGTGATAATTATGGAGCTTCAGGTTCCTGCGAGGGGAGTGTGGTTACTGAGGCCAACATTAATGGGCACTCCGATACTCATATCCTCATTGTTTATCTTCTTAACCTGCCAAGCATCACATGCGTCATGCTTCCGCTGTTTGCACTTTGAATGATTAATGTTTTGTTTTCTACTTTGCTTTTAGACAGCTCACTTATTGTACCTTTAGTCAGTATTTTTTACATAAAGGCTGACAGAAAAAAAAAAAAAACACATAATCCTCGTTATAAGATGTGGCTAAAGGGGCCATTCTCTTTTTCCATCTTATAGCATGCATTTTTTTGGGGGGTAGCTTAATGAGTTACCGAGAGTGCTACAGAGAAGGCAAAAATATGTAACTTTTTCCCAGTAGCTTTGCCTTAAGGGGTTACAGAGATGGTTACAGAATCAGTCCTGGTTTCACACACCATCCACGTGAAAAAAAGTCTTGGGGCGTCGGTCATAGGAAGTCCCTCACACTCGAATCTGAAAGAAAGATGAATTGTATAAATAATTCCTACAACACGAATAATGTGGTCCTTATATAATGCTCCTCTTGCATTCTGCCATGCGATTTCTCATGAGCATCTGGGTTGGCTCAGTCAGCGTTGTCACTGTCCACCCAGCATCATTTATTCTGTTCATTTCCTGTGCCACATACACACCCACACCAGCATACCGAGCCATCCCGGCAGCCTAACAGATCATGAGGTATCGCCACACAAGGTTCTAAAGAAGTTCAGTACAGACGACCCTGGACTTCACGCATGCACGTGAACGTAATATTCTCCTGACCTTCCTTTCTTCTTCATTTCACCGTTCACTCCATCTTTCTTTCCTTTCTTCCTTCCTCCCTTCCCTCCTTTTTTTCTTTCTTTCTTTTTACCCGTCCCTACCCCAGAGGGGCTCGGGGACTGATGTTGATTTCACTCGGTTTGCTGTTTGTTTGTCTGTCTGTCTTCCTGTCTAACTGTTAACAACTTTAAGTGAAAACTACTGGTGCGGTTTTGACTAAAATGACAGGGATGATGGGCTATGCCTTTCTGATCATCTACTGTAATTAATTTTGGGGCCAAACTGGACCAAGGCTCAGGCTGCAGTTCCCAGAAATGTAAAAAAGGAAATAGTTTTTATTTATTTGTCATAACTCCTTTGAAATTCATCATATCAACATGAAACTAAAATCTATAGGTGCAACTTTCAAATCTGCATCCTATAACATGCCTCATTACAACAGGGGGTCACCCCCCAGTTAGCGGTAGGGGGGTCAGAGTTGGGCAGGTCGAAACTAAAATTTCAAATGGGCATAAAATCGTCTGTTTTCACCTGATTTACTTCAAATTCGATATGTGACATCTTTGACTAGATATACCGTTGAGTTTATATGTCACCACAAAAATGACTGCTGGAGACGGGTTAGCTGTGCCTTGGCACCTCTTGTTGTTCTTTCTTTATTTCTTTCTTTCCTTCCTCTCTTTATCAACCCCTCGATTCTATCTATCTATCTATTGCCAGACGCCTCAATCCCGTTTGGGGTGGCCACAAACAAATCGCCTCTAAGTCGCCCTGTCCCCTGCCATTTCACTGCCCTGCTCCCAACTCACAACCCCCTCTCTCATATACCTCTCCACCCCATCCCTCCATCTCATCCTCGGCCTCCCCCTCCCTCTTCCCCTCTCCACCTCACTCACATACACTCTCTTCGTCAGTCTTTCACCCTCCATCCTCTCCACATGGCCAAACCACCTCAGTGTGTTCCTCATAACGCTTCCTATCACATCCACATCCACACCACAACGCTCCTTTATATCCTCATTCGTCAGCCTGTCTCTCCATGTGACTCCACAGGCTCCTCTTAAATAACTCATTTCCACTGTTCTCACTCTTGACTTGTGTCCTTCCAACAACGTCCAAGCTTCACTTCCATACGTTAGAGTTGGTATCACAATACTGTCATGTAGTAACTTTTTCACTTCCATGCTCACTTCCCTGTTTCTTATCACTGCTTTCAAAGAAACAGCAACCTTTCTTCCCTGCTGTACCCTTTCAAGCACTTCACCCTCCAAACCTCCATCCTTACTCATCACACTACCCAAGTACTTAAACTTACTCACATTTTCCAATTCCACACCATCCAACCTTGCTGTACATTCACTGACTTCACCTCTCTCAAAGACCATCACTTTACTCTTCCCTACATTCACCTTTAGATTCCGTTTCTTACACACTCTCCCAAACTCATCCACCAAGCCTTGCAGCTCCCCTTTGTCTTCACTCAACAACACAGTATCATCTGCAAACAACAGTACAGGGAGTTTCCAAACACTATCCTCTCTCACCAGGGTAATTCCAACATCCACTACCCTACCTTGTACCTCTTTTATTACCCCATCCATGTACAGATTGAACAACCATGGAGACATGACACATCCCTGTTTCAACCCAACTTTCAGAGAAAAATTCACTTAGTTCACCATCCACACGCACTGCAGCCTTCGAACCATCGTACATACTCTTGACAGCATTCAACAACTTCCCATTTACTCCATATATTCTTAACACTTTCCACAATCCTTGTCTATCCACCCTGTCATATGCTTTCTCCAAATCCATGAAAGCTGCATACAACTTCTTTCCCTTCTCTAGAAACTTTTCCACTAAGGATCTAAGAATGAATATCTGATCTACACAGCCTTTTCCCTTCCTAGAGCCTCCCTGTTCTTCTCCAGCTAATTTCTCTGTTCTTTCTCTAACTGTCAGTAAGTGTCCTACCATACACTTTTCCTATTATACTAAGAAGACAAATGCCCCTATGATTACCACACACTTCTTTTTCCCCTTTTCCTTTGTACAAGGGAATAATTATACCTGACTTCCAATCCTCCGGGACTCTACCTTCCTCCCAGGCCTATTTGCACATCTTCCACATCCATTCTACTACTATCTCTCCCCCATGCTTCAGCATTTCACCACACACTCCATCAATTCCTGGGGCTTTCCCTGATTTGACTTCATTGCTTCCACAACTTCTATCCTACTGATTTCTTCCTGTCCTCTCACCTCCCTCCTTCTCCCAGCCATTCCCCAGCCACTTATACTCACATTACTTCCATCTTCTATGTTCAACAATTCCTCAAAGTGTTCTCTCCATCTGCTCACTTTTTCTCCCTTCTCCACTAGTAATCTACCATTTTTATCTTTCACTCCCCTGCTAACTTCACTTCCACTCTGTCTTACTCTTTTCATCTCTTTCCAGAACATTTTCTTACAGTCCCTCCACTTTACACTCAAATTCCTTCCAAATTCCTCATCCACTCTCTTCTTACTCTCTCTTACTAATCGTTTCACCTCTCTCTTTCTTTCTACATAATTTTATAACTCTCTCTTCCGCCTCTCAACTTCTTCCACGCCCCTATTTCTCATCCAATCATTGTATGCTTTCTTCTTTTGTGCCACAACCTGTCTCATCTCTTCAGTCCACCACGCTGTTCCTTGCACCCCCCGCCGTCTTCTCTCCCTTCCACACACCACATCACATGCTGCACATATTTCTTCTGTAAATATCCTACATACACCTTCCACGTCTCCCATCTGCTCCAATTCATATTTGCCCAATCGTTCCTCCACTTCTCTCTTATACTCTGCCTTTTTCTCATCCTCTTGTAACCTTTCCACTCTCCTTGCAACTACTTCTTCCTCTCGTCTTTCCCTTCTTCTATTCCTCCATCTTACTTGAATCCTAATTCTGGCCACCACCAAGCAGTGGTCAGAAAGTCCACTCCCCCAACCTCTATAAGCTCTTGCATCCATTATTTTAATGTTATTCTTGTTACTTCCAGATGATTTGTTTCAATCTACAAGAACCCTGTATTAATGGAGGAGTTAATGGAGCCAATATCTAATTTTAAAAAGTCTAACTCAACAAAAAATCGTTTGGGGGAACCCGATAAAAACATTCAGTATAAGTAGAAGGCCCCCCACGGGGGGAGAATCACCAGCCACGAACCGATACATATGTAGCACGGCTCTGAATATGACCTTGACCTTGACCAACTTTCACCAATTTCTAACTCGTACGATATTTTCATCCCTATTACACACCTGTAAAATTTGGTGATGATATTTTGAGCAGTTGCGAAGTTATCATGGTTACAGACACACAGATCTTCACCTACTTTCACCATTTTCGACCTCATAGATTTTCATCCCTATTACACACCTGTAAAATTTTGTGACTATATCTTGAACGGTTACAAAGTTACTGTGCTAATGCAAACACACACACACACACACACACACACACACACACACACACACACACACACAAACTGAAATCAATACCAGCTTCGCTGTCGCTGCTGGTAAATATCACAGGACAGAAGGTTTTGAGTCTTATGCAAAACATTATCCAGTGAGGCCGATCAAGACAATCGTATCTTCAATTTTTCATATCCACCCAGACTCCTATATGACAATTCAGGCAAATTTCAGTGAAGTTCAAATCCAAACAGATCAATTCAGAGCCTTTACGTCTAGTTCGGCTTTGATAGATCAGTTTATGTTAGTCAGTCCGGATTAGCACTATACACTGAGGAAGGAGGGAACGTAATGTTATTTGGCAGACGGCTTGGGATGGTGGAGGTGTGGGGGAGGCGGAGGTAGTATACTCGGTTAACCCGTCACGTCCCGAGCCTTTCCGCACCTATGACATCCCCCAGTCCCGAGCCTTTTTGGAAAAATTTTTTTTCTTATGAAACTTCCGCTTAGGTCGAGAAACTATGGAAAATCTTGAAGAAAGTTGTCTCTGCAGTCTATAAGTGGTCTATACAGGTGCGGTTTCCCCCCGCAGGTATCGTATTCTGTAATGGGCTGGATATGCGTAAACGTTTTCTATGGTAAGGAGTAATGGGACAAACAACACACAACACCTCTACATTTATTGAATTTGTACTAATAAACAATAACAGTAACAATATAATGGATTTCAGACACATATATAGGAAAAAGAAGCATTGTACCATCGCGCGAGCATAGCGAGTTAGGTCCGAGTCGTAACATGCTATCTGCTAATTTTCTGTTATGAGTCTACCGAACATTTTTTCTACTTGTATACTTCTGTTTCAATGACAATTTACTAATTACAACTGTTTGTAAGTGATTTCAGATGTTTTCATTCATTTTGATGACATGCAGCATAAGTTTAGCGCACATCAGCTTAGTAAGCGCACTCGCTATGTCTCGTATTTCAACATACCAATTTGTTTTATCACTTTCTAATTATTTTCCCATTTACATAGAACCTTTCCCCCACCACTGTGAAGGTTTTCAATTATTTTCATTCATTACGAGGGCATTTAGCGATATGCTAGCGCCTATTCACGTAGCAACCACGATCTCAAACACTCGTGTTTCATCATCTACTTTATTTATTCACTCCAATTATATTTTCCCACTTACATTACACACGTTTACACCCTCCAATGCACTGTACATACTTACTGCCATTATTTATTCAAGTGAGCGTGAGAATATCGCCTGAAAATACCCTCGCAAGGAATGTTACGTCATACATAATACTCACACACTTATATACTAATTCACGCACACACTTATATACTAATTATTCACTTTATCACTTGCTGACTTTTATTTTGACTAATACGTGCCTTATTCATTCGAGTAGGCGTCAGGAAATCTTATCTTTATAGACACGCTATGAATATTTGACTTAGGAAATACATCATCATATACAATAATTTGAACTTATATTATACCACTAAGAATGTCACATAATAGAAAATATATAATAAGGGGTCGTATTTATTGCACTGAGCGACAGAATATCGCATCAAACAACCCTCTCTATGTAAGTTTCAACTTAGGGCAGATTTATATTCTTACACCCAATGTTTGCACTTATGTTCTACCCGTAGGCACTTTATACTAATATTTGGCGATCCACATGACTGATTTTTTCACAGAGCGTCTGTCTGTCGCATTTACATCATAATTTCTGCGTCCTTTCGCAATCACACCATGCTAAAATTGCAGCAACGTGTGGTATTCACTAAAACATGGGTGAATACACAGACCCACGTCACAATGCACGCACTCATAGCCGGTGTCCTTCCTCTGTGTCGTGAGTCGCACCTGGGAATTACTGCACACGTGACACCTGCGCTGGGGCCTAGGTCTGTTGGGCTGGGGCGGGATAGGAGTGGGGAAATGGCGGGCGGATATTCTCTGGGGAGTGTGGGTAATTGGGGCAGTGCGGGGGCGCTGTTGGGGCCTTTCAACCGCATATTTTGCAAAGATTTCTCGTGTGAGCTCCCTCACAAACCCTTCAAAGGTTTCCTGAACTCCTGTGGTCATGGCGTGAAGGTGGTGGCAATTCAGAGCAGTGATATCTAGCAAGTGAAAGAACAGTTTCTTATACCACTTCATCGTGGTCCTGGCACACTCTACCGTCGATATCATGGAGTCTGACTGGTCCACGAGGCGCATGTTTATATTATAGTCCATGACACATTCAGGTTTCCAAACACGACGCCTGCTCTCGCTATGGTAATCAACAGAATCAGTACGGTGCATCAAGAGGCGGTGAACCGTGGACAAGAGGCTTACTTCTCTGTTGTGGTTCCACATTGTTGCAAGGATGTTGTTTGCTTTGAAGAAGACAACCTCACTCCTTGCAAGTTTCCGCCCTACCTTGACCATGTGACGCCGGTTCACCTTTACGGTTCCACATACTCCCGTTTCATGTCTGTGAAGATAACGAGCGAGAAGAGGGCTAGTGTACCAGTTGTCGAGGTAGAGAACGTGACCACGATGAAGGTAGTCTTGTATCATCGTCTTTACCACTGCTCCAGAAAGTCCTATACTTCGATCTTCTATTATGTCTGTCTGTGCACCGGTGTACAAGACTATGTCTTGCACGTATCCAGTCCTACAGTCACACATAACAAAGATCTTGAACCCAAAACGGTGCCTTTTGCTGGGTATATACTGTCTGAATGAAATATTGCCTCTCCACAACACGAGACTCTCGTCTATGACGAGATCTCTATAGGGATAGAATGAGGATCGAAAGGTTTGCCTGAGGTGATCAAAGACCAGCCTAATTCGCCTCATTTTGTCCGTGTTGTTTGTATTTGCAGGGTCATTAGCATCATAAAAATGGAGGCGACTCAGAATTTGTTGAAACCGATTACGGCTCATCACTTGACCAAATATGGGGGTAAACATAACAGGGTCCCTAGTCCAGTAAGCAGGAATTCTATTTTTTCTTATTATACCCATCAAAAGGACAAGGGCAAAAAATAAGAACATTTCTGGAATGGAGACAGGGTAATCATAAATCATTGAATGCCTACTCCTTGTTCCCAATCTTTCACTTTCTAGCCGCTGGCCGCTTGCAAACAGGTTTGTTTGAAGCACGATCTGATCAACGAAGGCCTCACTGAAAAAAAGGTGGAAAATATCCAACCTGCTTGAATTGCAGTGAATACCTGGTGCAATGCAGCCAGATCGCCCATGCTCAGTGAAGGGGTGAATGAGGGGAGAAAAATCACTCCCATCCTCCCAATCCCATGACACAAATCCCTCGTCCCCATCACCGCCTTCGTCTGGGTGGGGAGGAGATCCTGGTTGGGGAGGTTGGGGAGAAGGAGTACGGAGGGCTTCCCCACTGTCACTCCTCTTCCCTCTGCCTTTACCCTTTCCCTTTCCCTTACCGTTACGGCCTTGAGGAACATTAGGGGGCTGTGGGGATGAAATAGTTTGATATTGGGGAGCAGAAGACGTGCTGGGGAGTGGTTCCTCCCCACCTTCCCCCTCCATTACCACACCACGTGCTCTCTCACGCAACCTTGCTCGACCACGTGTTAGGGGATATTGGGGAGCATAAGACGTGCTTTGGAGTGGTTCCTCCCCACCTTCCCCCTCCCTCACAACCCCACGTGATAAGGAACGCACCCGCACTGGCCCACGTGATCCACTCTGCCGCCTCACACTGCGTAGGGAGAGCAATGACTCACCCACCTCACTCTCACTTTCCCTAATCCCAGGAATGTCCATTTCACTCCCCACTCCCTCCACTACACTTCCTACCGCCCCAAACAGAATGCTTGGCCCATACCTGCTTAGACGACGTGGTGTACGCTCTGGGCCACGATGCGTAATCACCTCCCGCCCATACCACGTGGCAGCACGTCCCACGTCTCCGTCCTCGTCCTCGTCCTCGTCCTCGACCTCGAATTCGGCTTCCAAGGCACGCTGGGGATAGGGATATGACATACCACGTGCCTTCTTTGCCTCCTGCCCCTCTCTAGCAGCACGGTAAGTCACGTACTGCCGTTTCCTTGGTGACGGAACTTCCTCGTCACTGCTGGTGGTTTCTTCCTCGTCTGGCTGCACATAATCTTTGTCCATCTCCTCGTCATCCAGTGGGGAATCACTGTCGCCGGTAAAGGTGTCCAGGGCGACTTGAATTTCGCTCTCTGAGAGACCTCTCTTAGCCATGTCTGAGCAGGACCGTGGCTACCAGGTGAGTGGACGAGTGGCGGGCTAGCGCGGGTCGCACGGGGTCGCCGAGTGTCCCCGCCTGGTGGCAGGTAGGGGAAGGTCAGGCGAGGGTACGTACCGCAAATCAAGCGCGAAATTTGAAAATTGTCGAAATTATGCACATTGCAATTGCACGACGTACTGGTACGTCGCCGGGACTGGCAAATGCAAATCGTGGTGACGTACCCATACGTCGTCGGGACGGGGCGGGTTAAGCTGTTGTTGGTGATGGTAGTAGCAGGAGTGGTAGTGGTGGTGAGAGGAGCTGGGAGGAGCAGTATACTTGGTTTAGATGGTTGTGTATGTGTGGGGGGAGGGAAGTAGAATGAGGCAGTAAACAGTACTTACTTAAGATGGTGGTACTGGTTGTGGTGGTGGTGGTGGGGCAGGAAAGGACAGTCCGTATACTCCATTAAGAGTGCTATTGTACGTTGGACGGTATGGAAGCAGTTAAGAATTAATGCTCACTCTGATAATATTGTCTATCTATCTATCTATCTATTGCCAGACGCCTCAATCCCGTTTGGGGTGGCCACAAACAAATCGCCTCCAAGTCACCCTGTCCCCAGCCATTTCACTGCCCTGCTCCCAACTCACACCCCCCTCTCTCATATACCTCTCCACCCCATCCCTCCATCTCATCCTCGGCCTCCCCCTCCCTCTTCCCCCCTCCACCTCACTCACATACACTTCTGGCTGCCACAAAACGATATATATATAAAACAGGGAAATAGCTCTCGTATCTATGGAGTTAATTCCAACCCTTACAGTTAGATAAATCACTCCAAAAATATACCAAATCCTGTGAAGATAGTGAGAATTATTATACAAAGTTCATGGTAAAAAAAAAAAAAAAAAGCTAAATCACAGTTTATTGTAAAGAACACACACACACACACACACACACACACACACACACACACACACACACACGCACACACAGAAAGAGAGAGAATTTCATCCAGGCCTCGAAAGATGATAAAAAAGATACGTCAGAAAAAAAAAATAATGATAGGCCTACTAGGAGTCAAAGGTAACAATCATTTTAAACAAATGTGGCCAGCTGTCATAACGATAAATTATTACTTGACAGAAATGTAATTAACGTTCGAAAAAATAGGTAACTGGTTGGACGGTACGGAATTAGACTAACTGGTAGGTAGGTAGGTAGGTTGGTTGGTTGTTAGGTAGATATGTAGGTAGTGTGTACAGCTAAGGGGTATGTAGGTAAGAAGGAAGTCTGGATTAGTGCAATATACATACTCTGAACAAGAGTAGACAAAATGATAGACACAAAGATGGACATATAGATGAATAGACCGAAAAATGATAATAGAAGTACAGACAGAAGACAGATGGGTAAGGATAAGGATAGTGACAAAGGAAGAAATTTAAAATTTTACGGACAGACAGACACAGGGAGGAAGGTAGGTTGATAGATAAAGTAAAAGAGAGAAAAAAACAAACCGATTAATATTGGAGAGATTAGCACTGCCAGACAATTATACACTGACAAATAAAATTGACAGACAGGCCCAACGGAAACACACACACACACACACACACACACACACACACACACACACACACCAGCATCAGAAACAAGGATAAGATCATTAAGCACAGTTAGGCAGCAGTTAGATGACAGCAGTTACACCATAGGACAAACAACTGGATTATTTCGTGGCCTAACATAAGGGATCAGTATTCATTAAAAAATTAACTTAAGAATCTCAGTGAATAAGGCTTACGCCTCTGGGGATCATCTAAAGGAATCCTAGGAATGTCTCTGTAACTGTCCTGGCCGCTCTTAGGGGGTATACAAAGGGTTAATTTCAACTGCATCACTCAGTAACTCGGTAATTCAGTGACAAAGACATTTCTAGGGTCAAGGAGCATAAGAAAGTTAGAATGAAACTAACCGAAGTAGACTGGGTGGCCCAGACTTGCCAGCTCTTTTTCCTTAACAGTGTGAGTACATTTCAAGTATAAGCTAAGCATAGGCTAGCAAAAAAGAAAGGATGTATACCGAGTTCGTCTTCACTAGACGTAAAGTTGCCATCTCTCCATATAGTGCTAGTTACGAGATAGTGCTAAAGGAAGGATGAAGAGCCGTAGTATTGTCTTTTTCTGAGCTACGTGAACTGTGCTGCAAAAGAACTAATTATTGTTTCAAGGTGAAGTAATTATAGTAACGGAAGCGAGAGTTAAGTGAATCAGTTTACGTGACAAGACATAATCAGAAAAGAACAATTATCAGATAAGAAAAGGAATGGAAAGACCAGAGTGAGAAATTTGTAATGATAGTAAATAGTGTAGCCCTAGATTCATTTAACTGTGAACCCAGTGAACCTTTCTGGCCTGTGTTCTCGTGGAGTAAGGAAGCTACCAAACACCTCTTCCTCAGCGATTTAGTTCTAGATATGGCTGGTTAATGACCTTTGATAAGTCACTTACATAGAGTGTGTCGAATGTCGACAATGGAAGGATTAAGGAATCAGAGGACAATAAGGTTGGTGTGACAAAATAAGTCACTTAGGAAATGGCGTTAGGGAGCATCCTTAACCGGGACGATACGGGCCATGGAGTCCACCATCCGCTTTTGGGGGGACAGGGAAGTAGCTGAGGGACGTCTGTATAACAAGGTTGTTGAACCGGCTGGTTGTATCAGTGACGCCACATGAAGGCGTCCCTCTCCATGCAGCCCGTGGAATGGAATGGACTGGAATGGGAATGGCTGCAATGGGAATGACCGGAATGGGAACGACTGGAATCGGAATGGGTGAAATGAGAACGACTGAAATAGGAACGAGTGGAATGGGAACGGCCGAGATGGGAACGGGTGGAATGGGAACGAGTGGAATGGGAACGAGTAGAAGAGGAACAAGTGGAATGGGAACGAGTGGAATGGGAACGAGTGGGATGGGAACGAGTGGAAGAGGAACACGTGGAATGGGAACGAGTGGAATGGGAAGGGGAGGCAATTAGTCGACGAGGGTGGTAATGGACAGGTGAAAGCCAGGTAGTGATATCTCTACCTCTCTCTCGCTCCTTCTCTCTCTCTCTCTCTCTCTCTCTCTCTCTCTCTAATTAGGCACTTCAAGAGGCTAGGTTCACTCCCACCATACCGCTTTCCTCCTCCTCTTCTCTCCTTCCCTCCTCCCCCTTTTCCGTTTCTTCTTCCTTTTTTCTCTATCTCTTTTCCTTCATTCTCTTCCCTTTTCCTTCTTTCTCTCCTCTCTTCCCTCTTCCTCTCCCGCTTTGTCTCTTTCTCTCCTCTTTTCTTCCTTTCCTCTTTTCTCCCTTTCTTTCCTCTTTTCTCCTATCCCTCCTCTTTCTCTCCTCCTCTTCCCTCCTCTCCTCTTTCTTCATGTATCTTAACTCTCCTTTATTTTGCCTTAAGTTCTTTGCTTTTTCCTTTCGTGTTTGATGTCTACTGATTCCCTTGTTTTTATTTTATTCACTCCTTAATCATTTGCTTTCTCCATTCATCACCAAATTTTTATCCTGCCCTCCTCCCCTTCTCTCTCTCTCTCTCTCTCTCTCTGACACCACGGTATCACACCGTCCCCTTCATACCATAACACCTCTTCACCACACTATCTAATACCCGTATACCAATTTGTTCACCATACGACACCACAACTCCACACAGCACCATACCACACCACACAACTCCACAGAGCACCATAATCACCACATAACTCCACACAGCAACATACCACACCACACCACACCACTAGAGTAGACTGTAGCACCAGTCGAGCAGGGCGGTACAGTACTCCCAAGGTGGATGGCAAACTGATGACAGAGAGACCTGGAGCTCCAACCTCATCAGCCCTCAGGACTAACTTACGACCATCCCCTTTTCCTGAACTTTTCAGTGTTCAAGTAACACTGAGAGTAGGCCAGCATGCTCTCAAAGACAGTTTACTCTAACTGTCATCACCAAACTTTTTGCACATTATTGAAAACTTTCTATTCAAAATTTGACTAAAATGGCGTCCTATCACCAAGCCTCGGAGTCCCAAGGAGGGGGGGACCATCAAAACCCCCACCATCCGCCCCTCTCCCGGTGATGACCAAGTGAGATGCCTGGCTGACTCACCTCTTCATTTCCGCAACATTCGCGGCCTTTCTTTTGAATTTCTCCCTGTTGAACACCACCTCTCCTCTTCTAAACTCTACTTTCTCTCCCACATTGAGACTCAACTGTCTGAGATGACTGATAGCAAACCCTTCTCTGTATCCTCCTCCTTTCTCTATACTGATTTTAAAGCCAAAGGTGACTGTTGTGTGTATACACTGTACACAGCGACATATCTTGCTCTCGTGTTCCTGAACTTGAACCTCCTGAATTCTCTATTCTCTGTCTTCGGCTTTCCTGTCACTCTCTGACTAAATATGCCTGTGCTGTTTACTTATCCCCCAATTCTACTGACTATGAAAAATTCTCCAACTACCTTACTTCGAAGATAGAACACATCCTGTCCATTTCTCCTTTCTCTGAAATCTCCATTCTAGGAAATTTCAATGTTCACCACCTCTTTTTGCTCTTTTCTCCTTTCGCTGATCCACCTGGTGAATAAGCCTATATCTTCTCTGTCCTTAATGACCTAGAGCAGTTTGTACAGCACCCTACCCATTTTCCCTAACCACCTTGGAGAAAGTTCCAATATTCTTTACCTCTTCCTTACAATGAATCCTTCTGCTTGCACTGACAATTTTTCCTCTCCTTTGGGCTCCTCCGATCACATCCTTATGACCTTAACATGTCCCATGACTCCAGTAAGGCCTGTAGACCCTCTCAAGAAGCGACGGTTGTGACAGTTTGGAGCTGCTGATTGGAAGGCCCTCAGGCTTTACCTCTTTGATTTTCCCTGGAATGATTATTGCTTCCGTGGCCGAGAGCCGTTCTGGTGTGTCTTGTGCATTACAGAGGTTATTCTTTCTGTCATGGAAACATATACATTCCTTTCTCATATCCTATAACTAATGCAAGAATATCTTGGTTTAATCACGCTTGTTCTAATTCTGGCCACGACAAGGAGACGACCTACAAAAGGTACCAGAGCCAACTCACCCCTAAATCTCATCCCTGTCATGTTTCTGTCTGTTCTTTACTCCCCTAAAATTAATTTCATTTTTACTTAATGCTCTGAAATCCAACTAGAATTCGTCCCACTCCTTCTGGCAACTTCCCAGAATCCTTTCAAACAACTTTACCTCATCATCCTTCCCTCCTCTTTTCCACTCCCATGGCTTTGAGGCTATATCTACTACTGATAGGCAGAACTCTTCACTCAGACTTTCTCCTCCAGTTCTACCTTAGACGATTCCAGTGCTGTTTCTTCATCTCTTCCTCTCTCAGACTTCCTCGTGACCGCCATTAATTTTTTTTTCAGTGGATGTATTTTCTTCCATCACTGGCCTCAGTACTAATTAGGCATAATTATGTGCCTGATGGAGTCCCATCTGTTGTCCTCAAAAACTGTGTTTCTCTGTTTTACACTTTGCCTAGGTAAACTCTTTCACCTTTGTCCATCAACTTGTGCCTTTCCTTCTTGCTGGAAGTTTGTTCTTATTCAGCCTATCTCAAGAAAGGGCGATCATTCCCAGTCCTCCAACTATCGCCCAGTTACTTTAACATCCTGTGTTTAAAATGTTCTCGAGTCTATTCTCAACAAAGTAATTTTAAAGCACCTTTCCTATCACAACTTTCTGTTTGTCATTGGGGGTTCCATCAGGGACGCACCACTGGCGACCTTCTCACCTACCTTTCAGACTCCTGGTCATTCTCCTTTCAGGACTTTGGCAAAAGCTTTGCATTTGCACTTGGCATCTCAAAGGCTTCCAGTTGAGTCTGGCATAAATCTTTAAGTTTCAAACTGTCCTCTTTCGGTTTCCATTCTTCTATCTGTGCTTTCATCTCTAGCTTCCTTGATGTTCATCCTATAGCTGCTGTTGTAGGCAGCCTCAGTTCTTCTCCTAGAGCAATCAATAGTGATGTTCCTCAGGGCTCTGTCTTATCGCCAACTCTCTTCCTTTTATTCATCAATGACCTTCTAAGCTGTACGTCTAACCCTATCCACTCATTCGCTGATGACTCCACCTTTCACATGCCCATTCACTTCCCGCAGCATCCATCTCAGCAATTACTTCAACAAACAAGGGATGAGGCTATGGCACACTTAATATCTGACTTGTCTCACATCTCTGATTGGGCTAAAAGTAATCTTGTTGTTTTTAATGCATCAAAAATTCAGCTCTTACATCTATCAACCATACGAAATCTCCCACAGCAGCAGCATCTAATTTTTAACAGTATCAAACTTAGTCCTGCATCATCTCTAAACATATCTCGGGTTTCATTCTCTCGGGATTTATCTGTGAAAGATTATATTACCTTTCTTGTAAAATATACTTCCAAGAGATTAGGTGTGCTAAGCCGACTCCATGCCTTTTTTACCCCTGCACATTGGGTCTGGTTAGTACTTGGATGGGTGACTGCCTGGGAACACCAGATGCTGTTGGCATCCCTACTTGTCAAGTGGGGTTGGTGGAGGATTAGTGCCCCTCCCTGTAAAACATTTAACTCAAAGCCCTTGGCCACCCCGTTTGGGATACATGGCGTCTGGCAATGAATGAATGAATGAATGAAACATTGATTGAATTTATACACGTGTTTTATTTGCCCTTGTGTAGAGTACAACTCTCATGTGTAGGGAGGCTCCCCACATAAAGCTCTTCTCAACAAGGTGAAGTCAAAGACTTTTCTTCTCATTAACTCTCCTCCTCTTACTGGCTCCCTTCAACCTCTGTCTCTTCGCCGCACTGTTGCATCTTTATCTCTTTTCTATCGCTATTTCAATGGTCACTGCTCTTCTGAATTGTCCGCTCGAATCGTTTCGCCACTACGTTGGGCATGTAGCACCCATCTAGCAACAAACTCTCATCCTTTTGCTCAGCACTTAAATGCAAGAGTTAACCGGTACTCCCAGTCCTTCATGTTTGGAACAGGTTAACTCTGAAACAGTCTCCTTTTGTCTGTACTTCTGAATGCCTATGATCTTCAGTCGTTCAAGCGCAGTGTGTCCAGGCATTTCAAAACGAACGGATCTTGAATTTTGTTGTCTGTTATCTTGTTTTTTTCTTGGAGGGAACAATATTTGGACTTCTGACCTTTGGTTCTTTCTTCCCTGCATAAAAAAAAAAACACCACACAACACAACTTTACACACCAACATATCACACCACACAACTTTACACACCACCATACCACACCACACAACTTAACACACCACCATACCACACCATACAACTCCACATCACACCGCACCACACAATTCCTCACAGCACCACACCACACCACGCAGCTCCACACAACGTATCACACCACACAACTCCACACAGCACCATAACACACCACACAACTCCACACAACACCATATCACACCACACAACTCTACACAGCAACATAGCACACCACGCAACTCTACACAGCACCATACCACACCACACAACTCTACACAACACCATACCACACCACACAACTCTTCACAGCACCATACCACATCACGACTCCACACCTCACCATACTGTACCACACCACACCACTTTATCATTCATTAGTCTCACAAAATTTCAAAATACTTCTTCATATTTCAAATATTCTTAATCTCTCACTCCTTTTTCATCATTCCCTTTAGGTCTCTCTCTCTCTCTCTCTCTCTCTCTCTCTCTCTCTCTCTCTCTCTCTCTCTCTCTCTCTCTCTCTCTCTCTCTCTCTCGTTCTTTTCATCATGACCTCCATCTTCAATATCGTCCGTCAGCTGGACCTCAGCTGGACCCCTCATATCAGATCACTTGCTAAAACCGCCTCAAAGAAACTTGGAATATTGTAGAGTCCGTAACTTCTTCAATGGCGAGCAGTTAGCTATAATTTATAAGAGTCATGTACTCTCTCAGCTTGAATATTGCTCATCCTTGTGGAATGAATATGGAAAGGTTGCACTAAAACAACTAGACAAAATTCAGAACAGAGTTGTTGGAATTACTACGAACCCTTCTATTAATAAACAGCCTCCCCTACAAGTAAGAAGGAATGTTGCCTCCTTTCCATTAATTTACAGATATTTTTATGGCAAATGCTCAGACGAAGTTGCGTCCACTGTGCCACCTCTCAATGCCTTCCCTCGTGCTACACCGGCATCTGGTAGCGCTCATGACTGGAATGTCACACAGCCATATTGCAGAACTTCTCCCCATGAGAATTCTTTTATTTCCCAAACTGCATCTCTCTGGAACTCACTTCCCCGAAGTTGTTTCTCCTCAAACTTCAACCTACAGCTGTTCAAGTCCAATTGTTACAGATATTTGATGTGAATAGATGACACCAATAATCTGGTGTATGGATTATTTTTTTTTTACTCATATGCTTTTCCTTCCTCCGCTCTCGTACTTTAAAAAATTATATTCTCTCATTCCATCTTCTTATTCCTAGTCTCTCTCTCTCTCTCTCTCTCTCTCTCTCTCTCTCTCTCTCTCTCTCTCTCTCTCTCTCTCTCTCTCTCTCTCTCTCTCTCTCATAATAAACCAGGAGATAAGAGGGAAAGACAAAGAGAAGCGAGTAAGGAAGGGAAAGAAAAGAGAGTATGGAGGAGGGAAAGAATGAGAAAGGACAGGCGTGGTGAGGAGGAGGAAGGGGCGGACGGGAAGGAAAGGAAGAGGAGGAGGAACATGAGAAGCGAGGAGGAGGAGGAGGAGGAGGAGGAGGGCTAAAATTAGGGCAGTGAAGAAAGAAAGCGAGGAAGGGAAGAAAAGAAAGTAATAGAGAGAGGAAGAGAGGTAGGACAAGAGAGAGAGAGAAAGAGAGAGAGAGAGAGAGAGAGAGAGAGAGAGAGAGAGAGAGAGAGAGAGAGAGAGAGAGAGAGAGAGAGAGAGAGAGAGAGAGGAGAGAGAGAGACAGAGAGACAGAGAGAGAGGGTAAATGGCTATTACGATCAGTGAGACATTCTTAAGGCTGCCGCCTTGTCACTTTCTCTTACTTTAACACATTTTCTCTCATCTCTGCCCAGTTTATCTCTCCTGTCCTTCCATCTCTCTCTCTCTCTCTCTCATCTCTGCCCAGTTTTTCTTTCCTGTCCTTCCATCTCTCTCTCTCTCTCTCTCTCTCTCTACGTCAGGCACATGTTAAGTCACTGGTGTTAAAATCTAATTGGTTTGTGGGACGGTTGAGGCACATTGCATCCCGGGAGGGTAATACAGCCATTGCCAGACTCGAAGCACACACACACACACACACACACACACACACACATGCCTGGTTAGACTTAGTATATGATTGCATGAGAGTGTGTGTGTGTGTGTGTGTGTGTGTGTGTGTGTGTGTGTGTTTGTGTGTGTGTGTGTTATTTTTGACCAAATATCTCAGTTTAGTTCAGATTTCAACCAAACTTAATTTACGTGTTCAGGGACAGACATGGAGAAAATCTATTGTTTTTGAGATTACAGGTCAAAGGCCAGAGTCAGAGAACAAGGTCAAATTAAACAAGTTTTACCCGAATTAGATCAGACTTAGTGAAATGGCTGAACATAAAGCATGAATACAAGAATTTGATTTGGAGAACAGTTAATCAAATCCAAGATCACAGGGAGAGGTCAAAGGCCAAGGGCAGAGGGCTAGGTTAGCTCACTTTTAATCCGATTTGAACCAGTCTTGGTGGAAGGATAAAGGTCATAGATGAGTGGAAAAAAAATCATTTTGAGAACAGTAAATCACAGATGAAAGTTTGACTCGTGTGTCAGTGTGTGAACAAAGTAACTTGAATATTTTTCATTTGATTTGGTTCGAACTTGGTAGATCAGTTGAAGATCGCTCATAAGTTTGACATATTGCAATTGAGAACAACAGGTCAAAGGTCATGGTCACAAGGCAAGGTCAACTTTTAAATAGCTTTTGTCCGACGTGGACTAAATCTCCCCGAAGCGTCTAAGTTTAACCCGCCCCATCCCGACGTTTTCTGGGCAGCGGTACGCCCCAGTCCCGACATTTTTGAACCTTTTTTTTTTTTTTTTTGCTCAAACATCCGCTTTTGGTGAGAAACATCGAAAATTCATAGAGAAATCGCTCACCTGAGGTTTAAAATACTTGATCTAGGTACAAGTACTTCCTTACCTGACTGGGTTTTCTAACAGGCTGTCACCAAAGAAAACGTGTTCTATGGGAGGGTAACTATTTTATCCACTCATAAACAGAATTTATTTATTTACTGGGTACGAATTTATATGTAGTACAAGAGTATATTGGTTTTCAAACAGTAATATAGGCATTATAAGCATTGTTTCACTCACTAACTCATCACCATTCATGATTTTTTTTTTTCCCACATTACCTGATCATCATTTCTGTTTCTTCCTCTAATGCTATGTAAACTTTGTCCTCCACATTGTCATCGATTGGGGAATCACTCTGGCCCTGAATGTTTTTATTGGCCAGGTCACTGATAACAGGTGAATTGCCGAGACAATGGCGTGCGGGGGGTGGGGAGAGGTTATGCGGTGTAAGGCATTGTCCCTGCTTGGCATCTTGTAGAGGAATAGAGGAAGGTGTCCCGTGTATACGTGCCAAAAATCACTCACGAAATCACTCGCGAAAATTGAAAATTGTGCAAATTAGGGACCTTGCAATGTTGCCGCATTAATTCACATCGCCGGGACATGGATGCACATCATGTGCGGACGTTAATTCACGTCGCCGGGACGGCGCGGGTTAAGACAAGGATAAAGAGGTACGATATTGAGAACAATGTCAAAAGTAACAGGGAAAGGTCAAAGGTCTGGGTCACTGGGCAATCAACTAAGTGCTGATATGATTTCAACCAATGCCGGTGGAAGGATTAAGATGTCAGCAAGGATGAAGTAAAATCAGTCTGGGATTAATCTGTGAAACACCAAGATCACATGCCAAAATTAAATATTCGGCCATTAAACCAGTTGGTGGGTGCGGGTGTTGCACTATTTGTGCTGGTGTTGCACTATCTGATTGCTACTTCTTGTTACGCCTTGTGTCTATCAGAAATATTTTCATATTGCTCCTTTAATATGTCCATAATTCATTATAAGAAAGCCAACGACTTATAAAAGTCTCTACATTTTCCTTCCTTCAGGGTGGTTGTGAGCAAATTTTCAACCCAAAATTCGATTTTTTTTGTGTGTGTGTGTGTGCCTAAGTGCTTCGTCTGTGACTGCTCTCCATATTTAGATATATACTGTCATATTTCAATTAAAAGCAGGTGTTCTGACCCCTTTTCTCACCTGAGTCGTGGGACGCGAGCTTCGAGCCGTATGAAATCGAAAAGAAAAAGAAATGAAATGGGTCGTTTGCTTGAGCTACTTTTCTTTTAGTTACCCCTTTGGCATTTTCCTTGACTTGTGAATCAGAAAATAAAAACTTTGTAAACTAGAGGCATCACGAATTGTAGTTCATGGTCTAGCCCGCCAGGTGTCCATAGTGTCGTTCTCAGAAAATGGGGACAAGGGGCAGTAGAGAGTAATCAGTTACGGATTATTATTTGTGTTGCTCCTTAGCTTAAACTATACTTGAAAGTAATTTTAATTATTCAACGTATATATAAAGATGTATCTAATATTAATAAAAGTATGTCATCCTTGTGTGAATACTGCAAAATTTGTAAGGAAATTTAACAAATACCAATTTAGGGCCCTTTCACACATTCAGGAACAGCCAGTTGTTACTGAAGTGACTTATTATGTACCCAGAAACTGTGGTAAGATTATAAAGGGTAATATAAACGCACATCACTATCTGTGAATATTGATATATATTGGCCAAGATATGAAATGAGGAATCTCTGGCATCTTTAGGCAGATGCACGCCACGCTGCCAGGCACACGATTATCATTGTAGGCACGTCTCTGACCGTCAACAATAAACACAGCGCTTCTCAGGCATTTGGAGTGATGATGCCTGTGTTTGTGCAGAGGTAGACTGCTCGTTGGATTCAAGAAAAGTGCCAATCAGTATCCTTCTATGGCTGAAGTTAGAGGCTGGGCAAAAATTTCCCACAGTGAAGGAACCAAAACTACCAAAGCTCGTGGGAAATAGATGTAAATGGAGTGGAGGATGGAAGGCTACGGGATTCCAAGCAATATGCTCAAGACATTTTACTGACTGAATAGTAAATGGGTTATCATCCCAATTTGTTATTAAATAGGGATCTGGGAATACCAGTAATTTCCCATTAACACAAACAGTCCGTCTCGATTCACCTACACTTGCCATCAGTTAGTTCAACTTGATCCAGTAAATCGAGATGTTCAAGAGTTTCTTACTTGCTGTATTAGTTTTCCTTTACTATATCCCGAATGAGGCACTGATCTTTGTCTTAAGTATTGTTTAAGCTGTGCAACAGTCCATTTTTTCAAACGAATTTGGCTCCATACTGCAGGGGGTGAATCACACTGCTGGTGTCGTATGCACGGAGTAACTTATGCTGGAAGTTACCGTTCCCTTCTCTTTAGCCTATATTATAAGTGTTAGGGTTAGTAATTAGATACTATTCTGATGAAAAGCAGCGAGTTGTGACTTTTTTAGACTTCACTGAACTCAACGAATGTACTGCAGAAGGTATTAGAGATGCCCTGAAAGCTGCCTTAAAGAAACACGGATTAGACTTGCAAAGACTCCTTGCACTGGGGACTGATAATGCCTCAGTAATGGTATGGATTAATAATGGAGTGCATGCAAAGCTGAAATCAGAAGTTCCAAATTTAATTCTCGTAAAATGTGTATGCCACTCCATTCAGATAGCAGTTTCTCATGCAGCAAGTGAATGCATGCCACGCAACCTTGATTTTTTTTATAAAGGAAACTTACAACTGGTTTTCTCATTCATCACTCCGGCAGTTGAAGTACAGAGAACTCTACGCCCGGTCTACAGTGTCCTCAATGATGGTCTAAACCCTTTGAAATTAGTAGTGCAGTGCAACACGGTGGCTGTCAATAGAGGTTTGCAGTCACCAGAAACTTGAATCAATGGCATGAACTGAAACTCCATTTTGAATTGAGTCGTTCTCAAGAATGTTGCCACACAGCAGAATTGTTGCATTCACTGTTCTCAACAAGGAAAATTATGTATTGCTTACATTTTTTAAACCTATCTTAAGAGAAGTGCAAGAAGTGAATAAAAACTCTGAAGCAGAAACACAGGATCCAACAAAGTTGATAAGGGATCTGATGCATTTAATTGATTCTTTGTGCTCTATTGTAGTCATCCCTGGAAAAAGAGTTTTGGCAGACACTGTGATTGAAAACTACTTAAACACGAGGTTGTATTTAGGTTATGAATGTGAAAAGTTGACTGATAGTAAGTTTAATGTAACCGTAGAAACTCACATACGAGAAAGGTGTACTAATTTTGTGGTGGAACTAGTGAAACAGCTTCGTCCACCCCTACCAGATAATGTTGATGTTTTGCAGTCATTGTCATTGCTCAGTGTCTCTCAGTGTTTAAAGCCTATTAAGAATAACATCATTGAACTGTCCAAGCTTCTTGTAGGTAATGATGCAGAGTATCTTACCAAAGCTGACTTTCAATGGAAAAAACTTCACCACACTAAGTGGACAGAGACTGCTAACACGCTGCGTTTTGGGGCTGAAGTACCTAATTACAGACTCTTCAGGTGAAAATCCCTATAAAGAGTTATCAGAAGTAGCTCTTTCTGCCCTCAGCCTGCCACATTCTAATGCAGATGTAGAGCATTCCTTCAGCCACATGAACCTAATTAAGACCAAGTTTCTTAACAATGAAAATCTCAGCACTGAATGCCATCATGTCTGTGAAGTATGGGATAAAAAGAAATGAAAAATGTTGTGCTGCATATGAATTGTCTGATGTAGTCAAGAAAATTGGCACCATGGAGGTATATGGTAGTTCTTCAACAACACACAATCAAGTTGGGCAAGAGGAACGATCGAACAACGCACTGTAAAGCCTGTGATGAAGATATGGAAGAAGACTGGGAGGCTTTTGATCTGCATTATGTCTAACTGTGGTGAGTACCGCTACCCATAATCTATAATTTTTTTATGTAGCTTACCAATGTCATAATTTGCAACCTAACTAATATCACACCAATTTAGGTATTGTGGGAAACTCTGCTACTTTCAGTTCTAGCGCTTTTCTAGCGCCTTTCAAGTGTAAATTTAGCGCCTTGCCATACTTTGATTTGGCAACCCTGCCCTGTCGTCTGTCGTGTCTCAGTTTTATCAGGATGGTCTGAGGGATTAGAAACTTTACCTGTCTTGCGTTCTTTCGTCAGCAGCAATTCGTGGTTATGAGAAAGAAAATTGCCACTGCTGTTATCTGTTGTTTGTGAGTGAAAGGACAGAGGAAGAAAGGAATAGAAAATTTCCATATCTTCAGTACTTCATAAGAAACAGAAAAATCAGTAACGATGAGGACTGGATGGTAAGTACCGGTGGAGAGGTGGCGTGCGGTCCTAACGGACCCAGGTTCAAATCCCGGCTGGGGCAGGGAACACTTTAAGGATTTGAATTTCATTAAATCAGGCTTTACTGATCTACCAGAAGACCCGCCGACATGTCGTAAAAATACCCCAGCTAATACCGGTACACCAGTCCTGTATAAGACAGCCCTAGCATGTATTCAATATGGACGGTGGGTGTTAGCGCCGAAGTGGTGACATGTAGAGGTGTATGGTATGTAGGAGGACTGCTGGGCCTTGATAGCAGGCTGTGAAGCCTATGCCCAGAGTAGGACACATTAAAAAAAAAAAAAAAGTACGTTGGAGTATCCCATGCCTGCATCCTGTCCACAGCTCCTTTGCATCACTAGTAACATATTCTGGTGTTAATCCCTCGTTCAAACTCAGCATTCAAGATGGAGACATGGCAATTTGGCGCCGTTAAACTGAACAGAGTGTACGTTAAGGTAGTCATTAATTCCCAAATGCCCCGTATATTTCCCAATTGCACGACTTTGGTCATAGGCTAGGCAACCTGTTCCCAGAGGCCCGGCAGTTTTTCCACACATCGCGCACCTCCTCATGTCACCACTTCGGCACTAACACACCGTCCATATTGAATACATGCTAGGGCTGTCTCATACAGGACTGGTGTATTGGTATTAGCAGGGGTGGTTTTACCATGTGTCTGCGGGTCTTTGGTGGAGCAGTAAAGTCTGCCTTTAACGATATTCAGATCCTTTAAACTGTTTCATGCCCCAGCCGGGATTTGAACCTGCTTCAATTGGAACACACACACACACACACACACACACACACACACACACACACACACACACACACACACACATTTTTTCCGTTTCAGATAGAACTAAGTCTCCGTAATTCATTCAAGCACCATTCACTCTCAGGTGGAGGGGAGGGGGTACAGATGGAGACTAATAACGCGTATTCAGCTTGCTCATTCATCCGTCCAATCCTGTCCAATTAATCCACTCATTTCCTGGAATTTCATTTATTAATCTCAGTGCCATGACTATTTTTCTTTTTTTTTTGGCCTACATCCCCTTCTCCCTCCCCCTCTCTCTCTCTCTCTCTCTCTCTCTCTCCCATACACAAGTCAGGGTGAAGATAATGTGCCGTGTCACTCTCATATTAAATATCAGGACCAACTGCCTAGCCCCGGGCTTCTACGCTCCTCATGGGGCAACGTAGGATTGGATGTTGGATGGATGGATGGATGTATTTGCACACACACACACACACACACACACACACACACACACACACACACCGCTCGCTAGTGCGTGGTAACGCTCGCGCCTAGCATCTGCTAAGACGGGGGTTCGCGCCTTGCTCGGGATGCGAAAAAGTTTCACTGACAAAGTGGGTGGTCACTGTTCTCCTTGAGCAAGAGGATGCCCTTAGATCGGACTATATGAGCTCTCAGCTCTCTTCTGGAAGGGTAAAATGCTGATGATCACAAAACTATCACGTGATCCTGACTGACCCGGTGAATTACACACACACCCTGACCTGACCGATACGCCCTCCATGCATACAGTTATACTTTCATGCATGACCATTCATGCAGAATTGCATTACTGACATGGGCTGAAGAGTACAGTATGGTTTGCAAAACGTTAACTATGTATACATACATACATAAAGCTTACATACTCTGAAGTTACTCGTATCTCATGAATTAGATCTCTCTGTCTGTCTGTCTGTCTGTCTGTCTGTCTGTCTGTCTGTCTCTCTCTCTCTCTCTCTCTCTCTCTCTCTCTCTCACACACACACACACACACACACACACACACACACACACACACACACTTTCCCCTGTGCAACTGTCCCATCCCCACCCCAACACACACACACAACGCTGCATGCTCACATTGCACAATTTTTCCGTATGTACGTAAGCTTCCTCCAGGTAAATAATCTCACTAATAGACAGCGTTCTGATGACAAATATATGATATCTGCAGTCGACAAAAAATGCATCGGACTGTCACTGCTATTTACTTATTGGAAAAGGATGAAAAGTTTTGGCGGTACTCTCTTTATTTCCAGTTTTCAATAATTGTATCGGATGGATTCATTATACGGAAATAGAAAAGATTTTATTTCCTTTCCCGAGCGAAAATACAAAAAATTCAGTCCGGCCCTGAGTCTGTTCAATTAAAATAAAATATTTCCTTATGTGGGAACTCTCCCTCCTCCTCCTCCTCTTCCTCCTCCTCCTCCCGAAATTCTTGTCCCTTTTACACCACGAGGTCCACCTTAAGTTAGATAAAAATCGTCTGAGGCGGCAAGATCGAAGATGAAATATTACCAGACTGAAAGAGCAAATGGAGACACTCCAGTCCCTTCACTACAACGATTTCCCTTCTGATATGCTTGGTTCCCCTTTATATGGCCTGGATCCCCTTTATAAAGCATGGATCCACCTTATAATGCTTGGATCCCCTTTATATGGCCTGGATCCCCTTTATAAAGCTTGGATCCACTTTATAAAGCTTGGATCATCTTCATGAGGCCTGAATCCCTTTATAAAACTTGGATCCTCTCTGTAAGGCTCGGATCCCCTTTATAAATCTTGGTTCTCTTTATAAGGTTTGGATCTCCTTTATAAAGCTTGGATCCCCTTTACATAGCTTGGATCCTCTGTGTATAGCTTGGATCCTCTTTATTAGGTTTGGATACCCCTTTATAAGGCCTGGATCCCCTTTATAAAGCTTGGTTCTCTTTATGAGGCCTGGATCCCTTTTATAAAGCTTGGAACCTTTTTATAAAACTTGGATCCCCCTTATAAAGCTTGGATCCTCTTTATAAGGTTTGGATCCCCTTTATAAAGCTTGGAATCAATTTACAAAGCTTGAATTCCCTTTATGACGAGGGTTGGATCTCTCTCTCTCTCTCTCTCTCTCTCTCTCTCTCTCTCTCTCCCCGACAACTGAGTTTTGAGAAGTTAATTGGTGGATGGGCGGGCCATTTCAATGAACCATGCATATTTATGTTCACGCATTATTGTGCTTTTTCTGATTCTGTTTAAAATCTGTTCCAAGCCACGCAGTTATGATGATGACAACGATGACTAACACGACGACGATGACGATTACAGCACAGATGTTTCCTGAGTTATGCCGATTTGAATGAGACTGCAACATTGCACTGGTTTGCAAGTGCCAGCTTTCTTGTTGCAACCTTATGATACCGTCCTGGCATGAGTAAATGAGTCAAAACAAACACTGTATTTCCTGCTGCTTGAAACTGAACACATGCATTGCACAGGAGGCACGAGAAATAGCAGGGTGGCTAGTCAGTGTAAAAAGTCTCTCTCTCTCTCTCTCTCTCTCTCTCTCTCTCTCTCTCTCTCTCTCATACTGCATTAAAAATTGATCTTTCGTTTCAAACCTCAAAATCTGTCGGAAATTTACTTGTTCTAAACCATCTCAATATTTTTTCTTATTGCGTACCGGTAATTATTTCAAGTGTCCAGTTTTCTTAATTCCTTTATATTCCATATTTTATATAATCCTCTTAAAAAAAAAAATACTTCATCATTTCTCAGCTAGTTCTTTCCTGCTTGTTCATTTATTTTCTTATTTTCCATTATTTTTGTCCCATTTTTGGTTCTCATTCATGCACTGAAAAATTTCATGCACTTGACTGCTGTACCCCCCCCCAAAAAAAAAAAAAAAAAACAGAGTTGAGGGGCGTTTGTATAACCAGACAGTGATGCCACCTGGTGATATCAGTGCCACCGTACGAAGGACCCCCTATCCCGCACCAGCGAAGAGACCGATGAAGGTTATATCCAACGCTTCCACATTGTAAGGTCCCAGCACAATAATACTAATCCTTCCATCCAACCATCATCCAATCCTACATTGCCCCATGAAGTGCGTAGGAGCCCGGGGCTAGGCAGTTGGTCTCGACATTTAAGATGAGAGTGACCAGCCTCACTCATCCCTGAGTAGCATTACATGAGCAATCAACCCCAACCATCCCTTGGATATAAACCTTATAATAATAATATTATTAATTATAATAATAATAATAATAATAATAATAATGAAGACTATCATAATAATACAAAACAACAACGACAACAACAACAACAGCAACAACAATCATCATCATTATCATCATCATCATCATCATCATCATCATAATAATAATAATTAGTATTGGTATTAGTATTAGTATTAGTATAATTATAATAAAATCATGTGGACTGAGCAAAATTAAGAAACCCCTTCTCGAGATTCATTAAAGAATGGACTCTTGCCTCTATAATTTCAATTTATTCACAGATTTTCCTCATAACCATTCCATAAGGATTATATCACGGGCTCGAAAAACATAGCTAATTTTATTTTTCATTTTTAATTTACTCAAAACTAGTTTAGGTTCTTGCTCACCCAGGATGTAAGTTTAATGGGCGTGTATTGTATTCCAAGGAGCGATCCAGCCTTGGCAAGAGAGAGAGAGAGAGAGAGAAACCTTTCTCAATGTTCTTCGTGTACTCGATAGGTACTAGTCCTAAGCCTAATTTTTCTATCCACTTCATTACATTTCTCTATTAAACACCCACCCATGTTTCCCCCATCCCAATCCCTCCTTACCCCTTTCACTCCTCCCCATCCCCCTCTTCCATCCTCTTTTCCCTCTCCATCTCCTCTCCTCCCTCTTTTTCCCCTCGCCATCTCTTTTCCTCCCTCCTTTCCCCTTTCCAACCCCACTCCTACCCTCTCTTCTCCCCCCCCACACCCACCTCCTCTTTCCCCTCCCCAATCCTGTTCCTACTCTCTCTCCCCTCCCCTATCTCGCTCTCCTAGCCTCCTTACCTTCCTCAATCCCTCGCCTTCCTTCTTACCCCTCCCCTACCCTCCTTCCCATCCCTGACCCTTCTCCTACTCTCATTCCCCTCCTCATCCTCTTCTCTTGCCCTCATTCTCCTCCCCCACCCATCTCCTCTGCTCTTTCCCCTCCCCCATTCATCTCCTACCCTGTTTCCCCTACCCAACCTCCTTTCTACTCACTTTCCCCTCTCCCACCCATCTCCTACTCTCTTTTCCCTTTCTGTTCCCTCTCTACTACTCTCTTTCCCCTCCTCATTTCCTTCTCCCCTCCTTACCTTCTCCCCTAATCTTTCCAATCCCCCATCCCTTTCTCTCACCCTCTTTCCTCTCCTTAATCCCTCTCCTTCTCTCCCCGTCCCCTCTCCTCCTCTCCTTCCCCTCCCCATCCCCTCTCCTCCTCTCTTTCCTCTCCTCATCCCCTCCCATCTCCTCCCCATTCCCCTCCTCTACACGGTATCTCGCTTACCCCACCGCGTCTCTCTCCCATCCCATTTGCATCACAAAATACCCACTTTAACTCACCCACTTACCTCATAAATCCCCTGCCCAACACCCACTTACCCCTACTCACGCCCCACCTTCTCCATTCTCTCTCTCTCTCTCTCCACTTACCAGCAGTTCTTCTGCTCCTTCTCCAAACTCACTCTTACCCCCCTTCTCTCTCTCTCTCTCTCTCTCTCTCTCGCACAGACACATACACATTCTGTGTGTGTGTGTATATGTGTATGTGTGTGTGTGTGTGTGTGTGTGTGTGTGTGTGTGTGTGTGTGTGTGTGTGTGTGTGAAATTTATTAATAAGTGCAACTTAATCTCTCGTTCAGGTCCAGCAGCTGTGGTGGAAAGACCTCCTTCCTCAGCTCCCGCTTAGCGATGGCCACCGCACCTGCCTCAGCCTTCACCCGTTGAAGGGGCTATCGATGGCACAGGCCAGTCGCCACGAGCCCAGACCATCATGAGGACGGTGAAATGGTACAAAGTGAAGGCTGGGTACGGATTCATCCTTCGCCAGGACACTGGTACTGATGTATTCGTGCACTGCCTTGGGATCATTGCTTCCAATACACTCCGCCACCAGCGCTCTTTAGGCGAGGGCGAGACGGTAGTATTTCGTTTCTTTCAGATACTGAAGGGTCCTGAGGCCAGGGACGTCACTGGGCGGTGGGTTGTGGCTGTGCAGGGCTCGACCCATGCACAGCGTCCCCCCATGGCCTGGAGGCACCGTCCTCGAGATCCTTGGTGTGCTAGAGAGACTGATACTGTCGCTGTAATGTGTATCGCGACGGCGAAGGCATTCTCTGGAGATGAAAGGCTGTGCTGCTCGTCTTCCTCCCACAAATCGTTAAGAAGAACGGACTGCCGTACCTTGCCATCCCTCAAGGCATTGCCTGTGCTGCACATTCCGCACCTTATTAGGAGCATCAGGCTTGGCCACTGCAGTCAGTCCTTCCCCACACAACATCGCGGAAACGGCTTCAGCTGGATGGCCCTCTCAACAGGGCGACGGCCACCACCACTACCACTACTGCTACCACCGTTGACGACCCAGCACCGGATTTGACCACCTCTATAACCACCCTGGAGGTCCATCCTCTGCTATCAGCAGCCGAGGGGGGACAGGTTTTCCCTGTCCCTTCAGTCCATCAGGAGGATACTTCTTCACCACTACCCCTCACTGCCGACCAGCCAGGTGACACGCCCACCACACAGCCCCCTGCTTCTCCACCGCCAACTAAGAAGCAGCAGAGTAAATGGAAGTGCTCACGCCTGCCCGTACCCTTGACCAACACCATGGTATCACCACCTGCTCCTGTCAAGCCCACCCCCAACCTTGAGCCCTCGACTGCTCCAACTACCGCCGTTGACATCGACAGCCCATCGAAATTAATGACGACGATATCGCCTGTCAAATGATGCAGCGCTTACAGCAAGCTGGCCTATTAATAACGAAAGACTTAGAGTTGTACAACAGCATGTCCAACCCGTAACTCACCTCCTTCTCCGTCGAGCTAACAATAGCTACTGTACCTCAAGTATACTCTGTGCTACACTGATGGGCTTCATCTGCCCGTCTCCATACTATATTCATAGGTGGACAAATCTAAGCTAACTAACTAACAACTTAATTTTTCGTCTTCACAAACGCTTGATTTTTTATTTTTATTAACTATCCTTTACAGTTTCTCACATTTTCCATATCTTCAGGAATTTATTTCCATATGTATCAATCAGTGTTTCTTATTTCTTCGTCAAATTAACTATAAATGTGATTATATTTATGCAATGTATTCTTCTTAGCGCTTATCTGTTCCTCCTATCTTCACATCGATTAAAGCTTTCTCTGACTTTTGCACAGTAACAATTTAAAACTTTTGTGCCAGGTGGATGAAGTCAATGGTCGTCTTTTTTCTTTTTGTTACGAAATGCATCTGTGTGTGTCTGTCTGTGTCGAAAACTCAAAGATCAGAAAGTATTGATTGTAGAAGGAAAAGTTATTAACAAAAGTTGTTTAGAACCACAACTTGAGTTCACATATCACTCAACCAGCATTGGGAGTCATCCAGGATGGATACATAACAGTCAAGTTTTCATCTAACAGCACAGTGGGCTCCCACAGTGTGCGAGTGGATGGACGGTCCTGGTCCTCGTGCAGTGTGAAATCGCTCACTGTGAATACATAATCATATGGGAAAAATTCCATATGGGCTGTACCCTCTCATACCTTGACATTTTTTGACCCTTAGACCCATAATAAATGGACATTTTTTCATACATGTAATACAGATATAGCTACAATAACAAAATGTGGTCAGTCACCTTAACAACAGTAGACAACAGGCCTAATGGACTTAAATAACAGGGGTTCCAATGTGCGGCAACACTTACAGTGCAGCACCCCGCACTGCATCAACCCTTCCTCAGACTCCTGAACACCTTCCCCACGAACCTCTAACTCAGTCACTTTAGCCAAAAAACCCTCGAAGTCCAATGTTAACACAACTGACATTGCATACTCTTCATCCTCTACAGGAACAGGATCAGACGATGCAGCTGGTCCCTCACTTTCACTTTCTTGAGGCCGCCATGTGTAGCATGTTATGAGTGTCTGCCTCCTCCTGTTAATTTCTTGCCTATGCCTGTCTGTGTAGAAACGGAAGGCTTTGTCGATACTAACGAGAACCTCCTCCATTCTTTGTTGGCTGATTTCGTGTTCCTTCACTTCTTTTATGAGCTTATCCATGGCAGCAAGGATCTTGCTTATCCTTGACATAGACAGTTCTGTGCTGTCCTCCATCACAGTAGGCTCCTCAACTGGACTCAGCCTGGCTTCAGGCTCTGCATAAGCCTCATCTATCCGTTGCAACACTTCCTCAGGGGGCTGTCCCTCAGTAGCAGCATGCACTTCTCGTATGTCCAACGTAACATCCTCGAAACCTGGTACAGCTTGTGCTGCTGTCAGTGTTGCTGCCTCAGCCTCGACCAGTGGTTGAATGGCCATCTCGTGGTTCGTGCATAAGTGAGGCACGAGTAGTCGCCACGCATCGTTCACCATTGCAGGTGCTATCTTGTCCTGGGCTTGTAGAAAAAATCAACTGTGTCCTTTACTGAGAAACGAGGCCAAAATGACTCAACAGACATGTCAGCTGTGGCAGGAGGGGATACATCTCCTGGTGGAGATGGTACGGGAGCAGCTGCCTGATCGATATTTTTGTCGTGGTCTTCTAGGACATGAAGTTACTCTTGTGTGTCGACTTCCAGCGTAAGTAGTCATACACCTGTTCGTGGTAAAAGTGTTTCACAATGGCGATCAGTTCTTAATCCAGTGGCTGCACGAGTGATGTCGTCCGAGGCGGCAGAAACACAACAAGACAATCCTTGTGCAGATCTTCGAGGTAGGGAGGGTGACTTGGTGCATTATCGAACACAAGGAGCATCCTGAATCGAATACCAAGTTCCTGACACTTCGCCCTGGCAAAGGGGGATGCAGTGCTTCGTTAGCCAGTCTGACATAACGTTGCCAGTCATCCAACCATTATCAGACTTGTACCAGTACACACCATTTGTGTCCATGTTCGTGAGATTTTTTGTAACACCTAGGGTGTGAAGCTGTGTGTACAACAACTGGCCTCATCTTGTGGCTCCCAGACAGGTTTACAGTCAACATTATCATCATCTTACTTTTCTGGAGCTTGCGACCAGGGGCTTGCTTGTGTTTCTTAGCGATATAAGTCATTTTGGTCATGGCCTTGTAGTATAATGAAGTTTCGTTGACACTGTAGATCAGGTCCTTGGTGTACTGTCCTTCTTTAATAAATGCTGTAAATGTCACAGGATACTCTCTCGTGGCCAGCTTGTCGGCAGAGGCACGTTCACCCAACAGTCCGATGTGATGGAGTTCCTTGCATTTAAAAAAAACGGTGCAGCCATCCTACAGATGCCCTGAAAGGTTTGTCCACAGATAACTTGCGAGATGGTGCCTTGTAAAAGAGCTAGGCTTGGTCCCGAATATATCTACCATCGAGTGGTACACCTTCCTTCTCCTTCCTCATAATGAAGGTGGCAAGATATATCTTTCCATGAGAACGATCGCACGGCTACCCACATGGGAATGGCCGTCAAGCTCAGATACACCATACGACTTCACAAGTGCCCTGATGGCATTGCAGTGTTTCCATACAGTCCTCACTGTAGATTCAGCCAGGCCCATGGCTTTGCCAATAGCGGTGTTCCCTTGCCCCTTCTCCTTTCTCTTGATTATCTCCAACTTGGTCGTGTGTGTAAGAAGTTTCTTCACTCGTGGGGCTGGAGGCATGGTGCTGTGAAGGTAAAACCCAGGATGGAGCAAAAAAAAAGCCACCTGTAGTACATGACAGGTTAGCCTGAGACAGCGTATCCTCACTGTGCATGAGTCTTGTCTGTAATGGCACAGCCTCCCGCCTCATACCTTGGAATTTCTGCACATCTACACCACGACTTACATCATGATGGACGCTGTGTGTGGGGGTGGGGGTCGCATACTCAGGGAAAATGGCTTGTTTGTGCCACTCCTTGCCTCTGCCTCTTGTATTGTGAATTAAACTCGCGCAATCAAGGATTTCTGGTTATTATTTTTGGTCACTTGCGTATTCTGCGATTCGCACATTCTGAGTTCGCGCATTAGGGGTGCTGTCTATATTATTACAGTCTACCTAGCTCACAGATGACGAGTAGTTTTGTGTCTCCTTTTTCTTTCATGTTCATCTAATTCCTTCACTTCTTGTTTCGATGATATTTTGCTAATACCGGTACACTTCTATTTCAATTTTTTAATTACGAATTCTATCAGTTAAATAATGTAACCTAATAGGACAGAAATGACCTGCTGGAATGAAACTATTAAATCCTTCACTATGTGAAATTATCTCCCCCAGATAAATGGCCTTTGCTGGTAGAGAGACTAACATATAAAAAATATATCATTATTATTTTTTAAATAATCATTTTTATTTTCACTTTGTTAAATCGTTTTTCTTTTCGCTTTGTTCTAAAGTTAACTTGTCTTTTGACGGCAGCAAGAACAGGATAAAGCAACGTCTTCCACTCAAAGCCGATAGTATTTTTTCTAAACCTGTCAGTACGAAAGGTCTGTCCAGAGCTGACTATGCCCTTTTTACTCTAACTTGGCCTAAAACTGTGATCTCTCCACCTTGAATGCTGCTTTGTAACAAAAGATTAATACTAGAAAATGATGTTTGTCAAGACGTGCTGTTATAAGGATGTAGAGCTGTAGTCCTGTCTTTCTGCCACCGAGCTACGTGAAATAAGCTGCAAAACTACAAAAATCTGGGCCAGGTTAGAGTAAAAACAGTACAGTATCTTCTGGCCATAGTAGAAAAATTCTTATCATCTTTAAGAACGCCATCTCTCTGAAGGGATATAACAAGGAGTATATAACAGTGAATGCCCAGCCATTTTGTGCATGTAACTATCTACTTATATACCTATCCATCCATCCATCCATCTTCTAGAGATCTCGACTAAATGGCTTCTCCCAGCCTCCTTTCCTCAAAATCACAGTCAATCCCTCCTGTTTTTCTGTGTAGTTTCTTTCATTAACTTTTAAAAGTAATTTTTGGCCTTTGCTACTATTCTTGGCGGATAAGGAAGCTCGCTAACACCCCTTCCTAAACAAAATATTTCGTTTATTACACCTTACTGTCCTATTTTGCGTTATAAAAATCCTTCAAACATGGCCATAATCTCCACAAACAACATGAGGTTACAAGAGGAGGAGAAAAAGGCAGAGTATAACAGAGAAGTGGAGGAACGATTGGGAAAATATGAATTGGAGCAGATGGGAGACATGGAAGGTGTGTGTAAGATATTTACAGAAAAAATATGTGCAGCATGTGATGTGGTGTGTGGAAGGAAGAGAAGACGGAGGGGGGTGCAAGGAACAGCGTGGTGGACTCAAGAGGTGAATCAGGCTGTGGCACAAAAGAAGAAAGCATACAATGAATGGATGAGAAATAGGGGCGTTGAAGAAATTGCGAGGCGGAAGAGAGAGTTATATGTGGAAAGAAAGAGAGAGGTGAAAAGATTAGTAAGAGAGAGTAAGAAGAGAGTGGATGAGGAATTTGGAAGGAATTTGAGTGTAAAGTGGAGGGACTGTAAGAAAATGTTCTGGAGAGAAGTGAAAAGAGTAAGACAAGGTGGAAGTGAAGTAAGCAGGGGAGTGAAAGATAAAAATGGTAGATTAGTAGTGGAGAAGGGAGAAAAAGTGAGCAGATGGAGAGAACACTTTAAGGAATTGTTGAACGTAGAGGATGGAAGTAATGCTAGTATAAGTGGCTGGGGAATGGCTGGGAGAAGGAGGGAGGTGAGAAGACAGGAAGAAATCAGTAGGATAGAAGTTGTGGAAGCAATGAAGAAAGTTAAATCGGGGAAAGCCCCAGGAATTGATGGAGTGTGTGGTGAAATGCTGAAGCATGGGGGAGAGATAGTAGTAGAATCGATGTGGAAGATGTGCAGATTGGCCTGGAAGGAAGGTAGAGTCCCGGAGGATTGGAAGTCAGGTATAATTATTCCCTTGTACAAAGGAAAGGGGGAAAAAGAAGTGTGTGGTAATCATAGGGGCATTTGTCTTCTTAGTATAATAGGAAAAGTGTATGGTAGGATACTTATAGATAGAGTTAGAGAAAGAACAGAGAAATTAGTTGGAGAAGAACAGGGAGGCTTTAGGAAGGGAAGAGGTTGTGTAGATCAGATATTCATTCTTAGATCTTTAGTGGAAAAGTTTCCAGAGAAGAGAAAGAAGTTGTATGCGGCTTTCATGGATTTGGAGAAAGCATATGACAGGGTGGATAGACAAGGGTTGTGGAAAGTGTTAAGAATATATGGAGCAGATGGGAAGTTGTTGAATGCTGTGAAGAGTATGTACGATGGTGCGAAGGCTGCAGTGCGTGTGGATGGTGAACTAAGTGAATTTTTCTCTTTGAAAGTTGGTTTGAAACAGGGATGTGTCATGCCTCCATGGTTGTTCAATCTGTACATGGATGGGGTAATAAAAGAGGTACAAGGTAGGGTGGTGGATGTTCGAGTGGCCCTGGTGAGAGAGGATGGTGTTTGGAAACTCCCTGTACTGTTGTTTGCAGATGATACTGTGTTGTTGAGTGAAGACGAAGGGGAGCTGCAAGGCTTGGTGGATGAGTTTGAGAGAGTGTGTAAGAAACGGAACCTAAAGGTGAATGTAGGGAAGAGTAAAGTGATGGTCTTTGAGAGAGGTGAAGTTAGCGAATGTACAGAGAGGTTGGATGGTGAGGAATTGGAAAATGTGAGTATGTTTAAGTATTTGGGTAGTGTGATGAGTAAGGATGGAGGTTTGGAGGGTGAAGTGCTTGAAAGGGTACAGCAGGGAAGAAAGGTTGCTGGTTCTTTGAAACCAGTGATAAGAAACAGGGAAGTGAGCATGGAAGTGAAAAAGTTACTACATGACAGTATTGTGATACCAACTCTAACGTACGGAAGTGAAGCTTGGACATTGTTGGAAGGACACAAGTCAAGAGTGAGAGCAGTGGAAATGAGTTATTTAAGAGGAGCCTGTGGAGTCACGTGGAGAGACAGGCTGACGAATGAGGATATAAAGGAGCGTTGTGGTGTGGATGTGGATGTGATAGGAAGCGTTATGAGGAACACACTGAGGTGGTTTGGCCCTATGGAGAGGATGGAGGGTGAAAGACTGACGAAGAGAGTGTATGTGAGTGAAATGGAGGGGGGAAGAGGGAGGGGGAGGCCGAGGATGAGATGGAGGGATGGGGTGGAGAGGTATATGAGAGAGGGGTGTGTGAGTTGGGAGCGGGGCAGTGAAATGGCAGGGGACAGGACGACTTGCAGGCGATTTGTTTGTGGCCACCCCAAACGGGATTGAGGTGTCTGGGAATAGATAGATAGATTATCCAAAATTAAATCACTAAGGAAGAGGTACAATGGATCTTACTTACCCGACGAGGGGCCCATCTAAACATAGGTTTGAATTTTCAGAAAGCTGTAGGAATATTCATTTACTCAGTGCCACAAGAGGCCTAGCCAGGGCCATATCCATGTATGAAGATGGCCCTGGCCTAGCCTGGTCACCTACCCATCCACGTTCTTCATTATGGTTGCCTAAAATCAATCTCATTCCATATGAAATTATCTGTTTTCAGACATACTGATATTATTATTATTATTATTATTATTATTATTATTATTACTATTATTATTATCATTACTATTATTATTAATGTTGGGTAAATTTTTACTTTAACTCACCCTGCCATATTTTCTCAAGAGTTTCAGAATGCATTGTTTTATAGTGTTTCTCATGTGAATCTGATAGTCATTTCTGTCGCAAATCACTCGTTTTGCGTAACCCCCCCCCCCACTGTACCAAGGTTATTGGGGGAATACGACGAAAACGAGTAATTTTCACTGAAAATGACCACCAGAATCACATGAATAACACTAAAACATTGCATTCTGAAACTCCTGAGAAAGAATAATGGGGGACCTGTGGGAAAGCGTGGTTCTGGGTGTGGGAAACACGGAAAATCGAGTGATTTCCGACTGGAACTGGTATCCAAATCAAACGAAAAACACTAAAATCCCTCGGAAAAATATAATTTTCAGCTCCTTGAGTTCGTGTTTCCTAACTGGGGGGCTTTGCCCCCCAGACCCCCCAGCCCTGGCCGTGTTTCCTAACTGGGGGGCTTCCCCCCCAGACCCCCCATTACATTAACCTAACCTAACCTAACCTAACCTATCCTAGGGGAATGCTTACCTAGAGATCAGATCCTAGGGGAATGCTTACCTAGAGATCAGATCCTAGGGGAATGCTTACCTAGAGATCAGATCCTAGGGGAATGCTTACCTAGAGATCAGAAACGGTGAATTTGCACTGCACCTTCCCCTTACTCTTCCTACTTTTTTTTTTTCACCGGCCACAGTACCACTGATGTCTGTCTTGCCGATATTTGCAGGGCAAATCACACTTTTTACACTGCACTGCACTTGGCAAAACCCCGTGTTTTCTTAGTAGTTCAATAGATGTTTCGTTATTACAGTGATAGTCCTTCATAATCTGCCAGTAGTCCGTCTTACACCGGATACAAGCTTTGAAATCGACAACACGTTCTTCAGCACCGGAGACCATAACTGTGACTGACTTTCAAATCTCGGGCGTACTTGCGTTACCAACAAATACTTCAAGCTGATTGGCTGGTTTTACTTACGACTGTTGTGATTGGCTGGTTTCAAAAGTCCCTCTTCCTTTGTGATGCCTGATTGGCTGTTTCTAAAGCTCACATATACGAAATTACCAGCCGAGTACACTCGAGTCCAGCCGACTTAGACCGAGTGAACGTGCCCGCACCAGCAAATATGTTTACTCCACCATGTTGGCTCCTGGATCCTTCAAATAATTAAGAAAAATAACATATATCTCGGAAAGTATTTATTTGCGACGGATGTTTACTGAGAAGAAAATGATGTACTCAATACACCCGACATATAGAGATAAGTCACATTTTCCAGCGACCGGGTGGGATTAAAGTAAAATAATACCTACTGTTGTTGTTCTTGTTGTTGTTGTTACCTCCGCCAAAGAAGTTGGAGGAAGTTATGTATTCATTTTTTTTTCTGTCTGTCTGTCTGTTTGTCCAGACGATATCTCCAAAAGTTCTCATTTAATTTCAATGAAATTTTGTGGAAAGGTGGGCCATGGGCCAAGAAAGAATTGAATAAATTTGGGGTTGGATCCTGATCCTGATCCTATCTCCACAGATCCGGATGCTTTTTAATTGCAATGGCATTGGCGGATGTTGTTGTTGTTGTTGGAATATTTTCCCCACAGCTCTGGTGGGGAACGGGCAAACAAGAGAACCCGTCAGGGAAAAAGTCAGGAAAAAAAAGCCCTCCAAATGAGTGCATAGCTGGGCCGACAATGGCAGGCAGGGAAAGGCAGCAAAGGCAGGGAAGGGCCGTGAGAAGGGCAGGCAAGCACAGCTGATGGTCGTGGAGGGCAAGGCGGGACGTGCAGAGGTAGACAGAGGGGCCGAGTGGAAGGCGCTGACGAAGAACTGCAGGTGAAAACGCACCGCCGCTGCCCTCAACCCCTTTGCCCTTTGTGGAAAAGGGCCATAAAGACTCGCCCAGCCCTGCAGCAAATGGAGACCGAGGAGGGAGGCCCGGACACGGTCGCAAGGAGGGCAGGCCCTGGTCCAGGTGGGCAGAGGGAGGAAACTGCTCTCGACCTCCTGACAGGCAGGTCCTAAGCCGTCGCCCTCCGGATGGAAAGGACAGGCCAACTCTCGTCGATGATGCTAGCGGGGCTGGTCCCTCCACGGACTGGAGTGGAGGTGTCGACGGGACGGGAGCTGGGCTGCGAGTGCTTTGGCGGCGGTATGCGCTTTCTGAGTGTATTCTAGACGTTGTTGATAACACATATTACACAGATATTATTACTGTTGGTGGTTATTTTTATAATAATAATAATAATAATAATAATAATAGTGATATTAATAATTTATTATTATTATTATCATTATTATTATTATTTTCATTTTTAATATTATTACTTTTATTTTTAATATTATTATTATTGCTTTTATATTTATCATCATTATTATTATTATATTCAGACTTATTGTTTTGACACTGATTCGAATTTCAGTTCGGAATGATCGAAGATAACTGAAAAAGAGGGGTCCAATACAAAATAATTTGAGATAAAGAAAACAACTTAATGTTCTTGCACAATAAGTGACCCGCTTGGAAAAGCTAACATCCTTGCCTTTACAAATGCCAGAAATCTTTAGTCAGTCAGAACGTCCCAGTACTAGAACTTGATTCCCGAAATTACCCCACTTAAGATACAGACTAGATACGTAAAATCCAACCTGGACAATTTACCAGCCAACAAAGCTCCAGATCCAAATGGAATACCTCCAATTGTTTTGAAAAATTGTTCCCCAGAACTTGATCTTGTTCTAGCTAACTTATCCAGACTATGGATACGTACTTCTTCATTCCCTAATTCTTGAAAGGAAGCCAATATTCACCCAGTTCCAAAGAATGGACGTTCCTCTGACCCTTCTGATTACAGACCAACAGCTATCACATCTTCTCTTGGTAAAGTATTTGAGATTGTAATTTATAAACACAGTGTTAAACATCTTGAATCCAGCAACTTAATTAGTGACAGCCATTATGATTTTCGCCACGAAAGAACCACTGTTGACATACTCAGTCTCTTGAGTCATACTATCCATCAATCAATTGACCAACATGGAGAAACACATGCAGTAGCACTTGATGTTTTTAAAGCTTGTGACAGACTGTGGCACCATTCCCTGCTATCGAAACTCCCTTGCTATGGCCTATCTTCTTTTGTTTCATTGATTCCTCATATCTCAGCGACAGCGAGATACTAGTAAAAGTAGTTGATGTATATTCCAATTTCCAATCGATTAACGCCGGTGTGCCTCAAGGATCATTACTAGCTCCAACCTTATTCCTAATCTCTATTAATGATCTCTTATCTGCCACCCATAATCCCATCCATTCATATGCAGACGACTTAATGCTTAACAGTTCATTAACATTTAAACACCCATTCACAAAGTTTAATATCTCTAACTCAGAACTCAATACCACAATCTCCATAAATCAAAATTTATCTAAGCTCACGGGATGGGAGCAAGATACAGTAACACTGTACCATTTAATGCTAGGAAAACCCAATTTATATAATTTAGTAATAAACCAATATTGCCTGATTCTTATATTACCTTCAGTACTACTCATATTTCCATCTCAGAGAGTATATAAATTGGCAGTGTGTCACTTAACAATACCCTCAGCTGGACCTCTCATATCATATTATATAGCCAAACCACTTCAAAGAAACTCTAATTATTGTAGAATCCATAACTTCCACACTGACGAGCAATTACCGCACTTTTGTGGAATGGCTGTGGAAAGGTTGCTCTAAAACAACAGGACAAAATTCAAAACAAAGCTGAAAGAATTATTACTAACCCAGCTATAACAAATAAACTACTCCCTTACTTGTAAGAAGGAATGTTGCCTCCCTTGCATTATTTTACAGATACTCTTATGGCAAATGCTCAGATGAAGTTTTATCCGTTGTGCTACCTCTCCATCCCTGTGATACACGGGCATCTGGTAGAGCTCAGGACTGGAGTGTCACATTGCCATAATGCAGAACTTCCGCCTATCAGAAATCTTTTATTCCCCGAACTGCATCTGTTTGGAACTCACTTCCCAAGAATAGTTTCCCCCAAACTTCAACCTACAGATGTTCAAGTCCAACCGTTATAGATTTTTTTTGTGAACAGAAGACACCTGCAATTTGGGATATGAAATATTTTTTATTCATTTTTTTTCTTTCTCTGCTCATCTTTCAAAAATCTTACCTGGAATTTATTTTCGTAAATATATTGATCTGTAGTAGCTGATTGTAGATGATTTCATTTCGTCTTTGTGGAGGTCTTAGGCAGGGAAGTGTTAAGTAAACGTATTATCTAAAAATACTTATATTAAAAGTCTTCCCTGCAGAGAGAGAGAGAGAGAGAGAGAGAGAGAGAGAGAGAGAGAGAGACTTGGCAGACGAAAAATGCAAACTGAAGATTAAGAGAGACAAGGAAGAAAGCTGAAATAATGGAAATGGACAAATATACTTTGTCTCGAAAAAATGATGATTGAAAAGGGAAAGCCAGAGCGTATTGAGAGAGAGAGAGAGAGAGAGAAGGGGGGGGGTGATCAAACGAAACAAATCGATGAAGAGATAACAGATGGGAGGAGAAAGAAAAAAGACAAAGGACATCTCTAATAACCGCACCCAACCCAACCGTGTCCACCATCCCAACACATCTCAAAAGGTGTTGCTTGTTTTTCGCTATACCCTAGACGTACACCAGACGCAACACTTTAGACACACCACAGACACGCCACCGTGGATGTGACAAAATTTGTGGAAGGGAAAATGTGGCGCTCATAAAACTCTAAGGTTTCAACTTGTCAGATTTCACCCTCACATAAAGAAATAAATGAATAAATTCAGCCACTCAGAATTTGCCATATTTAGAGAAGCATAACTTTATTTTGTGACCCAAGGTGAACGGCAACAAGGAATATCAATGGGGAGGAAATAGGAAAGAAAAGGCTATGAGATGAGAAACGAAGGAATTTGAAGGGAAGGGAAGGGAAGGAAAGGGAAGGGAAGGGAAGGGAAGGGTTACTAAGAAACGTCTGAGAGGAAGAAGAAGGAGGCTGAGGAAGAATTAGCACAAGGGAAGGAAAGGGAAAAGAAGGGAGCAAGGGAAAACGATAAGGCACAATAAAAATGGACGCCAGAAAAGCTGCTTGATCCACGTGTTCAGATGATTGATTTCATTTACTACCGGGTATTAGCTTTGTTATATATATATATATATATATATATATATATATATATATATATATATATATATATATATATATATATATATATCGCACGCTAGTGAGAGCGGGTTCGCCTCCCGCCAGAGTTGTAAAAACTTTGGGAAGCGTTCATCAAGCCACTTGCTACTTTGGCGAACACAAGGGGTGCTGTGGTTGAACCAGTGTCTCATACTAGTATGCTTGCACCCAATTGGCTTAAGGCGGGCCGATTACACTTGGTTCACAGACTACACACACATCCAATGCCACTACAATTTCACTTACAAGCACTTCTCACCCTACATACAGTCTTTACCAGATAGCCTAAGCCATTTGGTAGAGATACATTGGCTGTATCGTCCCTGCTTCGGTAGGGATAGGCCGGTCCTGCAGTGGACCTCAACGGCTGAGAATGAGGATGAGAATATATATATATATATACATATATATATATATATATATATATATATATATATATATATATATATATATATATATATATATATATAGTGTGTGTGTGTGTGTGTATGTTTTTCTCTACATGCGTGTGTGTTACCACATGTTGTTTAGCCACCCTGTACACCTGTCACCTAGTCATGTGTGTGTGTGAATATTAAACGGTTCCCTTATACCCTCAACAGTCTACACACACACACACACACACACACACACATCACCATTTTCATATTTTGTACATTCCTCCTAAGCGAAAAATAAGATTCCAGTTTTCTTCATATTACGTACGATGTCCCCCGCGATCATACACTAATCGTCATCATGAAAAAATTATTTGACATCCAAGGTTGTGAAAGTTCGTTCTCTCTCTCTCTCTCTCTCTCTCTCTCTTGCATATTTATCAAAGGTCAAGGGTGTGATTCTCCCTTTAAATTTTAAAGTACATAATTCGTCTCTATCAAGCACTTACCGTCATTGTCAAAAGTGTGTGTGTGTGTGCTACGCAGGAATTATGTAGCACAGGTATCTTCTCTCACATAATTTTGCAGGTTTTCTAAAGTTTCATGATTTTCGATCTCCTTTCCAAGTACAACTTGTCTGTCAATTTAAAAAAAAAAAAAGGCGGTCATCGTCAAAATTAAATTCGAATCCATTGGTCAGTTACGTGTTGAATTCTTCTTATATGTCAAATACTATTATGCTTTTTTTTTTTTTTTCGAGTCCAAAATTGATATGAGTGGATTTCCTTAGGAAAATGAATAATTTGTTCGTTAAAGAAGTTAAGGTAAACATCGAAGGCATCTTAAAAGTCCTTAAGTAATGTCGTAGTCAATGTGTCACCTTTAGTAGATAATATGTCTTCTCTTATCTATTTTTGCACACTTTTTGGACCAAAGAAACGATCATTGAGTCTTCCTTAGAAGTATATTTTTGTTCGATATCTCCCTTTCCATGGGCGAAGCAGCCTAGGTATATAGATATATAATAGATCTTCAAGACGTCTTCAAACATACGATGGATCCCTTCAGTGGTGCAAAGGTAAATTATTCTGCTTCTACACTTTGTCTCTTTACTCATTTGCTTTGAATTTCCAGTTTTATTATGAAGTAGATTCCTATGTCTACTTTTGAAATATGTCTCAGTCAGGGTGTTAATGGGAACTGTATTTAAATTTAGACATCAAAAGGCCAGCCTAAACCCTTTGGAGCATTCGTTCATTACATTCCTCTTCCCGACATTCGTTGGGTCTGACAAACCCATTTTTGGAAAAATGAAAAAGCACATTTATACTCAAACTTTAATGGATCTGAAGATATACACACAAAATTTAACCTTTCTACTTTAATCTGAAGCCCCAAATAACTCATTTAAAAGAACACCTACTTCTTCAGGGGTGAAAAAAAAAAAAACACGAAAAATAGCAAAACTTACCATAGGGGTATAGAGTAAAATCTAATAATCTTATGAGAATAACACCTAAGACTTATCCTTCACTTCACAGTCTTACAAGTCCCTGAAGAATCTGCCGTGGCCGCCACAACCCTCTGGCACATTCATTTAATGTGACAGAGGCGAAAAAAAGGGGGCCATATTTTGGGTGTGGTACCCCCAAAATAGATATATATATCGAAAAAAAACATAGAGAGAGAGCCAAGCGACACTACCTTCCCTATCCACAACCAGACAGATGCTGAAGGTACTGGAGCTGGCAGCCGTGCTTCCCCTTAACCCATACACTTATTACATGATTTCCTTTACATCAGGTCTGACACATCCAACAGATGCCCAGAACGGTTAAGTAGCACAGAATCGTCTAGTGGTCGTAAGAATAAAAAGGCTGAAATTTCTAAGGTAGTAATTAGGATTTAAATAAATAAACTTACCTAGAAGTAATATATATAAAAAAGATATCACAGTGCTCAAAGAGTTAAATGGACTTCTTGTATTTGCCTTGTGTTAGAACGCTAAGGCAGCTTTTGTTATGTCTAGAGTGAGTGAGTGCCTGATGAATCGAGTATTGTGTGTGTGTGCGTGTGTGTGTGTGTGTGTGTGTGTGTGTGTGTGTGTGTGTGTTATGAGAATGATTATGGGGAGCTCTACATGAATTATTTAACCTGCGGCGTCCCGTCGACGTACTTCGACGTCCTCACGTTATGTCACAGCTAATCCCGTCGACGTACTTCAACGTCCTGCAATTGCAAGGTTCATAATTTCCACAATTTTCAAAATTCGCACGAGATTTTCGATTCGCCCACGTACCCAAGCCTCCCCTACCTGCCGCCAGGCGGGCAGCGTCCTAGACCCCGCGTGACCTGCGCTCGCCCTTGTCTCGGTCACTCACCTGCTAGCAGTGACCCAGGTCAGACATGGCGCGGAAAGGTCTCTCAGACGAGGAAATCGCATCCGTCCTGGAAGCCTTCACTGGAGACAGTGGTTCTCCACTCGACGGTGATGTGGTAGATCGCAATTACATCCAGCCAGAGGAAGAAATAAGTAGCAGTGATGAGGAGGTCCCTTCGCCCCGAAAAACGCGGTATGTGACATATCGTAAGGCAAGGGAAGGCCAGCCTGCTCCCCAACCACGTGCACAGCTATCTCTCCATCCCGAATCTGATGAGGACGAGGATGAGGACAATGAGGATGACGGAGGCTTAGGACGTGATATCGCCGCGTGGTTGGGAAAAGAGAAAATATCACCACGAGGATCAGAAGGTGGGGCGAGACGACACATAAGGTATGGTGAAAGTACTTTGTCTGGGGAAGTGGCAAGTGGTGTGGTGGGATTGCTGGGAGAAAGGGAAAGTGTTGTGGCGGCAGCGCGGGGTGAAAGTGAGAGTGGTGTGGGGGTAGTGCGGGATGAAGGGGCAAGTGGTGTGAGGGAGGCAGCACGAGCACGTGGTGCTCGTAGGCCTAGGGGAGAGGAGGTGGAGTCACTCCCCAGCACTTCTTTCGCCCCTGAATATTCCCAAACTTCCTCCCCACAGCCCCAGGATGTGGGGAAAGGAAAGAAAGGGAAGGGAAAGGGTAAAGGAAAAGGGAGAGGGAAGAGAAGTGCGATTGATGAGAGGCGCCGCTCTCCACCTCCTCAACCTCCCCCACCACCCTCACCTCCCCACCCTGACGAAGGGGACGATGGTGACGTGGCTGGAGACGGTGGTGTCACGTGGAACTGGGAAGATGGGAGTAATTTTACTCCCATCATTCACCCTTTCACTGAGGAGTGGCGGTCAGGTTGCATGGCTCCAGGTGTAAATGCAGGTTCGTCACGGGTGGATTTTTTCAACTTGTTCTTTGGTGAGGAGTTTGTGGGGCGCATAGTTGAACAAACTAATATTTTTTCACAATCACAGCGCCGTGAAAGTGAACGTTTGGGAACCACGAGCAGGCATTCCCAACAGTATGACTATCCCGTGACTATTTCAGAGATGTTCCTATTTTTGGCCCTGGTTATCTTGATGGGTGTGGTAAGGAAAAACCAAATTCCTGCCTACTGGACAACTGACCCAATCATCCTCACACCTTTCTTTGGAAAGGTGATGAGTCGTAACCGATTTCAGAATATTCTCGGCCGCCTCCACTTTTTTGATGCAGAAGATCCAGCCAATGCAAATAACACCGATAAAATGAGGAGAATTAGGCTGGTATTTGATCATTTACGGCAAATGTTCTGCTCTTCATTTTATCCCTACATAGACCTCGTCATAGACGAGAGTCTTGTGTTGTGGAGAGGCAATATTTCCTTTAGGCAGTACATACCCAGCAAGAGACACCGTTTCGGGTTCAAGATCTTTGTTATGTGTGACTGTAAGACTGGTTATGTGCAAGACATAGTATTGTACACGGGCGCACAGACAAATATAATAGAAGATCGGAGTATAGGACTCTCTGGGGCCGTGGTGAAGACAATGATAGAAGAGTACCTTCATCGTGGTCATGTGTTGTACCTGGACAACTGGTACACTAGCCCTCTTCTCGCTAGGTTCCTCCACCAACACGACACCGGAGTCTGTGGTACAGTCAAGAGAAACCGTCGCCATATGGTCAAGATAGGGAGGAAACTTGACAAGAACGAGGTGGTTTTCTTCCAGGCCAATAACATCCTTGCAACCCTGTGGAACCACAACAGGGAAGTTTGCCTCCTATCAACTGTTCACAGCCCCCTGATGCACCGCACAGACTCCGTGGATCACCGTAGCGAGAGGAGGCGCAACGTATGGAAACCAGAGTCTGTACTTGCCTATAATCTGAACATGAGGCAAGTTGATCAGTCAGACTCGATGATTTCAAGTGTTGACTGTGCCAGGACCAAGATGAAGTGGTACAAGAAACTCTTTTTCCACTTGCTCGACATCATGGTCCTGAACGCCCACTACCTGCACGCAATGACCACCGGAGTATCTGAGACCTTTGAGGGGTTTGTGAGGGAGCTGGCACGTGAAATAATCGCCAAGCATGCCCAGGACAGACCCACACACCGCACCCACACCCCCATGGCTGCTCAGACTCCCCTACGTCTTGCAGGACGCCACTATCCCAGCGCAATCCCTTCCGACCCAAACCGTCGTAAACCCCAGCGTCGCTGCCATGTATGCAAGCACTCGACAGTCAGACCATCCACTCAGAGAAAAGACACAAGATACGAGTGTGTCGAGTGCAATGTTGCGTTGTGCCTTCAGCCTTGTTTCAAAGAGTATCATAATTTCCTACACTGCTGAAACTGTGTGGGAAGGCGAAATGACGCTCATTATAATGGTAAGGCCAGTCAGTAGGTGCTAAGTCAAATATAAAGTTGAAACGGGTGTTATTTTTTCAGAAAAGTAATGTATAAGTTGAGAATTAGTGTAAGTGGAAAGAATTGATATCAAAACTACACCCACTGTGTAAATCTGGTCAGTAAATATGTGATAGCAAGGAAATAAAGTGGAAACGGGTATAATGTTAGCATTAATAAAACGTATAAGTTGAACAATAGTGTAAGTTATAATAATTGATGTCCCGAGTACACCCACATTCTGGTCAGTAAGTATGTGATAGGAATTATATACAGTGGAATATGTTGTAATGTTAGTAGTAAGGTATTTTATAAGTTGAATACTAGTGTAAGATGAAACAAATGATATCGCGATAACACTCCCTGTGTAAGTACGCGCAAATATGACGCTCAGAAATTATGTGATATCAATTATATCAAGTGTAAACATGTGCAATGTTAGTGGAGAATTATTATATAAGTACAAAAATAGGTTGTAAGTTGAAATAGTTGTCATAGCGACTTCACCGTGTGTGTTATTATGCGCTATTATTATGCTATATATTTACGTAAGGCCTGAAATAATCTCAAAACAGTTCTATAAAGTTGAAAAGTGTATAATAATATTAGAAAAGTATTATGTAAGTAGAAAATACACAATACGAGTTGAAACAACAGTCACAGCGAGTTCACTCACTACATAAATAAGCGCTAACATTACGCTAAATGTTATCAGAAGGCCTGTGAATACGTAAAAACAGTTCAATAAAATGTAAAATGGTATAATGTTATTGTAGAAGTATTATGTAAGTAAAAAAAATTATATGTATCATGATTTTAGAATGTTAGCGATTCATCGTGATCAAGTTGGACGATTTTGCTCGTTTTGTACGATGGTACAATGCTTATTTCTGCTCTATTTTTGTATAAAATCCAATATACTCTTTTATCACATGTTTTTATGTTTGTAATAAATACATTTCTACTTACTTTCATTGGTTTCCCAGACTTATAATACCATAGAAAACGTTAGAGGCTCAGACTGCCTACGGAGAACACGGGGCCAGGTGGGACCAAGGCATACCTGGTTAAGATAATTAGGGACCCCGGGGACCAATTTCTTTGCCACTGACCATTGTTTCTGACCAAAAGCGAAAGTTTAAGCAAAAAAAAAAAGGGTCGAAAAATGGTCGGGATTGGGGGGTACCAGTGGTCGAAAAGTGGTCGGGACGGGGCGGGTTAACCAAGGAATGTATGACACGCGCAGGGTGGATAATTTGGTGAGAGGCAATATGGACGAGTGTACTCGTATATGCTGTGACAAAATATTTTGGGTGCAGTGTGACAGCATGTGTTGATATATATTATGGCGTGGAAATTGCATATTTTATAAAAGAATATTTTTCATGAGTGGAAGGTAACTGTGATAATGGTGATATACAGGTAGGTGTGGGGTGCTACGAGTGGAGGGGTAATTGTGGTGTGGGTATTGGCTGACCTAACGATGAATTCATGTGGGTGATTGAGGGGGTATGGGAGTGAATGGCATTGTTTGAGGTGACGTAGGTGGGAATGGTGACTGACTGACAATCAATTAGACTGATAACTCGGCAGCTGGATATAAAAGACAGACAGATATACTCTTGCAGATATATAAATACAAGTAGACAGATAGACTGATAGAAAAATATGTAGATATAGACAGAAGGATATAGATGTAGAGAGATAGATATAGACTCATATAGTTACAGATAGATGGATAGACAGATAGACAGACAGATTGATAGACAAATAGGCAGACTGCCATTAACACAGATAAAAATAGGTAAGAATAGAAAGACATACATAGACCAATAATCAGACATACAGACAGACCGACAGGTAAGTGAATCGATAGATGAGGAACGATAGATAAGTGTGAGTAGATGAACAATTTGAGTGATAGATATAAAAATAGATGTAATTTTAGAGGTGAAAGTATGATTCCTGGGTCGTGGGCGCCTCTGTGAGTGGCGATATGGAAGTGTGAGTGTGATAGTGTGAGAGATAAAGCGTGAGAAACTAAGGGTCGTAGTCTCAGTAGTTAAGGATGCGCCCTAACACCTCGTCCTAAGCAATGTATTTTTTCTCAATACACCGTACTCTCCGTGTCTGTGTTACCTGTGTCATGCCAATATCGCCATACTATACAAAGGTAACTACAAAAATATATTAACCAGACGTATTCAACAGTAAATCGCTGAGGATGAGGTATTAAGGAGCTTCCTTACCCAACTACAATATGAGCATAAGGGTGAGGAGGAACAGCTTGCTTTGTTGATAATGTACTATTGCGGTCAGGAGTTCTTAGCCGCCCTCGTCCAGCCAAACCGGGAATGCGGCAGCATCGCATTCACGGGCACAGAAGTTGCCTTCGGTGCATTTCTGTCGAAAAATATCCCTTCAGCTTTGGGCTTATACTAATGGATAAAGCAATAGTAATACTTACACTGAAGGTTTGACTCTGATATCACAAATATATCATACTGATTATTTAATAACTTGTTTCTCGTATAGAGCCAAGCAAGTGATAAATATGTATATTTGGTTCCACTCCATGACGTCCTGTAGGTTTGAACCAGTGAACACAGAGTAAACAAGTTCGAAACATTTCTTTATTAACAGGAGAGAGAGAGAGAGAGAGAGAGAGAGAGAGTAGCGGGTGCCTGTGAATTTTAGAGGAATGAGGTGGAGAAATGAGGTCCTCAACACAGTTAAACAGGGATTTTTCCTTTCGTTCCGGTTGGCTTTATATGCCTTAGTGACTAAATGAAGGTAAATTATGAAATATAATAACTGGATGACGAAGTGGTAATAGGGTCTGGCTGCTGGTTGTTTGGTCCAAGGTGTGCAGTGGTAAGCCTAATTTCAGGCAACGATCGCTGTTAAAAGTTGGATATTTTAACCCGCCCCATCCCGACCACTTTTCCACCACTGACTCCCCCCAATCCCGACCATTTTAGGAAAAAAAATTTTTTGGCTCAAACCTTCGCTTTTGGTGAAAAATATCGAAAATTCATAGAGAAATCGCTCACCTTTGGTTTAAAATACTCATTACAGGTAGGAGTACCTCCTTACCTTACTGGGTTTTCTATCAGGCTGGCACCAAAGAAAACGAGTTCTATGGGAGGATAACTATTTCACACCACTCATAAACGGTATTTATTTATTTACTTGGTACGAATTTATATGTATTACAAGAGTATATTGGTTTTCAAGCAGTAATAAAGGCATTATAAGCATTGTTTCACTCACTAATACCTGACTTTTTTTTTGCCACATTACCTGATCATCATTTCTAACTGTTTTTTCCTCTAATGCTATGTAAAGTTTGTCCTCCACATTGTCATTGATTGGGGAATCACTCTGGCCCTGAATTTCGTACCGTGGCATGACATGGCTATACTGGCCAGGTCACTGATAACAAGTGAATTGCTGAGACAATGGCATGCAGGGGGGGGGAGGAGGTCATGCTGGGTAAGGCACTGTCCCTGCCTGGCACCTTGTTGAGGAAGGTGTCACGTGTATACGTACCAAAAATGACTCGTGAAAATTGAAAATTGTGCAAATTAGGGGCCTTGCAATTTTTTCGCGTTTATGTACGTCGACGGGATTGGCAGTGACAAAACGTGTGGAAGTTAAAGAACGTCGACGGGATGCCGCGGGTTAAGTCACATTTATTGTAAATATCTCCATGTATGTTTACAAGCACGTGTATGCCCCCATGGACCTATTTTCACCCCATGAATATTTTTAGCAATGGACATTTTCACCACTCGGAGCACAATCCTCCATGGATCTATTTTCCTGAATGACTTTTTTTTTTTTTTTCAAAGACGCCTACTTTTCTACGTAACCTGTTTTCCCACGAACTAATTTTCCCCATTGATGTACTTTCTCCCCACAGACCAATTTCTCCGTCGACCTTGAATCTCTCCATGGATACAGGTTTCTTACATGGTTGTATACCCATGGATGTATTTTTCATAAATGAACCTATTTTCCCCATAAACCTGTTATCCGACGTGGTTATATCACTCACTGATGCATGCAGTTGAAACAGACCTCTTAACCAACAGACGTATTGCACGATGGTCCTGTTGTAACCCACTGGATATAATATATATATATATATATACCTACTTCAGCATAATTCCAGAATAATATCCCCTGTGGACCGATTTTCCGGACACTAAACTCTTCCCAACTCGGACATTAACTCATATCACCTAGTCCAAGTGGCCTGTTTTCCCACAATCTGTCCATCCACCTACACACCCACCCATCAACGCACATACCCACAACCTTACTCAATACAGAATGTCTCAAAAGTCGGACGACACAAACCCGACTCTTGCCTTGTCCTACTAGTAGCCCCACCACCCAGCCCACATAAACAATGCACGAACCCCACTCCACCCCACTTAACCAGACCAACAACCCTTTCCCCTCCCTCTCGCCCACCCACTCCACCTAGTCCGCCTGTGAAACAACCAGCCTACACTAACCAATCCACCCACCCAGTCACCAACCGACCAACCCACATACCATGCTCCACAGGTCAGATGACTCTCAATTCAACACACATACACACACACACACACACACACACACACAAGGAGTCATCAGAGGTAGACGTGCGACATCGGCGCTCCGTAACCGAAACAACACGGCCAGTGACATTACCTAAATTAATATCTTTGACTGAGTCAAGCTCTGTACCAGGTTAGACTAAATGATTTTTCATTATTAAAAGGAAAAAAAAATAATAAGTTTAAACAAGACTGGTTCAAACAGAACAAAGAACCATGAGGAAAAAAAAAATGTGCTGAGTCAGCTGGGTTTGTTTAGACTACAGCAACACAGGGTAAGTGTACATACTCTGTTCATTTAGTATTACAAAATGGATACATGCTTCAGTAAAACAAATTTGGAAAATAAAAGGGATAAAAGTTTAAAGCAAAATGATGATTTCTACCAAGAACTGGTTGAAGTGGAGACTCACAATAGACTGGTTGAACGTGTACACAAACTAGAAATGGCTTTCAAAAATGAAATTGATGAAATAAAGAAGCAAAGGCACTTGCAAAAGGAAGAGATAGAAAAACTAGGAATGGAGGCCAATAAGAAAGACACAACCATCAGTGAACTAACAGTGGAATTGAGTATGCTTAGGAAGAAAGTGAATGAAATGGCAAGTACAGTAGTCAGTCACAAGAGTGTTATGGAAGAGTTAAAAAATGACACAGAGACAATTAGGCAAGCAAGCAGTCTTATGGACCAGAGCAGTGATACTGAGGAGAAGATAACACAGGTGAATGAAGCTGTGCAAAGCTACAAAAATGATGTAGAAACCACGTATGCTGAAATGGTGAAAGTAAAGAAATATTTAGAAACAAGGGTGGAGGAAAAAAGCATTAAAAAGGAAGTGAAAAGAATAATCCAAAACAATCCAAAGTTAGTCAGAGATTCAGTAAAAATAAACAAATCAATAGTAATCACTGGTATAGAAGAGGAAGAAGTTAAAAACAAGATCACAAGACACAAAAAGGAGATGGCAAATGTAATGAGCTTACTGAAAGAAGCATCAGAGGAAATCTGTAGTAAAGACATAGAGGAACACAAAAGATTAGGGAAATACGAGAAAAGCAAGACAAGACCTCTAAAGGTGACTTTCCAGAGTGTAAACACTGTGGGAGAGATACTAAAGAATGCAAAGAATCTTATGGAAAAAGAGGAGTTCAAAAATGTATGGATAAAAAGATGCCTAACACAAGAGGAACTGGAATTACTGAAAGAGAAAAGGGAGGAAGCAAAAACAAAAAATGAGGGAAGATCAGAAGAGAAGAAGAAATTTTTTTACAAAGTAATAGGATTGCAGGTACGAAAGTGGTACACAAACAAGATGGAAGAAAAAGGAGGAAGGTAATAGAACCATGTCATGACAAGTATATAAACAAGATGATAAAGTTGATGTACTCAAATGTGGATGGAATGGTATCTAAATTACTAGAGATGAATGATTATGTCAGAGAAAATGATCCACAAATAATATGCCTAACTGAAACAAAATTAACACCAAGGATATCCAGTGACATGCTAAACTTAGAGGAATACAATATATGGAGAAGAGACAGAAATTTAAAAAAAGGAGGAGGATTTATAATATTAACTAAGAAAAATCTAAAAGTCAAGGAAATAAAACTAGATATACCATCACAAGTAGAACTGATTGCAGTAGAGATCGACACATCTGAAGGTAAAGTAATTATAGCCAATTTGTACATGCCACCCAGATCAAACACATGGGAAAGAGACGAATATGAGGACCTGGGGGAGAGTACAATTCAGAGTATAAGATCATTGCTATATAAAATGGAAGAGAAATCGGAAAGAATTATACTAACTGGGGACTTCAATACAAATATAAATTGGAATACTCTAGATATAAATAGCCAAGAAAGCTGTTGGGAGACAAAAGCTCCTGGATCTCGTACAAGAGTTTTTCTTAACGCAACATGTGAGGGAAACCACCAGAAAAAGAGGACTTGATGTACCTTCAGTGCTAGATCTAATATTTACTAGGCAAGAAAATGATATTGACAGTTTTTAATATATCACCCTCCACTCGGCAAAAGCGATCATGCAGTACTAAATTATAACTTCAGGATAGCATATGACATAGTAAACAGCAATGACAGTTACAAAAAGAGCCTAAACTATAAAAAGGGAAATTATCAAGACCTAAAGAAGTATTTCTTAGAAGTTGATTGGGAAAATGAGCTTAGAGGACAAGATTTAAATGCTGTATACAAAAAAATTTTGTGAGTTTTATGAAATAGGAGTCCAGAAGTACATCCCACAGCACAAAGAAGCAGATAAGAAAATACAGAAATGGTTCAATACAGAATGTAAAAAATCAAAAGAAAGAAGAGATTTGTTGTGGAATAGATACAGAAGACACAATAGTGAAAGGGCGTATAATAATTACAAACAGGCAAGAAACGACTATACAAGAATAAGGAGGGAAGCCCAAAAACAGTTTGAGGAGGATATAATAAATAAAAGTAGTGATCAACCAAAGCTGTTTTACAGCTATATCAGAAGCAAAACCAAAGTAAAAGATATAATACAATCCATTACGGACGAGGGAATCACTTATACACAAGAGAAAGATATTTGTGAAGCACTAAATAAGAATTTCCAATTAGTTATTACAGAAGAAAAAAATTTTGAGAGGGACTATGTGGAACACGCATGTCCACACATACTACCAGATATACAAATAGCAGAAAAAGTAATACAGGAGGAGTTAAGTTAATTAGACAAAGGAAAGGCAAGTGGTCCTGATGAAATTTCATGTTGGGTATTACGAAAATGTGCAAAGGAGTTAGGTAAACCATTATTTTTAATTTTCAAAAAATCCTTGAGTCAAGGTAAACTACCTGATATTTGGAAAAAAGCAAATATTGTCCCCTTATTCAAGAAAGGAAATAGACCAAATCCACTCAACTACCGACCAGTATCATTGACCAGTGTTGTAAGCAAGGTATTAGAAAAACTTATAAGAAAAGCTTGGGTAAATCATCTAGAAGAACACAGTATGATAACAGAAAAACAGTTTGATTTCAGAAAAGGAAAATCATGTGTTACTAATCTGTTGAGCTACTATGACAGAGTAACAAACACAATACAGGAAAGGGAAAGATGGGTGGACAGTATCTATTTAGATTTCAAGAAAGCTTTTGACACAGTACCACACCAAAGACTTTTATGGAAACTGTACCATCAAGGAGGAATTCGAGGCAAACTGTTTTGTTGGATGCAAGACTTTCTCATAAAAAGAGAAATGAGGACAGTACTAAGAGGAAACTACTCATCATGGAAAGAAGTGACTGGTGGAGTACCACAGGGTTCAGTGCTGGCACCAATCATGTTTTTAGTGTATATAAATGATATAAACAGTAACACTGGAAATGAGAGCTATCTGAATATGTTTGCAGATGATGCAAAAATACAAAGGAGAATTACTAACACACTCTTGTAAAGAGCTACAAGAAGAATTAAATAAACTTCATGAATGGAGTAGTACATGGCAAATGGAATTCAATGTGGACAAGTGTCATGTAATCAAGTTTGGTAAAAGTGGAAAAAGACCTGATTGGGATTATAAGTTAGGAAATAAAACCCTATACACATCAGAAAGAGAGAAAGACCTAGGTGTGATTATCAAGAACAGACTATCTCCGGCTGACCACATCAGCGAGAAGGTACGGAACATGTATACACTGCTTGCAAATATGAGAATAGCATTCACATACATAAATGAAGACATGCTAAGAAGGATAATAACATCATTCATTAGACCAACCCTGGAATATGCATCAGTAGTCTGGAGTCCTCATCTCAAAAAGCATATAGACAAGATTGAAAAAGTTCAAAGGGCCGCTACAAGATGGATACCAAGCTTAAGGGACCTAAGCTACGAAAGAAAGACTAAATAAACTGAATCTACCAACACTACAGGAGAGAAGGAAAAGAGGTGACATGATAATGCTATATAAGTGCATATCAGGAAAGGAGAAAATGGACATAAATGATTACTTAACATATGGAGAAGCATCAGCAAGAGGACACTGCAAAAAACTGCATAAGAAGAGAGGTGATAAAGACGTAAGGAAATTCAGTTTCCCAAACAGAGCAATTGATCAATGGAATGCACTACCGAATGAAATAGTGTGTGTCAAAACAATTCGCAAATTTAAGGATATGTACGATAAATATGGTTTAAGACAGGGGACAGTTCGAGCTTGACTCATTCCTGTAAAGATACGATTAGGTAAGAATTAGGTAAGAACACACACACAGGCGGGGTGGATTTCCTTACACGAAAGATGAGTCTCACCGCTTAACTCAGTCTGTCGGCAGAAAATAGTACCGGGTACTCTTAGAGGGAGTTTGCCAGGCCGTAGATAAGGGGCTTCATTCCGGTTACATACACATGATTTTATGCGATACGAGTAAATAAGGTGCTCGAGCTAAACAGGGAATTTTTCCTTTGGCTGATGAAGGAGTTTAGTCCCAGGATAACGTCTCGTCGGACAAAATGAAAGATGGGTTTTATTCTGGGTAACGCCAGTTGACTTTGTCAAATAATTTGGCAGGCCGCGTAACTTCTGTTAGATGCCTTATGTTCGCATTTTTTTCTCTGGTGGTTGGCACCTGGAGATTTTTGGCAAACTCATGAGTATTTTTCTCATTAACTGGATATCTCTCTCTGGACAGAGAGGCAAATTACTTTCTTAAGCACAGTTTTTTGTTAAACCAACAGCATTTATCTCCTAATTCATTGCTTCAACTAAAGCAATCCTAAAAAAAATTATCACAAAGCAATGCAAGTTCCAGTGACTGATGGAAGAAATAATCACACTGTGGCGTGTTTTCAATGGATCATAGAAATCCAGGGTTTCTCATCCCTTGCATTTCCCTGTGCCAGTCTGCCTCCACCTCATTATTCCAAAATTCATAGGCGCCCACCATACACGCTCTCTCTCTCTCTCTCTCTCTCTCTCTCTCTCTCTCTCTCTCTCTCTCTCTCTCTCTCTCTCTTCTGTTAGCAAATGAATGTTTCGAACTTGTTCACTCTGTGTTCGCTGTTCCAGACCTATAGGAAATCTTGGAGTGGAACCAAATATATATTTTTGTCACTTGTTTGCCTCTATACGAAAAACAAGTTATTAAATAATCATTATGATATATTCGTATTATCAGAGTCAAACCTTCAGTGTAAATATTACTATTGCTTTATCCATTAGTATAAGCCCAAAGCTGAAGGGATATTTTTCGACAGAAATGCATCGAAGGCAACTTCTGTGCTCGTGAATGCGATGCTGCCACATTCACGGGTTGGCTGGACGAGGGTGGCTAAGAACTCCTGGCCGCAATAGTACAAGATAAACAATTCCGAATTCTCGTCGGTTAAGGAAGCCCCCTAGCACCTCTTCCTTACCGATTGATTTTTGGATACGACTGGCAAATATCAATCTGGATGTTTTTTATCCCGAAAATGGCGGTAGTGGAAAGATTTAAATGACACGGAAGGCGATAGTAAGGATCAACAAGCAAGAGAAATCGCTTAGGAAGAGGAGTTAGGAAGCCTTCTTGCCCGACGAGAATACAAACCACAGTGTGACAGGCTGAGTATAAGAAAGACTAGTATGAGTTGTACAGGTAATCCACAGTAAATCCTGCTCATAAATAGAGGCTTTATTGGCGCTTATTAAGATAGGTAAATCCACAGTAAATCCTGCTTATAAATATAGCCATTCTTGACGCTTATTTTGATAAAGTCCACAGTAATTTAAAGAAAAATTTCCTATTCAAATTCCACTGATAAGGAATCACCCTTGCATCTCTTCCTTGGCGATTCATTTTTCGTTATGCCTGGTTAACATCCATTTGTACGTTACTTATGCAGGGATTGGCGATATTGGAAGGCTTCATAATACACGGAAGGGGGTAGTAAGGTGTAATAAGCAAAATAAATCGGTTAGCACCAGGTGTTAGGAAGCTTCCTTATCCGAGGAAAACTAATGCATTCGTACACATCTCTGACTAATAATATGGAGAGCCTGCATGATGCCTGGTTCCTAAGGTAATGATATCAGTGATGTGAGCGGTGATACGACTGCAGGTGTGTTAGAGTGATAGATGACAGCAATAATAAATGTTTGATAGTGTGCGTTAAAATAGCACAGGGAATGAGTTTTAAAGACGAAGTGACAATGTGTGTTGTACGTAGTTATGAGAGTGGTGATAGGGTGATATGGAGTATGATGTATGAATGACAGGGATACATAAAGTGTGGTTGTGTGTTATGGGCAGTGATGTGAGTGGTGATAGGGTGATATGGAGTGAGATAGATGCATGGGAAGGTTACTTAAAGAGTGGCTGTGTGTTATGGGTAGTGATGTGAGTGGTGATGGGGAGTGTGATAGATGAGTGAGAGGGATAATACTGGTGTGTGCAATGGCTGGGATGAAATAAAATTATATACATGCTGACGTGTGAGTTGGTGTGGGTGTCAGGGAAGAGCATCATGGCTTAGATAGGTAGTTAAATAGATAGACAGACAGATAGACAGGTAGACACATGCCAATGGATAGATTTACAGAGATAGAGATTGGGAGTCGATAGTATAGCATTATTATTATTATTATTTTTATTATTATTATTATTATTATTATCATCATTATTATTATTATTATTATTATAATTATTATTATTGTTATTATTATTATTATTTTTATTCATTCACCATTCATTCATCATCCAATCCTACATTGCCCCATGAGAAGCGTAGGAGCCCGGGGTTAGGCAAGTTAGTCCTGACATTTAAAATAAGAGTGACCAGCCTCACTCACGACTGGCATTAAGTGAGCAATAAACCCCAGCCATTCCTTGGATAAAAACCTTCACCGGCTCAATCCGATTGGAGCGCCGTAATTTCTCACTAAACCACAAGGCACCAAAATATGGTTATGTGGTCACCACCCAGCTTAGTAATTATAATAATAATAATAATTATTTTTTTTTATTATTATTATCATTATTATGAGAGAGAGAGAGAGAGAGAGAGAGAGAGAGAGAGAGAGAGAGAGAGGCTGAGCTATCACATTATTAATCATTGCCACATTTTTCCCCAGTAAGCTATTTTCCCCTTCATTTCACGACCTTATCTACAAATAACAAATTTCGAAGCTTAGTCGTGTAAAAAATAAATTACACTAAAGATAAAGGCCATAAATGTGAGGCTATGCTTAGGAGGTTGAATGTTTAAAACTGGCAGCCACGCCCACACCCAGGCCACGACCACGGTATTGTTGTGTTAAGCTTGATGGGGTATGTTGGAGGCGCTTCGATGGTAAAATACAGCAGGTTATTATTAGTGTTTCATTATTATTATTATTATTATTATTATTATTATTATTATTGTTGTTTTTATTATTATTATTATTATTATTATTATTATTATTGTTGTTGTTTTTGTTATTATTATTATTATTATTATTATTATTATTATTATTATTATTACTATTATTATTATTACTGTTGTTATTATTATTATTATTATTATTATTATTATTATTATTATCCATCCATCCATCCATCAATCCATCATCCAATCCTATGTTGTCTCATGAGGTGCGTAGGAGCCCGGGCCTAGGCAAGTTTGTTCTGACATTTAAGATGAGAGTGACCAGCCTCACTCATCCCTGAGTGTCATTACGTTAGCATTAAACCCCAACCACCCCGTGGATATAAACCTTCACCTGCTCAATCCGATTGGAGCGCCGTATTTACCCACTAAACCACCAGGTTATTATTCAGTTGAACACAATGCCGTCTAATGAAGGCTGTGTGAAATCGACGCGTGCTAATATTTTGCTAGTCGCTTTTACTGTTAATTATCTGGCTGCTAATTTCTTGGTAGTTAAATACCTACTGTGATTACCTAGTGTGAATTTTCCAGCTGTTAACTATCTGTTATTTACCTGTCTGATAATTACTTGACCGATAATTACCTGACTGTTGACTGCCTGGCTGTTAAATACTCGGTTGATAATTACTTGTCTGTTAAATACTCGGTTAATAATTACTTGTCTGTTAATTACCCTGCTGTTAATTACTAGTCGTTTAATTACCTACTGCTACCACCACCACTACAACGAAGTCAAAATTAAACTATACGATGAAAGCAAGAAAGAAGCAACAAGAATTTTTATCATAGTGAACTGCATACGATACTAATCTGCCTGTGATACTACCTGTACTTATCTGCTTACGATGCTACTAATCTGCTTGCGATACTACTTAACTCAAACGCAGTGTGTCCAGGCATCTCGAATGGAAAGGATCGTGAAATTGGCTCTCTGTTATATTTTTTCTTGAAGGGAACAATCTTGCGCGATTCTGGCCTTTGGTTCATTCTTCCTTGCATTAAAAAAAATCTACTTACGATAGTACTTAACTGCTTATGACAGCACTTATCTGCTTATGATACTACTTAACTGCTTACTAGACTGTTGAACTGCTTACGATACTTAACCGCTTCCAATACTACTTAACTGCTTACGATACTTAACTGCCTACGATGCTTTACTTACGATACCACTTAACTGCGTACTATATTTCTTAACTTACGATGCCATATATCTATCGTAGGTGTAGGCTTAGGCATCAGTTAAGTCGTAGCCCCCGTAATATCCTTTGCCTGAGTCCAAGAGTTGAAAGTTTGTGAAATACTTTAAGTTGGTGGTGGCTGGCTGGACCAGGGAGTTGTTTGAAGAGAGAAAGAGAGAGAGAGAGAGAGAGAGAGAGAGAGAGAGAGAGAGAGAGAGAGAGAGAGAGAGAGAGACAGACAGACAGACAGACAGACAGAGCGAGAGAAAGAGAGAATTAATATCCAAAAATATTCCCCATTACTCTTTTACAATCTACCTTTTGTTTCATGGAAATTAAAAGTAGATTGCCTTAAGATTCCTTCCTTGCTCTCTCGCCAAAGGATCTGCACATTATTATTATCATCATCATCATCAAGATCAACCGTCGTAGTCGCCATCATCACCATCATCATCAATCATCCTCAGTCATCACCATCAATATCATGATCATAATCATCCTCAATCATCATCATCATCATCATAATCAGTCTTCCTCAGTCATCATCGTCATCCTCAGTCGTCACCATCAATATCATGATCATAATCATCATCATCAATCATTCTCAATCATCACCATCATCAATCATCCTGAATCATCATCATCATCATCATCATCATCATCATCATCATCAATCATCCTCGGTCATCATCGTCCTTATCACCATCTTCACGATGCGAAACCAGATACATTTAAACAATTCCACTTTCTATCCCTCATCATCATCATCATCATCATCATCATCGAGGCGGTGAAATGTTGTCACGATATATGGACATCTTCAATGTTAATATTAACGCAGCTACATATTTACATTCTTCCACTTTCTGTCCCTCATCATTATCATCAGGAACCGAGACCAGGTACGTATAACAATAATTCCCCTTTTCACCCTGGTCGTTATGAAAGTTACGTCGCTGTGAGTTACAATGCTGTAATTTACGACTATGCAAGTAACGACGCTGTAAGTTACATCGCAGTAAGTTACGTCGCAGTAAGTTACGACGCTGTACGTTACGACGATGTAAGTTACGTCGCAGTAAGTTACGACACTGTAAGTTATGACGCTGTAAGTTATGATGCTGTAAGTTATGATGCTGTAAGTTATGATGCTGTAAGTTACGACGCTAAGTTACGCGCTATAAGTTACGACGCTGTAAGTTACTATGTTGTAAGTTGCGACGCTGTAAATTATGATCATGTAAGTTACGACGCTGTAAGTTATGACGCTGTAAGTTACGAGGCTGAGAGTTACGACCCTGTAAGTTACGTCTTTTGGAAGTATCAACAGAGGTGGAGGTTCGAAGCAATTGTGTGAGGCGAAGTTAGGTGTGATACACAACTCCGTATTACCGGTAGCTATTTTATTATAGCCTGTGACATGGTGGGTATTTGTGTTTTACCACTTGCTTATTATTACACCAGCAACTAGCGAAGCCAGCGCGAGTGTTATGGTTAGAGTGGTCTCTCTCTCTCTCTCTCTCTCTCTCTCTCTCTCTCGTGTGTGTGTGTGTGTGTGTGTGTGTGTGTGTGTTTGTGTGTGTGTATGTGTGTGTGAGTGAATGTGTGTCAACAAGGAGGAAAAAATGAGAGGTTCCGATTTTAACCAAAGTTCTTGGAAGTACTGAGAATCTGCCGATAAGGAAACTTTTTTTTTTTTTTAGAACAACTGGTCAAGGGTGATGGCTCTGTCAAAAGTTGATTTAACAAAATCTATTTTAACATTCTTAATCCAACTCTAACCGAACCTGGGAGGAGGGTTGAAAATATGGCAAAAATTAAATGATTCAGTTTTCACAGTGATGATTAAGAGGTCAAGATCACAGGGAAAAATCAAAGTTCTCCTGCGTGTGTGACTGTTACCAATATTTCTCAATCACTTTTGATCCGATTTTAACCAATGTTGATGCAGTGATTGAGGGTAACTGAAGAAACAAAGATCATTATTTGAGAACAGTAGGTCAAATGTCACACGACAAGGTCAAAATAATTTTTTTGTTTTGTCTGATTTAGACCAAACTCTGGAATGACTGAGGATGGAGCAAGATTGGAATTATTCCATTTTGAGAATAATCAGTCAAATGCCAAGGTTACTGGGAAAGGTCAAAGGCCACGGTTAAAGGTCGATTCACACACATCAGTGCCGTATCAGTACCGCGTCAGTTCAGTGTCAGTGATATCCGTGTCGCTTCCGTGGCGTCTATTCACACATATCCGTGGTGACGCCGTACTGCATGGTCAGTGATATCCAAGATGGCAAAGTTTACAGACGTGGACTTGGCAATGATTGCCATAATTCTTGATGAAGAGGAGGAGGCAGAACAAAAAGTGAAAAAAAGAAAGTGGGTACATGAAGCGTGGAAGAAAAGAGAAACTGAAGGAGAGTTTGCGACTCTGTACAAGGAACTAATTGATGATGAAACAAAATTTTTCCAGTACTTCAGAATGTCCAAAAACTGCTTCAGGATATTACTCAGTAAAATAAAGACTCACCTGAAGAAGCAAGACACCCACTGGAGAAAGGGAATAACACCAAAGGAACGATTAGCAGTCTGCTTGAGGTAAAATAATACACGGTCTTTGCAGTTGGTTAATTACTGTAATTATATATTTAAGCCCATACTGGAGATTTTATTCACATACAAATAAAAAGTTTATTTTTATACGAAGTGATGTGTGGTGTGCTGTGATGTGATTAACTACATCAAATAAAAAGAGTACTTACCATCTACTTTCATTTCTTCTCCTATTTTATTCCATATATCTTGCTTGAAACTGCTATCCATATATTTAGATTGTGATAAATCATACAGAACAGGATGGTTTCGCATCAATTCAATAAGCAGTTCGTCATTCATTTTCTTCACACAGCTCCCACCCTCGTCCGACGTCCGTGAAAATCTAAAAAATATCGGTGGCGACGATATTAAACTTCACGGATCGGAGACGGAACTGCCACTGAGAGTCAAAACATGGTACTGCGCCGGACGTGTGTGAACGCGCCGGCCGAATTCAAAGTAACGATATTTTTTTTCACTGACACTGAAGCACTGAACTGACACGGTACTGATACGGCACTGATGTGTGTGAATCGGCCTTAAATGGTAATGGTCAGTTACCAAACTTGGAGGAAGGGAAAGGGTCAGGCAAATGAAAAGGGATCCAGTGTTGAGAACAGTAATTAAAGCTGAATGTAAGAGGACAAGATCAAGGTTCGACCCACGTGTCTGTGTGTGAACTAAATTACTAAAAGAGTATTGACCTGCTTCACGTTGAACTTGGTGGATCAACTGAGGCTCTCCCAAGAGAACTTACTTTTTTTTTTTTTTTTTTAACAACAGGCCAAAGGTCCAGGTGACATGGTAAAGTCAGTTTCAACAGCTTTTATCCAATGTAGATTAAACTTTGTGGAAAAGTTTCAGCTAAAGACAAGGATAAAGCCATTCGATTTAAAAAACAATAATACTGATGTCAATTCACAGGGAAAGGTTAAAGGACTGGGTTTGGGGGCAAAGTCAACTCAATTAGTCTGGCTCTGATTTGAACCAAAGTTGGTGGAAAGGGTTAATGGTTGGGCAAGAATGAAGTAATTCCGTTTTGTGAATAATCTGTCGAAGGTAAAGGTCACAGGGAGAAATCAAATATTGGGTCCACGGAGGAAATGGTGGTCACAGATACTGCACTCTCTGGTTGCAATGGATGATGAGTGGTGCTGGTGATGGTGTGGTGACATGACTGTACAGTGATAATTTTACTGTTGTTGTTGTTCGTGGTGGTGGTGGAGGTGGTTTTTGAGGCGATGATCATGATAATAATGATGATGGTACTGGCGCCGATGCTGCCTCCAGGTTATTTGATTCAGGGTGAGATTAAGGGCCTTCATTCTCAGTCTTTATATTGATGGGCTCTGTGTAAGGAAATGAATATTTTTATCAAATCTTTACCATGAAGGATTCCAACGTTATTCCCTAGATGGATACATTAGCAATGGTCCTGAAATATTGAATCGATGGCTCGCACGCACAAACGCGCAGAGAGAGAGAGAGAGAGAGAGAGAGAGAGAGAATGGAGGAAGGCTTCCCAACCGTCACTCAAATTAGCATGAGGAACGAGTTTGTTTCCTACCCTGCCCTGCCTCTCCTCCCTTGCTTCACCTCTCTTGCTCGCTTTCCCTGCTTCCCTGCCTCACCCTACCTTCCTCATTTCCCCTGCTTCACCTCTCATGCCTAACCTCCCCTACCTCCCCTCCCCTGCCTCCCCTTTCCTGGCTCCCCTTTCCTGCCTTTCCCCCCCTGCCTCCCCTTTCCTGCCTTCCCTCCCCTGCCTCCCTCCCCTGACTCCCCTCTCCTGTCTCACCTCCCCTACCACACGTCCCCTGCCTCACCTCTCCTGCCTCACACCCCTGTCTCATCTCCCCTGCCTTATCTCCACTGCCTCATCTCCCCTGCCTCATCTCCCCCGCCTCATCTCCCCTGCCTCATCTCCCCTGCCTCATCTCCCCCGCCTCATCTCCCCTGCCTCATCTCTCCTACCTCATCTCCCCTGCCTCATCTCCCCCGCTTGATCTCCCCCGCCTCATTTCTCCTGCCTCATAGCCCCTGCCTCATCTCCCCTGCACGAACCCTTTCCTCTGTTTCAGCCAACTCCTCTCTCTCTCTCTCTCTCTCTCTCTCTCTCTCTCTCTCTCTCTCTCTCTCTCTCATTGATCACCTTCCCCTTTTCTCTTCTTGCATTTCCTTGCATTGCTGGCTCCTTGAAAGCAGTGATAAGAAACAGGGAAGTGAGCATGGAAGTGAAAAAGTTACTACATGACAATATTGTGATACCAACTCTAACGTATGGAAGTGAAGCTTGGACGTTGTTGGAGGGACACAAGTCAAGAGTGAGAGCAGTGGAAATGAGTTATTTGAGAGGAGCATGTGGAGTCACATGGAGAGACAGACTGACAAATGAGGATGTGAAGGAGCATTGTGGTGTGGCTGTGGATGTGATAGGAAACGTTAGGAGAAACACACTAAGGTGGTTTGGCTATGTGGAGAGGATGGAGAGTGAGAGACTAACGAGGAGAATGTATGTGAGTGAGGTGGAGGGGGGAGTGGGAGGGGTAGGCCAAGGATGAGATGGAGGGATTGAATGGAAAGATATATGAGCGATGGAGTTGTAAGCTGGAAGCAGGGCAGTGATATGGGGGGGACAGGGCGACATGGAGGCGATTTGTTTGTGGCCACCTCTTACGGGATTAGTGGGTCTGGCGATAGATAGATAGATAGATAGATTTCTCCCTCTACCTTCTTCATCCCTTCTCAAAATATCCTCTCATTCATGATTCCCATTTGTTCTGTTCTTCGATTTTCTACTTCTTCTTCTTCTTCTCCTCCTTGTTCATGCTTTCTTCTTGTTTGTGTTCTTCTTGTTCTTGTTTTGGTTGTATATCTGTTACTTTTTGTACATTTGATTCCGCGTACAGGCTACGAAGTCCATTTCCGGAGACTACTATACTTCTTTTACCTTATTCTGGCCCAGATTATTATTTGCTTCTTATTTCTCGCAGCATAGTGGCAAGAAAAGAAAATACTGTGGCTCCCCATTCTTTCCACAGCATTTCTTCGTAACTACAGTGGCATCAATTTCTAGTGTTAATCTGCAGCAACAAAGCATTCATGACGGAGAGATGGCAATTTGGGGCAAATTAGAATAAAAACTAGGTCCACCTGCGACACACCAACGGCGAATAAATACTTTGCAACCTTTACACGTCATCTGAATATTTTACTGTACCGTCAGAGTTATTATTTCATTCTTAATATTACTCAGCATCTCTGGTGTGATATAATATATATATCTTTTATTTTACTTTATCTTTGCTTAAAATTTCTATCTCCCCATCTTGAATGCTGAGTTGCAGCAAGAGATTAACGAGAAACTATGATGCCAATCACGAAGAAGTGTCAGAAAAAAAAGGATGTGCAGCCTTAATGTTGTTGGTTGTTACTGACATTATTACCACCAGGTAATGGCATCCACACGTGGATGGCAACACTTAGAGCAACCTAGTCAAAAATTTTGCGGTCACAATTTTGCGTAAATATATTTGATTGTTTAATAATAATAATAATAAAAATAATAATAATAATAATAATAATAATAATAATAATAATGATAATGATAACAGTAATAATAATAATAGGCTAATAACACTGGTTTACAAAAAAATGAGGCAAAGATGAAATTAGGTGTTATAACCTAATTTTGTGTGCTGGTTTCAGATTCATAATCCGTTTTCACTCATCACCTCTAGTTTTTGAGATATACGTGCATACATGTACGCACATGTACACAATTAGGTCTAGACCCCAAATATTCGCCAAAAATCCATTTACCGTCCTATTTTCTTAGAACTTGGTTTAAAACGCGCTCCACAACAAGGTCAGACATGTCAAGCACTACACGCAGAAGGACTGGGGGTCTAGGAGCACTTTCATGCCTGGGAAACACATTGTCCAAGAAAATCCTCCAGTGGACATGAACAAGGTGCATCTTCCCCCTCTTCATATCAAGCTTGGCCTTATGAAGAATTTCGTGAAGGCCATGGACAAGGATGGCGCTGCCTTCCAACACCTGCGCATCTGTTCCCAGCTCTCAGTTTTGTTAAGCTCAAGGAGGGCATCTTCGTCGGACCTCAGATCCGAGAGGTGCTGAAGGATGAAGTATTCGAGAAGCTCACCTTGATGGAACTGAGAGCATGGGAAGCACTTAAGTCAGTCTGCCATGGCTTCCTTGGTAACACACGGGCACTAGATTACCAAGAGTGTGTCGAGAAGTTTTTGCAGGCTTATCAGGATATGGGGTGCCGAATGTCTCTCAAGATTAACATTCTCCACTCCCACCTCAACTTCTCCCAGAACCTCGGAACAGTAAGTGACGAACATGGGGAAAGGTTCCACGAAGATATTACTAAGATGGAGAGCAACTACCAAGGCAAGTGGAACCCCAGCATGATGGGGGACTTCTGCTGGATGCTCCTGCGCGACATCCCGGAGGCAAAGTACAACAGATCGTCCAAAAAAACTCACTTCTGACTGTCTGTAGTACTATGATGTGTATATATGCTTATATCCAATTAATAGTAATAAGTGTTCTGTGTCTGTTTTGTTTCGTTTTGTAATATGCCATTTGAATATATGAAATAAACTCATTGTCTTATAAATATATGCATTATAAAAAAAAAAAAAAAAACGGGATATGTGAAAGCAAAAAACTAGAGGTGATAGAGCAAAACTGTTTAGAAATTTGAATTAAGCATATCAAAAACACCTATTCACATGCTTGCCTCAGATTTTTTTTTTTTGTAAACCAGTGTAATAATAATAATAATAATAATATTGGTAGTAACAGTAGTTGCAGTAGTAGTAGTTGCAGTTGTAGTAGTAGTAGAGGTAGTAGTAGTAGTAGTAGCAGCAGCAGCAGCAGTTGTAATAATAATAATAATAATAATAATAATAATAATAATAATAATAATAATGTCAACATTGTATTGAAAGGGTAAATTCACCTTATTGTCAGAGTTCTCAAAGCAATATTACTTAACCTAAGGAAGACCCCGTAGTGAACCCCCACGACACAAGAAAAACAATAAAAACTGTTACCCACAACTTGAAGTATTAAATCTGCTATCAGATCCCTTTGTCTGTCCATCTGTACACTACAGTACCTTTCCTTCCTACTGGAAGTTTGCTCTCATTCAGCCTGTTCCAAAGAAGGGTGACCATTCCAAGCCCTCTAACTATAGCCCAATTTTTTTTAACATCCAGTATTTCAAAAGTTTTTGAGTCTATTCTTAACGAAATAAAGTAAAGCATCTTTGCTATCACAACCTACTTTCATATCGTCAGTATGAGTTCTGCCAGCGACACTCCACTGAAGATCTTCTCAGTTACTGTACTTTTCAGACTCCTGGTCACCCTCCTTTCGGGAGTTTGGCGATAGCTTTGTCATTGCACTTGACATCTCAAAGGCTTTCGATGGAGTCTGGCATAAATCTTCAATTTCCAAACTGCCCTCTTACCGTTTCCACTCCTCTGTCTGCGCTGTCACCTCTAGCTTCCGTTCGGGTCGCTCTATAGCTGCTGTTGTAGGCGGTCACCATTCTTCTCCAAGAGCTATCAGTAGTGGTGTTCTTCAGGGCTCTCTCCTATCACCAACTCCCTTCTTTTTATTCACGAGTGACCTAAGATGTACATCTAACCTTATCCACTCATAGGCTGATGACTCCACCCTTCACGTTTTCATTCGCATCCCATAGTGTCCATCTCATCAGTTACCTTTAAAAATTGGCACACTTAACGTCTGACTTGGCTCATATCTTTGTTTAGGGTAAAGGTGATCTTGGTGTTTTTAATGCATCTAAAACTAAGTTCTTGCATCTTTTAAGCCGACAAAATCTTCTGCAGGAGTATCCTCTAATTTTTAATAATATCCAGCTCAATCCTGCATCATCTTTAAACATACATGAGATTTCATTATCTCGGGATTTCTCTTGGAAAGATCATATTACCTCTCTTATAAAATCTGCTTCCAAGAGATTAGGTGTGATAAACCGACTCCGTGCCTTCTTTACCCCTGTGTAGTTGTTGCTATATACATGGGCTTTATTCGCCCCAGTGTAGAGTACAACTCTCATGTGTGAGTAGGCCCCCCACATACAGTTCTCAACAAAGTGGTGTCAAAGGCTTATCGTCTCCTTAACTCTCCACCTCTTACTGGCTCCCTTTAGCCTTTGTCTCATCTCTGCACTGTTACATCTTTACCTCTTTTCTATCGCTACTTCAATGGTCACTGCCCCTCTGAACTGTCTCCTTGCATCCCTCCACCGCTATGACAGACGCGTAGCACCCGTCTAGCAACAAATTCTCATCCCTTTTCTTTTCAGCTCTCTAATGCAAGAGATAACCGTTACTTCCAGTCTGTCATGCATGCAACAGGCCAGTTCTGGAACTGTCTCCCTGTTCCTATTTCGTACTGCCTATGACCTCTAGTCTTTGAAACGCAGTGTGCCCAGGCATCTCAACATTAAAGGATCTTGAATTTGGCTCTCTGTTATTTATTTTTTTGTTCTTGGAGGGAACAATCTTGCTGGCTCCTGACCTTTAGGTCCTCTTTTCTTTTTAAAAAATAAATAAATTAATAAATAAAAGATATATTCTCTCGTCCTCAGCAACTGTGTGATGCAGGGTTGGACTGCGCTCTCACAGTAGCTTAGGACGGGTCTTTAACGTAATGTGAACAGACATAGATATAGATAGACAGATAGACAGATAAACAGACAAATAGGTAAACAAACAGACAGAAGTAAGTTGCAGTGAGCGTTAAGCCACGCCCTCTCTTCCCACTCGACCAATCACTGCGCTCGCTCCATTCTGGGCAGGCTGTGAGGTCACTGTATTAGCTATGCACATATGAAAAATAATGCGTAAAGCTACTGCTTCAACGTAACATGAGCACACGGGCTCTATTATTATTACTGTTGCTGCTGCTGCTGATGATGATGATGTGATGATGGTGATGATGATGATGATGATGATGATTAGTCTCCACCTACGTAGGAGATGGAGACTACTGTTTTCACTGGCATTATTATTCGCGCATCAATCTTGCAACGATTCCAGGACAACCGGAGACTATGCAAGGAATCTGAAGGGCTCAGATTATTTGTTCTGGCATGGGCGATTGCTGAAAAAAAAAAAAAAAAAAAAATCAAATCTCCCCAGTGGGGTCAAGGCCATTGTAAGAAACAGTAGTTGACACATGCGTTCTTCGACACTTTTGTCAGATCCCTTGTTATTATAATTATAATTATTATTGCTACTATTGTTATTATTATTATTATTATTATTATTATTATTATTATTACCACAGAACTACGTGCAATACGCTACAAAAGGACGAAAATCTGGGTCAGGTTAATGAGAGAGATCACTAGACACAACACATTTAGATACCGTGTTGTGGTATTTGCTACGGTGCTCGTATGTCGTGTTGATGGTGCTATATAGATTGTACAGTGAACACGCTGGGATTGAACACGACACAGATGGGACTGAACTTGCGATCAAGTTGCCCTTAGCCCACTGCCCTGCCCACTCCACCACCACCTACCAGTGACTATTTTCAACCCACTTCATTCTTCCCTCTCTCTCTCTCTCTCTCTCTCTCTCTCTCTCATCCCAAGCTCTCTCACACACTAATTCATTTTAGATCATTTCCCCTTTCTTCTTTTTTTTTTTCCATTCTTGTCTTTCCTCTTCCTTCTATTCCTGTCTCCCTTATTTTCTTCTTTCTGTCTCATGTCATCCCTTCCTTCCCTGTATCTCACCCCTCTCTTTTATCTCTCTCGCTCCTTTTGCTTTCCCCTCTCTTTCCTCTCTCCTCTTCCTCCTCTCCTTTCTTGTCGTCCATTTCTTTCCCCTCTCTTTTTTCCTCCTCTCACAAATTCTTTTCCTTCCAGGTCTTCTCGTAGTGGTTAAAGCTTTCCTCGACTTACCACTCTCTCCCCTCATCGTAATCTTCTCAAATCTCTCTCTCTCTCTCTCTCTCTCTCTCTCTCTCTCTCTCTCTCTCTCTCTCTCTCTCTCACACACACACACACACACACACACACACACACACACTCTCTCTCTCTCTCTCTCTCTCTCTCTCTCTCTCTCACACACACACACACACACACCCACACACCCACATCGGATAAAATGCCACGTTCTCTCACCTTTCAGCTCTCGCCACACTTCTCTGTTCGTCTTTTTCGTTTTCCTTTCCCTTTCTCTCTGTTTTTCTTTTTCTCTCCCTGCCTTCCCTTCTTCGTTCTGTCTCAGGTTCATATTTCCTTTTTTCTTTTCCTTTTTCTTTTCTTTTCTTCTTCCAAGCTCTGTTCTCTTACTCCTTTCCATCTTGATCGTCTATATTTATTCCATACTTTTTACCAGTTTTTTGTCCCTACCATTCCTTTTCTCTCTCTCTCTCTCTCTCTCTCTGTTCTACCTTTGTTGTACATCTCTCTTCCCTCTCGTTTGTTTTTCGTTCAGCTTTAATTTTTCTCACACATTGCCATTTTCTTTTGTTTCTCGTTCCTATTTTTTTTTCGTATCTTTACTTCTTTCTTCAGTCATTACTTACTTACTCTCTTCATGGTCTTATTTTGTTTATAAATTTCCCTAGCCATTTTTCCACTTACTATAACTTTCTATCGCCCTATATTGTTTTCTTTTTTGTCATCCTTTTTGTCTCTTCCTACTGAAACCCAAATGTGCTGAAATTTTTACCTTATTCTTGTCTCTGCTTGACGATTTAAATTGCTTTTTTTTTTTTTTTTTTTTTTAATGAGACCTCAGGTAATGAAGGACTCAGAAAGAAAATCCATCATTCTCCTTAGTTCGATGATGTATTTCTGTTTAACGAAATATAAAGAGGATGAAGAATGAACGACTAACGAAGTGTGTGTGTGTTCTTACCTAATTGTTCTTACCTAACTGTATCTTTACAGGAATGAGTCAAGCTCGTACTGTCCCGTGTCTTAAACCATATTTATCATACACATCCTTTAATTTGTGAATTGTTTTGGCACACACTATTTCATTCGGTAGTGCATTCCATTGATCAGTTGCTCTATTTGGGAAACTAAATTTCCTTACGTCTTTATCACCTCTCTTTTTATGCATTTTTTTGCAGTGTCCTCTTGCTGATGCTTCCCCATACGTTAAGTAATCATTTATGTCCATTTTCTCCTTCCCTGATATGCATTTATATAACATAATCATGTCACCTCTTTTCCTTCTCTCCTGTAGTGTTGGTAGATTCAGTTTATTTAGTCTTTCTTCATACCTTAGATCCCTTAAGCATGGTACCCATCTTGTAGCGGCCCGTTGAACTTTTTCAATCTTGTCTATGTGTTTTTTGAGATGAGGACTCCAGACTACTGATGCATACTCCAGGGTTGGTCTGATGAATGATGTTATTATCTTTCTTAGCATGTTTCATTTATGTATGTAAACGCTATTCTCATATTGGCAAGCAGTGTATACATGTTCCGTCCCTTCTCACTGATGTGGTCAGCCGGAGATAGTCTGTTATTGACAATCACACCTAGGTCCTTCTCTCTTTCTGATGTGTGTAGGGTTTCATTTCCTAACATATAATCCCAATCAGGTCTTTTTCCACTTTTACCAAACATGATTACATGACACTTGTCCACATTGAATTCCATTTGCCATGTATTATTTCATTCATGAAGTTTATTTAATTCTTCTTGTAGCTCTTTACAAGAGTCTGTGTTAGTAATTCTCCTTTGTATTTTTGCATCATCTGCAAACATATTTAGATAGCTTTCATTTCCAGTGTTACTGTCTATATCATTTATATACACTAAAAACATGAATGGTGTCGGAACTGAGCCCTGTGGTACTCCACTAGTCACTTCCTTCCATGATGAGTAATTTCCCCTTAGTCCTGTTCTCATTTTTCTTTTCATGAGAAAATCTTGCATCCAGCAATACAGTTTGCCTCGAATTCCTCCTTGATGGTACAGTTTCCATAAAAGTCTTTGGTGTGGTACTGTGTCAAATGCTTTCTTGAAATCTAAATAGATATTGTCCACCCATCCTTCCCTTTCCTGTAATGTGTCTGTTACTCTGTCATAGTAGCTCAACAGGTTAGTAACACGTGATTTTCCTTTTCTGAAACCAAACTGTCTTTCTGTTATCATATAGTGTTCTTCTAGATGATTTACCCAAGCTTTTCTTATAAGCTTTTCTAATACCTTGCTTACAACACTGGTTAGTGATACTGGTCGGTAGTTAAGTGGATTTTGTCTATTCCCTTTCTTAAATAAGGGAACAATGTTTGTTTTTTTACAAATATCAGGTAGTTTACCTTGACTCAAGGATTTCTTGAAAATTAAAAATAATAGTTTACTTAACTCCTTTGCACATTCATGTAGCACCCAACATGAAATTTCATTGGGACCATTTGCTTTTCCTTTGTCTAATTTACTTAGCTCCTCCTGTATTTCTTTTTCTGATATTCGTATATCTGGTAGTATGTGTGGGCATGCATGTTCCACATAATCCCTTTCAAAACTTTTTTCCTCTGTAAAAACTGATTGGAAATTCTTGTTTAGTGCTTCACAAATATCCTTCTCTTGTGTATAGGTGATTCCCTCGTCCGTAATGGATTGTATTTTATCTTTTACTTTGGTTTTGCTTCTGATGTAGCTGTAAAATAGCTTCGGTTGATCATTACTTGTATATATGATATCCTCCTCAAACTGTTTTTGGGCTTCCCTCCTTATTCTTGTATAATCGTTTCTTGCCTGTTTGTAATTATTATATGCCCTTTCACTGTTGTGTCTTCTGTATCTATTCCACAACAAATCTCTTTTTTCTTTTGATTTTTTACATTCTGTATTGAACCATTTCTTTATTTTCTTTTCTGCTTCTTTGTGCTTTGGGATGTACTTCTGGACTCCTATTTCATAAAGTTCACAGAATTTTTCATATATGGCATTTAAATCTTGTCCTCTAAGCTCCTTTTCCCAAGCAATTGTGTGTGTGTGTGTGTGTGTGTGTGTGTGTGTGTGTGTGTGTGTGTGTGTGTGTGTGTGTGTGTGTGTGTGTGTGTGTGTGTGTGTGTGTGTGTGTGTGTGTGTGTGTGTGTGTGTTTGTGTGTGAGTGAGGTGGTGGGGGAGAGGGGGAATGAGAGGCCAAGGATGGAGGGATGGAGTGGAAAAATATATGAGGGGGCTGCGTGAATAGAAGGGAGGCTAACCGTATGTCAGAGGACAGTGCGACATGGAGTCAATTTGTTTGTGGCCACCCCTTACGGGATTAAGGTGTCTGCTTGTAATCTCCCAGGCTCCTCACGTCACACTGCTTCACATAACACTATCCTATCTCACACTGCTTAACCTAACACTACCCTACCTCACACTGCTTCGCCTAACACTGTCTCACCTCACACTGCTTCGCCTAACACTATCCCACCTCACACTGCTTCGCCTAACACTGTCTCACCTCACACTGCTTCACCTAGCACTATCCCACCTCACACTGGTTCGCCTAACACTGTCCCACCTCACACTGCTCCACCTAACACTATCCCACCTCACACTGCTTCACCTAACATTATCCCACCTCACACTGCTTCACCTAACATTATCCCACCTCACACTGCTTCACCTCACACTGCCCCACCTCACACTGCCCCACCTCACACTGCCCCACCTCACACTGCCCCACCTCACACTGCCACGCCTCACACTTTCACATCTCACACTGTCACATCCCATAATGCCCAACCTCACACTGCCTCACCTAATACAATCCCATCTCACACTGCTTACCTTACACTACCTCAACTCACACAGCCACACCTCACACTGCCACACTTCACACTGCCCTTACTCACGCTGCTCAACCTTACACGCTTGTTTTCACATACTCTCATGCCACACTGCCATATCTCACACTGCCACATCTCACACTGCCTCACCTCACTCCTGCACTCCTTACAGCTCCACACCTCACCTCAGATCACCCTGTTTACATTTGACTAGCCAATATTGTTCATTTTAACGCTCTCTCCCTCTCTCGCTCTCTCTCCCTCTCTCTCTCTCTCTTTCTCTCTCCTTTGTGCATGCTATTCATGATTACCTGTTATATTATTCTTGTTTCTAGCTCAAATTTCACTACACTCCTTTCACTTATTCCATCCCCTTTGTTTCTGTCACGAACTGCATCCTCTCTCTCTCTCTCTCTCTCTCTCTCTCTCTCTCTCTCTCTCTCTCTCTCTCTCTCTCTCTCTCTCTCTCTCTCTCTCTCTCTCTCTCTCTCTTTCTCAGGACATGTGATGAAAGGCGTTCGTCTTCCTGCTCGATATTTTTTTGGAAACTTTCTTGTTTATCTCCTTTGGTTATTACTCGGGTTCGCCAAGGCTCGGGAAGCTGGCCGGGTTTTCTGGGTTTGGGTTTTCTTATTACCTCTACCTGGGAACGTGGAGGAGGTTATGTATTTTCACATGTCTGTTTTTTGTCTGTGTACGAGGTATACAAGAAAGTTATCAGATTTCAGTGAATTGTGGCAGATAGGTAGACAGTGGGTCGTGAAAAAGATGTTCCAGTTTAGGGATGCATCTGAGTGCAGGAATGTATAGTGAATTTTAATGCGTGGGCGAAGGCATGGGTGTCTGTGGATGTGAAACAGGGCAGACTATGACCGTAGATTAATTGACTGTGGTATGTTACATAGGATTACATAGGAAAGCAAACAGCAACAGACATTATGGTCCTTTCGAGGCTGCTTGTTACAGAGAAAACTATGACTACAAGATCTAACTCTACATGCTGAAGGATAAGGATAGTAAAGCAAGAAGGCTTCCCCCACCCCCAAACCCTCCAGGAAAATGTGAGAAAAACCACCATGCAGCATAATGACATGGAAATTTCATAGGTTATACTGGAAAGGAAAAGTCACATTCTATAATACTTTGTCTATAAGCTACCCGTTTGAGTAACCTGAAAAAGAAAGTAATCAAATAAACTAATAGTTATGGCATGACATTATAAACCGGTACATTGAGTTTATAGGAAGTCTGTGGACATAACGTGGAAACTACACACTGCACAGTGTGCATGTTTAGGGGTGGTGTGGCAGCCTTGTCTGGCGCTTTTAAGGTAGGCAGCAGTCAATCAGGCCCTAGCTCCGTTCACTCCACTGAGACAAGGAACTCTCCCATGTAGGACAAGTACACAAGTTTCATCCTGAAGCAGTGACCCCTGGAACATTAAAAAAAAATCCTGATGGTGATCGCTTGACTAACAGGGACCCTCAGTGATTCACAGCCCATCACAGGTCGAAAGTAAGAGTAGTGACCATTAACTCAGGGTTATCTGTGTTATCTGTGCAGATCCTAATCTGTGCTTATATTCCTTTCTTTGCATTGGGGAGATTGAAAAATATATAAGATGGGCATCTTAGATAAAAGGGGACTGCACAGTGTGGATGTGCAATGCACAGAGTGGATGTTTAGGGGTGGTGCAGCAGCCTTGCCTGGCACATTTTTGGTAGGCAGCAGTCAACCAGGCCCTAGCTCCGTTCACTCCACTGAGACAAGGAACTCTCCCATGTGGGACAAGTACACAATATTCATCCTGAAGCAGTGACCCCTGGTACATTAAAAAAAATCCCGATGGTGGTCATTTGACTAACAGGAACCCTCAATGATCCACAGCCCATCACAGGTCGAAAGTAAGAGTAGTGACCATTAACTCAGGGCTATCTGTGCAGATCCTAATCTGTGCTTACTGTATGTTACCTCATTTGCATTGAGTAAATTGAAAAATGTACGATGACGTGACGTGACGCTATGTTAAGTTTACGAGGTGTCCTGTAGACATGAGGGGACTGCACAGTGTGGATGTTTAGGGGTGGTGCGGCAGCCTTGCCTGGCGCTTTTTAGGTAGGCACCAATCAATCAGGCCCTAACTTTGTTCACTCCACTGAGACAAGGAACTCTCCCATGTGGAACAAGTACCAAGTTTCCTCCTGAAGCAGTGACCCCTGGTACATTAAAAAAAAATCCTGATGGTAGTCACTTGACTAACAGGGACCCTCAGTGATCTACAGCCCATCACAGGTCGAAAGTAAGAGTAGTGACCGTTAATGCAGGGCTATCTGTACAGATCCTAATCTGTGATTATATTCCTTTATTTGCATTGAATAAATTGAAAAATGTATAATGATGTGACGCAACACTATGTACGGGTATGTTGTTTACAGAGTGTCTTGTAGACAAAAGGGGAATGAACTTGCACATAGCTATAAAAGCAAATTATTCGGACAGAAAAAGAGTCAGCTGAGCATTCTCGTGCAAATACTTGTCTATTTTGTTTTTTAATGTCTCATTTGAGATACTGTTCATGGTATCTGAGGGTAATCTGTTCCAGATATTTACAACTCTGTTAAAGAAGTATTTTGCTTAATGGGATTGGAAATGCTTTCCCATACTTTTGCAGCCATTACCTCTGGTTTGACTCGACCGATCTGTATCAAAATATTTATTCATGTTTAAGTTGTCATATCCCTTCATGATATTGAAAGCTTCAATAAGGTCCCCTCTTAACCTGCACTTCGTTAGGCTAAATCTAAGTTCTTCAAGGCATTCCTCATATGGTTTGTTTCTAAGTTGTGGTATCATTTTTGTGGTTCTTCGCTGAATTTTCTCTTTTTCAGTGTCCTCTATGTAGTATGGAGACCAGAATTGCACACAATACTCAAGATGGGGGCACACTAGCAAGTTGTACTAGGCAAGTATGACTTTTTACGATTTAAACTCGAAAGTTCTTCACATAAAACATACCAGCTTGTTTGCAATATTAATTGCCTCAATGCACTGCTTACTTTGTTTAAGGTCATTTGATATTATCAAACCAATATCCTTTTCATTGTCTGTACTTGATAACTGGATACTGTTCATTTGTAATTCGCATGGACGTTGTTACTTCCAATATGAAGTACTTTACATTTTCCTGTGTTGAATTTCATTTGCCATTTTTCTGCCAGCTTCCTAAAGTATTAAGGTCATTTTGTAACTCCTGCCACTGTAATTTTGAAGTTACTTTACTGTTTTTTTTTTTAGTATCATCTGCAAGTTTGGACACTTTACAATTTAGACCCTCATCAGTATCGTTTATATAGATAATAAAAAGTACTGGTCCAAGTACTAACCCTTGGGGAACGCCGCTGATCACATTACGTCATTTGGAGTCCTTTCCGTTTATCACAACTCGCTGTTTTCAGTCTAAAAGCCAGTCTTGTAACCATTTCTGCGTATTTCCTATTATTCCATGTACTTCTATTTTACTCATGAGATGCTTGTGAGGGACAGTGTCAAATGCTTTCTGAAAATCGAGGTAGATTATATCTAATGCTCTTGAGTCATCGTATGATATGTAAACATCATGGAAGAAGTCCAGTAAGTTACTTAAGCGTGAACGAAGATGTCTGAATCCATACTGCGATTCTTTAATTATATTATTTTCTTCTAGATAATTAACTATTTTATCTCTTATGATTTTTTCCATTAACTTGCACACTATTGATGTTAAGCTGATTGGCCTGTAATTTCCTGGGTGCGACTTATTTCCTTTTTTGAAAATAGGTGTTACATTTGCTAGTGTCCATTCGCATGGAACTTTCCCAGTACGTAACGATTTATTGAATAAGACAGAGAGTGGCAGCAGTAACTCATTTTTTGCTTCTTTGAGAATTCTTGGTGATATTTTATCGGGGCCAGGGGTTTTGTGTATGTTCGTACTATTTATGGCTGAAAGGCTATCGTTATTTTGGATAGCATAGTTACTAAGGACTGTGCTATTTGCTTGGTTTGTGGGTAACATTAGGTTTCTGATGGTGTTTTCAACTGTAAAAACAGACGCAAAGTAATTGTTAAGAATGTTTGCCATTTTGGTCTCATTTTCTGAGTGTTTGCCATTGTTCGTTTCTAGAGGACCTGTTGATGTAGTCATAACCTTTCTCTTTGTAATGTAACTGTAAAATTCTTTAGGATTTGATTTGCACATATTAGCAATGTGGATCTCCAGTGCTTTTTCCTTTGTTTAATGTCTTTTTGAGATGCGGCATAGATTTTTGTACTGTAATTTATCATCATTATTTTGTGTTGTTTTGTATTTATGGTATGCCTATTTTTTGGCTATTAAGTTACTTTTAATTTCACTGGACCACCATTTTGGGTTACTATTACCAGCTGGACGCCTGTTACGTAGTGGCACACATGACTTTACCGCTTCGTTAAATTTTTTTGGTGAATATTTCCCATGCTTGGTTTATGTCATCGGTTTCAGACATTTGATTCCAATCTGCAGTTGCAAGTAGCATTCTGAGCCTGCTGAAATCAGCTTTACGATAATCTGGGACCTTTTCTTTGCTCTCCGTTTCTTTTACTTTTTCAGTAGTAATATTAAACTGTATAATTCGATGACCACTGAAACTAAACTCAGGTCCTATTTCAAAGTTGTTGACTAGGTTATCATTTGTAATCAAGATGATATCTTGTTGGGTATTCTACGTTTTAGAAAATGGCGCTTTCTTGAAGATTCGTGCAGAGCTCTTGTCCTGAGTGTGCTGTTAGCATTCACCCCACTTTGTTACCGGTAGATTACAGTCTCCAAAAATTATGCTATCCTCTTGATAACAAATTTCCGCGAGTTGATCATATAAATTTTCATCTGTCTCCGTTGACAGTGATGGAGGACGATAGACGAGGCGTATATTTATTTTTGGTGAACTAATACTTAGCTGAACATAACTGGCACTTATGTTGGTAATACTGGGTTTGGATAGCACAAGGGGGTGGAGACTAGTTTTCACATTTAGTAAAACACCGCCACTAGCTCGATGTGGTCACTCACAGCTGAAAATATTGTACCGTTAATGAGTATTCCGCTAGAAAGTCACGGTCAGATGTGTTAATCCAAGACTCTGTGATGCCAACAGTGTCATAATTTTCTAGGTAAATAAGAGATTCTAAATCCTCAAACTTGTTACGTAGACTACGTGCATTAACATAGAAGACTCTAATTCCGTCCCAAACAGTTGGTGATCTGACTCTGTGGGTATTTACGTTGAGGTTACTGCTCCTGGATGTTCCGCGTTTTTTTATTTGAAGAGGGAGACTTTATCGTGTAAAAGACTACCTAGCCGTGCCGCTCCTACCGAGTTCCAATGGAGACCATTTTTCTGGAACAGAGTATGTTGCTCATAAAACTGGTCCCAGAGATTGACAAAGTCGACTCCCTCTTCCGTGCAGAGTTTTGAGTTGGTTATTTGTGCTGAAGGACTTATCATAAAAACTATGCTCTGCCTTGATCCTTGGGAGTATACCAGATAATATCACATTATTGGACTTAGTTTTGAATCGTTTGATCATTTCATGATACTTTGCTAGCAATTCCTCCAATCTATTGTGCTTCAGATCATTCATACCAACATGGATGATGTATAGAGTTTTATCATTTGCGTCTTTTGTGACCTCATCGTAGGCTTCTGTGATATCACATAATCTACCTCCTGGAAAACAGTACCTCTTTCTGCTGCTGGGGGCGCGTACACAAAATTCCTCCAGCTGACTGTATACAAGAGTCCCCAATAAGCCTTGTTTCTTCTGTCTCACCAACCGCTTCGGCAAGGATCTGGTAGCGATTGTACGTAGTTATGGGATGGTGCTTCCTCGTACCTTTTCCAGGTTATGTGCCATTTCTTACCATAGTAAAGCGGACTTCGCTTGGCGAGGAACGTACTGAATCGCTGGGTGAGGAAGATACTGGTACATTATCATTTGTAACTGCCTGATGGGCGGGGGCTTGAACGAGCTCAGTTTGTAAGCGTCTTCCTTCTTGAGTGCTTGCTGACTCCTACATCTGCCACTACAAACTCTTTCAATATCTCAAACTCTGCCTTGAGTTTCCTGTAACTTCTCTGCGATTCGGCTAAACCATTTTCTAGATCTCTTCTCATGATGTATGGTTTGCACACAGGTGTCGAAAAGTAATCCGAAAAATACTGAGGCGCAAAACGACCAGTACACTCCTGGCAGACCTTCAGTATAGATGGCATTTTGCAGCAATATTTCCAAAATCCCACAAAAATATAAAATAATATACAACTGGTTAAGGGATGTTGTTACAAATGGACAATTTACTCTATAAATGAAATATTGAATTTCTAGGGAGATTCACTTACTTTTTATATACTATCTTCCTTTACCAGTATAAAAAGAATAGAAAATCTACCTGCTATAGCAAAATTCAACCTACATGAAATCTTTTACCAGTGTAAAAAGAATAGAAAATCTGCTTGCTATGGTACAACCTAACTTACCATGAATTGTGTAAAATGAAAAGAAAATCTACTTGCTATTGTATAATCTAACTTACCATGAATTGTGGAAATACACCATAAACTGATTCACTAGGAGAAAAAAGGAAAAAAAAAATAACAATGGAATGTTGGGGACAAATCAAAACAAAAACCTTGCTTCACTCAGTGAACAACTGTTTATAGTGTAAAAACTATTTCACTGGTGTAACATCAATCACACAGAAGACAATGCTATTCACTTGCACTAAACTAGCAAGCAACTCAGTAAATATTTGTTAACGTTAGACTTTACAGTAAGACGTACAAGGCTGATAGTGGAAACCAAAACAAAGGGAGCTGGTAGGTAAATACACTCTCAGTAAACTACATCATTTACTAGTGAGAATCTACTTGCTAGATATCGTTCTAACTGACCTTGATCTGTGGGAAAATAAACTATAATATGACTGAGATCAGAAATAAAGGCGGGAAAGGACAGGAATACGATGTAGAGGGTGGGAATATTATGTAAACAAAGGGACACGCGAACGCTTTACACTTTTACCCCGCTCAAAAACTTTTACATAAAATCTATTTAAATACTTTACACAGGGGAAATATGTCTAGGACTCATACACTGATCTATTCACTTTCACACCAATATTCACTCAAACTTGTTGTTAAAACACTTGGATATGCAGAGCGCTGGTGAAACACGTTATTCCAAGATGGCTGCCGTGAGAGGAGTAATCGCCTGGTTAGATTTTTGAGCTGGGTTCTGGTCTGGATGCCGAAATAAATAATGAATCTTGCTGGCGTTGGCTGAGGTATGAGCTCTCTGGAACTATCAGTCATTTATTCCTTTATTATTATTATTATTATTATTACTATCTTTTGCCTTCAGCAAGGCAAGGCGATATAGGTTGCGAGTGTGTGTGTGTCTGTGTGTGTGTGTGTGTGTGTGTGTGTGTGTGTGTGTGTGTGTGTGTGTGTGTGTGTGTGTGTGTGTAAATATAATGCCACTTTTCCTTTTATTCCATATCATATCCCTTCTTTGAAAGTGCTTTTACGACTAAATTATTAAAACTATCTACTTATCCATAGATCTATATTCATTTCCTTCAACCTGTCTGTGTCTGTCTACACCTATCTATATTTATCTGTCTATCTACCTACCCACCTACCTATCTATATATCTATTTATCTGTATGTATACCTCTCTCTATTCCCTATCAATACTCATGTTTTTCCCCTTCAATATATCTCCCAATGTATCCTAAACGATTCCATTTTTTCTCTCTCTCTGCCACTCACTGCTTTTTTCCACGAGTTGGTAGGTCTCTCTGACAGTGTCTCCGTTTGTTTGTCTGCCTGTCTGTCTCTCTCTCTGTATCTATCTATCTATCTCATCTATATCTGTCTGTTTGCCACTCTCTCTCATCTCTCTGTTTCTCTGTGTCTGTCTTCAGCCTTCAGTTATATCATATATATTCCCTTTCTTGTATACTCGTACATAGATTTGTTTTGAATTCCTGTGAGTTTATCCATCAGTCTGTGTTTACATATGTCTGTCAGTCCATCCATTTAACCCATTCATGTGCAAGTCTGTCTATTTATCTTTCTGTATAAATATAAACCAAAGATATACTTTCAATTTCACTCTCTCTCTCTCTCTCTCATCTTTGTCAGTCCACAAGAGGTCCACAGCATCATCGGACCGGCTCGTTCGTGGACTGATAGCCACAGTAATCCCTTTCCAGTACTGGGGAAGTACTAATAAGGAAGGGTAGTCAGTAGTGAGCAGATTGCACTGTACTCTAGTCTTCACAGTACCATTTTTCTAAGCGAAGTTTTATAGCTCATACGTCTTGATATTATTTTGCCCTTTTTTAATTAGCACCAAACCAAATCGAACAAGTAACGTATAAGAGGATACTATGATGTAGTATGTAAAATAATTCGCCGAGAGAAAATGCTACGACAACAACGAAGTCACGTATAATTCGACCCTAAGAGCTTTACTAACTGAGTCTCTCTCTCTCTCTCTCTCTCTCTCTGAGCGACTAAGTGGTACTTATACGTGAATGTGTGTGTGTGTGTGTGTGTGTGTGTGTGTGTGTGTGTGTGTGTGTGTGTTTGTGTGTTCTTTCCTTCCTCTGGCTTTTACTTTTTCTCTCCTTCTCTCTCCCCCTGTCATCTCTTAGTCCTCATTCTATTCTCTTTCTTCTTCTTCAATTATTCCAATTTCGTACTCATTCTTCCTCTGTCTTCTCCTTCATCATCTTTTCCATCCTTCTTCCCTTTACTCTTCATTTACATCTCTCTTTCCTTTCCTTTCGTGTCATTTCTTCTACTTTCTTCCTCCTTCAGCTTCTTCCTTTTCTCTCCCTTCCTTTAAGATACTGCCTTCTTCTTTCCTCCTCCTTCTCCTCCTTCATATTTCATCCTTTTCCCCTCTCATGTGTGTATGTGTGTGTGTGTGTGTGTGTGTGTGTGTGTGTGTGTAACAAAAAAATGAAATATTTTTACCTGAGCAGTAAACGTAAACACAAAGTCTTAACAAACATAAACGTGATATTTATTCCACACGTTTAGACATTTCTTTTGGCCAGCATTCTTTTAGGGTGAGGAGGCTTACTTACCACCCCTTCCTTAGCGATTTATATTCCATATTACACCTTCGTAGCCTCTTGTATCACATTTACCCGTTCATATTATCAACATTTATTGCATTAATATTATACAAAGACATTAAAGTGGCACATGGAGGAATAAACTGTTAAGGGAAGGTGTTAGGGAGCTTCCTCACCCTACGAGAATACCGTCTTTTGTGTCATCTTAATGTACCCTTCAGATAACGTTAAGAAAATATCAACACATCTGCAATTAAATATCATCATTTGTTCGTCACGACGTTGGCCGATATTCCCGTCTGTTAAGGAAGCTCCCTAACACATTTTCCTGCACGATCTATTGTGCTTATTTACACCTTACTGTCCTGTTCTGTGCCATATAAATCCTTCAAACATCGTCATACGCATAACGCTCAAAATTATATTAACCAGCTATAGCAAAAAAAAAGAAAAAAGAAAAGAAAAGAAATCTCTGTGTAAGAGATGCTAAGGCGCGTCCACACGTGCTCTCGAACATGTGTTGGCAGCACGGCTGGCAACATGTTCGGGAAAATGTTTGCAGCAGTATTTGGACAGATGTATGCAAAAATGTTTCAAAGCAGCTTCGAACACAAGCAGCAGAGGCGATGGGATAAGTGTGTCCAAACCAGGCAGCTGAGACTTCATCATGATGCTGCCAACATGATCTGGACGCTGTTGTTCCCAACATGTTTCCAGTGTGTTCGTTATCGTGTTGAATACATGTTGCCAGCACTTGTTCGAGCACACGAGTGGACGCGACCTAAGGAGCCTCCTTATCCGACGAAAATACGGGCATTTGTGTTTACTTTTCCTTCTGAGAATCCGGTTCCCCAGGATGGAATATTTTTATCTGATTTTAACCAGGCCAGGTGGAATGGATGAGGGTCAGCCAAGGGGCTAACCTATCGTCTTTGACAACAATTGCTTAGAGGTCAAGGTCATGTGGCAAGGGTTAACTTTAGACCTAGCTGGGTCAACTTGTATATATTATGCGTGTGTCGTAGCCCTTCCCTGTACCACCATTAACTGTTACATTATCGTGTTGAGGGAAGGTAACACTATTTACACCTAAGATGGAGAGAGAGAGAGAGAGAGAGAGAGAGAGATTCTTCCAACTTAACCTGACATTTTCGTCCTTTCGCGGCACAGTCAATGCAACTGAATACTACGGCTTACATCCTTTCCACAGCACTTCTTCGTGACTAGCACCGTATTCTAGGGTTAATCTATCGTTACAATTGAGCATTCAAGATGGAAACATGGCAGTTTTATGCAAGTTAAAAAAAAGTGTATGGGAAGCAGTAATCTATTTATTACTTGATAAATAGCACCTATGATTCTACTACTACTACCGGTATTTTGTACATGCAATTTCTCTCTCTCTCTCTCTCTCTCTCTCTCTCTCTCTCTCTCTCTCTCTCTCTCTCTCTTCCTTCCTCCTACTTCTCTCTCCTGCCTCTACTCAGTTTTTTCTTTCCCTTCCTCCCTCCTACCATTCTTTCAGCTTCTTTGCCTATTGTTTACGTCTTCAAGTCCATTTCCATTACTGTTGTCTTCTGGGGATGGTTTCCAGGCTCTTATTCTCGTCAGTTAAGGAAGCTTCCTAACACCTGCTCTTAAGCTGTTTATTATACTGCTTACTTCTTACAATCCTTTTCCTTGTCACTTGAATAATTCTAATACCACCATGCTCAGCTTAGATGACATACAAATTGATATTAACCAGCCGAATCCAAAAATAAATTGCTAAGGAAGAGGTGCTAGGGAGCTTCCTCAATCGACGAGAACAGTGGCCCTAGTGTCATGGAGGGTGAGGGAGAGCCTTCTGCTTTGGTACCCAAGTCTTTGGTATCTCCAATTATAGTATGGGTCTTTGCTGATACTGAGAAGATCACCAAGAAAGACACGTAAGGACTGTGCGGTATGTGTGCAGTACCACATTATTTTGAACCTCTCTGTAAGAGGAGGAGGAGGGGGATCAGGTGTAAGGGGGGGGGAGGAGGAGGGGGATCAGGAATAAAGGGGGGAGGAGGAGGAGGAGGATCAGCGATAAGGGGGAGGGATAGAGGAAAACCAGATTAGTTGAGGATGATGGGCTGTAAGTAGAGATGATCTTGACGGTGAGGGAGCAGATAATGGGATGAGCTCACGGCAGAGAAAAATAGGATTTTGTAGAGTGGGAGATGAGAGAGAGAGAGAGAGAGAGAGAGAGAGAGAGAGAGAGAGAGAGAGAGAGAGAGAGAGAGAGAGAGAGAGACAGACAGACAGACAGACAGACAGAGACAGACAGACAGACAGACAGACAGAGACAGACAGACAGACAGACAGATAGACAGACAGACTAACAGAGTGGGGAGAGATAGACTGGGGGACAGACAGAAGAGTGAGACAGACAGAGGGAGAGACAGAGGAGGAAAGATAGATAGGGCGAGAGACAGGACGGGGAGAGATAGATAGGGGGAGAAAAAGAAAAGGGAGAGACAGACAGGTGAGGGACAGAGGGGGGAGAGATAGATAAGGAGGGACAGAGAGAGACGAGGGAAGAGACAGAAGGCAGAAAAGATGGAGGGAGGATAGACAGAAGGGGGGAGAGAAACATGGAAATATGGAGGGAAGGTTTGGAGTATGGTAAGAGACACGGAAGAGGGACTGGAAGGGCAGAGAGACAGAGAGAGGTAACGGTGATCAAGAAAGGTATGTGAGCATAATAATACTAGGGGAGAGAGGATACAGGTCTGAGCACAGGGAAGAGGCGAGATGCATGGGAGAGAGGATGGAGGATGCGGAGAGAAAAATGAGAGAGGGATGAAGGAAGAATGGGAAGGAGGAGGAGAAAGGAGAGAGAGAGCTGGGGATGGAGGACGGGAGTAGGAAAGGAGGGTAAAGAAGAAAAGTAGAACAAATAAGAAAGATAAAGGAAGAGACAAGAGGAAGAAGCAACCGGGACAAACAGGGAGGGAAGGGAACATGGAAGTGAAGGAGGAAGGAGGGGAAAGGACGGAGCTGATGAAAGAGGACGAACAGCAAATAATGGAGAATGAGAAAAAAGAAGAGGATGTGAAACAGGAACAAAAGAACCACGTGAGTCGTTCAGGGTAGGAGCAGAATTATTATCCTTCACCCCTCCGACCCCCCCGCAACTCACTCTCTCTCTCTCTCTCTCTCTCCAGTTTTTTCCTTCCTTTTTCTTCCCTCATCCCACTCTTTCTTTTCTTAACTTCCTTTACTTTTTCTCCGACTCCCTTCTTCCCTACCTTTCTTCTTCCTTTTCCTTCCTTATTCTCTCAGTTTTTGTTCTATTCTCCTCCTCCTTTTCTTCTTGCTTCCTGCTCTTGTCCTCAGTCATTTTTCTACTTCTCTTCCCTCACCTCCTCTCTCTCCTTTCCTCCCCATTCCCCCCCCCTCTCTCTCTCTCTCTCTCTCTCTCTCTCTCTCTCTCTCTCTCTTCCTTTACTTCAAATTTCGATACGGTGTCATGAAACACAGCATTATTTTTTTTCCTGTAAGCTTAGAAATTAGTATAACTGTTTAGTTTTGGTTTTGGTGTAATATTACGGCACCTTCAGCACCAGAAGTGCCATTAATATTTCATTCCTGCCAATACCTAGCGATTTTATTCAGCTTAGGAGTGAAGGGATTAATGAAGGAATTATTGAAGGGATATGTGGAAGGATTTATGAAAGGATTAATTAAGGGATTAATGAAGGTAATGATGAAGGGATTAATGAAAATAGTTAGGAAGAGATTAATGGCTGATTAATGAAGGGATTAATGAAAATGTTAAGGAATACTTTATCTAAGAGTTTTATGCTTAAACCTCAGACCTACAGTCTTTCCAAAGCACTTCATCGTGACTTGCATTATTAGTCTTTCACATTATATAACTTCGGTACAGATTTCCTTCTATTGTATTTCATGTCGCTCATTGCCAGAGAAAGACAACACTATAGCTCTACATTTTTCCACAGCACTTCTGCGTGACTAGGGCCTTATTGTATTATTAATCTTTTGCTTCACCTCATTATTCAAGAGGGAGAGATTATAATTTTAGGCAAGGGTGCGTAAAAGGAGCCGAGTGCTTTTTCGATCAAGTAATGTCATCATGGGGAGTAGAACTGCAATTTATCTTTGATATACATCGGTTGTCTGAAGAAGGAAAGATGGAAAGAAGGAAGGACGGAAAAATAAAGGAGAAAATAAAGGATCGATAGATGAGACGGAGGAAGAAAAGAAAGACAGGTAGGATGAATGAAGGGAAGGAAAGACGCAAAGAATCGGGAAAGAAGGAAGGAAGAATGAATGAAAGAAAGGAAGGAAGGAAGGAAGGAAGGAAGAAAGGAAAGGAAGGAAGGAAGGAAAGGGAGGAAGACAGGAAATAGGACAGAAAAAAGGAAGGAAGGAAGGGAAGAAGGAAGAGGAGGGAAGATTGGAGCAAGGAAAAAGGAAAAGGATGAGAGAGAGAGAGAGAGAGAGAGAGAGAGAGAGAGAGAGGGGGGGGGGACCACAGTATCGACAGGTGTTCACCAAGTCGTACAATATGACGGTAAATTAAACTCAACAAATGTTGCTACCTGTGTGTGTGTGTATGTGTGTGTGTGTGTGTGTGTGTGTGTGTGTGTATCGCCTCTTATTACTAATTATTTTTACTATCGGAGTAACGTAAAGGGAACTAGTACAGGTTTGAATCCCCAAGAGAGGCTGGAGTTTATGTAATTGTTTTTTGTCACGTAACGCAGCCGGGATCGTTAGTTGGCAATTCACCCACATGGTGTGTGTATGGACTGGCTTTGCATATCTGTATTTTATTTGCATTTGGTCTTTACTCCATTATAAAGTATGTAAATAATGTCGGCTACGCTTGTTTATATTACACACACACACGAGGCACCGAGGAGTCACCAGACGCACGCCGACACAGCTCCACACACGGCCAACTTGGCCAATGGCATTACCGAAATTAGTATCTTTATATGAGTCAAGCTCGGTACCGGGTCAGACTAAATGGTGTTATAAAAAAAAAAAAAAAAAAAAAAAAGTTTTAAGCAAGACTTGTTCAAACAGAAAAGAAAACAAATTAGAGTAAGAATGCGCACAATCAGCAGATCGTTTGTTTAGTTTACAACTGCCCTAGGGAATGTAAGTACCATAATGCTTTTAGTACTGCAAAATGACCACATACTTTAGTAAAGCAAATTTGGAAAAGAAAAGGGATAAAAGTAGAAAGCAGGATGATGATTTCTATCAAGAACTGGTTGAAATGGAGACTCACAATAAACTGGTGGAACGAGTACACAGGCTAGAGATGGCTTTTCAAAATGAGATTGATGAAATTAAGAAACAGATGCACTTGCAAAAGGGAGAAATAGAAAAATTAGGAAAGGAAGTCAACAAGAAAGACACAACCATAGATGAGCTGAGAGTAGAACTGGGTTCACTTAGGAGAAAAATTAGTGAAATGGCAAGTACAGTAGTCAACCACGAGAGTATTATGGAAGAGTTCAAAATTGATACAGAGACAATTAGGCAAGTAAGCAGTCTGATAGACCAGAGCAGTAGTATTGAGGAGAAGATAACACAGGTAAATGAAGCTGTGCAAAGCTACAAAAATGATGTGGAAACCACTAATGCTGAAATGGTGAAAGTAAAGACTTAGAAACAAGGGTGGAAGAAAAAAGCATTAAAGAGGAAGTGAAAAGAGTAATCGAAAACACTCCTAAGTTAGTCAGAGATTCAGTAGATATCAACAAATCTATAGTAATCACTGGTATAGAAGAGGAAGAAGTAAAAAACAATAATCTCAAGAGACAAAAAGGAGATGGCAAAGGTACTGAGCATATTGAAAGAAGTATCAGAGGAAATCTGTAGTAAAGACATAGAGGAACACAAAAGGTTAGGGAAATACGAGAAAAGCAAGTCAAGACCCCTAACGGTAACCTTCCAGAGTGTAAACACCATGGAGGAGATACTAAAAAATGCAAAGAATCTTATGGAAAAAGAGGGGTTCAAAAATGTATGGATAAAAAGATGCCTAACACAAGAGGAACTGGAATTACTGAAAGAGAAGAAGGAGGAAGCAAGAAAAAAAAAAAAAAATGAGTGAAGATCAGAGGAGAAGAATACATTTTTTTACAAAGTAATAGAATTGCAGGTACGAAAGTGGTACATAAACAGGAGGGAATAAAAAGGAGGAAGGTAGAACCAAGTCATGACAAGTATATAAACAAGATGATTAAGTTGATGTACTCAAATGTGGATGGAATGGTATCAAAATTATTAGAGATGTATGATTATGTCAGAGAAAATGAACCACATAAAATATGCCTAACTGAAACAAAATTAACACCAAGGATATCAAATGACATTCTAAACTTAGAGGAATATAATATATGGAGAAGAGATAGGAATTTTTAAAAAGGAGGAGGAATTATAATATTAACTAAAAAAAATCTAAAAGTCAAAGAAATAGAACTAGATATACCCTCACAAGTAGAACTGATTGCAGTAGAGATCAATACATCTGAAGGGAAAGTAATTGTAGCCAATTTGTACATGCCACCCAAGTCAAACACATGGAAAAGAGACGAATATGAGGACCTGGCAGAGAATACATTTCAGAGTTTAAGAGCATTACTACATAAAATGGAAGAGAAATCGGAAAGAATTATACTAACTGGAGATTTTAATACAAAATATAAATTGGAATACACTAGATATAATAAGCCAAGAAAGTTGCTGGGACTTAGAGCTCCTGGGTCTCGTGCAAGAGTTTTTCCTAACGCAACATATAAGGGAAAGCACCAGAAAAAGAGGACTCGATGTACTCTCAATGCTAGATCTCATATTTACTGGGCAAGAAAATGATATTGACAATTTAATATACCACCCTCCATTCAGCAAAAGCGACCATGCAGTACTAAATTGCAACTTCAGGATAGCATATGACATAGTTAACAGCAATAAAAGTTACCAAAAAGCCTAAACTATAAAAAGGGAAACTATCATGACCTAAAGAAGTACTTCTTAGAAACTGATTGGCGAAAAGAGCTTAGAGGACAAGATTTAAACGCTATATATCAAAAAATTCTGTGAACTTTATGAAATAGGAGTCCAGAAGTACATACAAAAGCACAAAGAAGCAGAGAAGAAAATAAAGAAATAGTTCAATACAGAATGTAAAAAATCAAAAGAAAAAAGAGATTTGTTGTGGAATAGATACAGAAGACACAATAGTGAAAGGGCATATAATAATTACAAACAGGCAAGAAACGATTATACAAGAATAAGGAGGGAAGCCCAAAAACAGTTTGAGGAGCATATCATAAATAAAAGTAGTGATCAACCGAAGCTATTTTACAGCTACATCAGGAGCAAAACCGAAGTAAAAGATAAAATACAATCCATTACGGACGAGGGAATCACCTACACACAAGAGAGGGATATTTGTGAAGCACTTAACAAGAAATTCCAATCAGTTTTTATAGAAGAAAAAAATTTTGAGAGCGATTATGTGGAACATGTATGCCCATACATACTACCAGATATACAAACATCAGAAAAAGTAATACAGGAGGAGCTAAGTAAATTAGAAAAGGAAAAGCAAATGGCCCTGATGAAATTTCATGTTGGGCACTACGTGAATGTGCAAAGTAGTTAAGTAAACCATTATTTTTAGTTTTGAAGAAATCCTTGAGTCAAGGTAAACTACCTGATATTTAGAAGAAAGCAAACATTGTTTCCTTATTCAAGAAAGAGAATAGACAAAATCCACTCAACTACCGACCAGTATCACTAACCAGTGTTGTAAGCAAGGTATTAGAAAAGCTGATAAGAAAAGCTTGGGTAAATCATCTAGAAGAACACAATATGATAACAGAAAGACAATTTGGTTTCAGAAAAGGAAAATAATGTGTTACTACTCTGTTGAGCTACTATGACAGAGTAACAGACACATTACAGGAAAGAGAAGGATGGGTGGACAGTATGTATTTAGATTTCAAGAAAGCATTTGAAGCAGTACCACATCAAAGACTTTTATGAAAACTGTACCATCAAGGAGGAATTCGAGGCAAGCTGTATTGTTGGAAGCAAGATTTTCTCATAAGATGAGAAATGAGAATAGTACTAAGGGGAAATTACTCATCATGGAAAGAAGTGATTAGTGGAGTACCTCAGGGCTCAGTGCTGGCACCCATCATGTTTTTAGTGTATATAAATGATATAGACAGTAACAATGGAAATTAAAGCTATCTAAATATGTTTGCAAATGATGCAGAAATACAAAGGAGAATTACTAACACAGACTCTTGTAAAGAGCTACAAGAAGAATTAAATAAACTTCAAGAATGGAGTAATACATGGCAAACAGAATTCAATGTGGACAAATGTCATGTAATCAAATTTGATAAAAGTGGAAAAAGACCTGATTTGGATTATACGTTAGGAAATAAAACCCTACACACATCAGAAAGAGAGAAGGACCTAGGTGTGATTATCAATAACAGACCATCTCCAGCTGACCACATCAATGAGAAGGTACGGAACATGTATACTACATATCTCTCTATCTATAGCCCGACGCCCTAATCCCGCAAAGGGTGGCCGCAGACAAAACGCCTCCAAGTCACTCTGTCACCCACCATTTGACTACCCTCCCCCAACTCCCCCCCTCCCTCATATACCTCTCAACTCCATCCCTCCACCTCATCCTCGGTCTACCTTTCCCTCTCCCTCCCTCCACCTCACCTATATACACCCTCTTAGTCAGTCTTTCATTCTCCATTCTCTTCACATGTCCAAACCACCTCAGTGTATTTTTCCTAATCTCAACCACATCCACATCCACCCCACAGCGTTCCTTCACTTCTTCATTCGTCAACCTGTCCCTCCACGTCACTCCACATGCTCTCACTCTTGACTTGTTCCCCTCTTGCAAGGTCCATGCCTCGCTTCCATACGTCAGGGTAGGGATCACAATACTATCATGCAGTGACTTCTTAACTTCCATACTCACCTCACTATTTCTCATCACTGCTTTCAGTGTACCAACAACCTTTCTTCCCTGCTGTACGCTTTCACGCACTTCATCCCCCAAAGTTCCATCCTTACTCATCACACTACCCAAGTACTTGAATGCACTCACATTCTCCATATCCTCACCATCCAACCTCACTGCACACTCTGTGACTTCATTCCTCTCAAACACCATAACTTTACTTTTGTTTACATTAACTTTCAGCTTCCTCCTCCTACACACTGTCCCAAATTCATTCACCAAACCTTGCAACTCCCATTCATCTTCACTCAACAGTACTGTATCATCAGCAAACAGCAACACCGGAAGCTTCCAAATCTCACCCTCATTCATTAGAGCCACCCCCACATCCACTGCCCTACCCTGCACCTCCTTTATAGCCCCCATCCATGTACATATTAAACAGCCATGGAGACATCACACAACTCTGTTTCAGTCCCACTATGAGATCAAAGAACTCACTCAGCTCACCATCCACTCGCACCGTAGCCCTAGCTCCCTCGCACATACTCTTCACAGCACTCAACAATTTCCCCTCCACTCCATATATTCTTAATACCTTCCACATACCTTGCCTATCTATTCTGTCATAAGCTTTCTCCAAGTCCATGAAGGCAGTATACACTTTCCTTCCCTTCTCTAGATACTTCTCCACTAAACATCTTAGAAGAAATATCTGATCTACACACCCTTTTCCCTTCCTAAATCCCCCTTGTTCTTCTCCAACTAGCTCCTCTGTCATATGCCTAACCCTATCAATGAGTATTCTACCATATATTTTACCAGTCACACTAAGTAGGCAAATACCCCTATGGTTACCACATCTCTCTCTCCTTTTCCTTTGTATAAAGGAACAATTATACCTGATTTCCAGTCCTCTGGAACCCTTCCCTCTTTCCAAGCCAATCTACACAACTTCCATATCCACTCCACAACAATCTCACCCCCATACCTAAGCATTTCACCACACACTCCATCAATTCCTGGGGCCTTTCCCAACTTAATATTCTTCATCGCTTCCACTACTTCCGCCCTACTGATCTCTTCCTCCCTCCTCTTATCTCTTCTTCTCCCAGCCATTCCCCAACCACTTATACTCGCACTGCTGTCACTCTCCACATTCAACAAATCCTCAAAGTGCTCCTTCCATCTCCTCAGTTTCTCTCTCTTCTCCACCAACAATCTATTATTCCTATCTTTCACTCCCCTACTATTTCCCCTTTCACACTGCCTTACTTTCTTTATCTCCTTCCAAAACAATTTCTTACTCTTCCTCCATTTCACACTCAGATTCCTCCCAAACTCTTCATCCACTTTCTTTTTACTCTCCTTCACCAGTCTCTTAACCTCCCTTCTCCTGCTCACATATACCTCTCTCTTCTCTCTCTCATCTTCTCCCCTACCTCTACTCGCTAACCATTCACTATATGCCTTCTTTTGTTCCACAGCTCGTTTCACCTCATCATTCCACCATGCTGTCCCTTGCACACCCTTGCATCTCCTCCTAACTCCACAAACCGCCTCACACTGCTTGCAAATATGAGAATAACATTCATATACATAAATGAAGACATGCTAAGAAAGAAAATAACATCATTCATCAGACCAACCCTGGAGTATGCATCAGTAGTCTGGAATCCTCATCTCAAAAAACACATAGACAAGATTGAAAAAGTTGAAAGGGCCGCTACAAAATGAGTACCAAGCTTAAGGGATCTAAGCTACGAAGAAAGACCAAATAAACTGAATCTACCAACACTACAGGAGAGAAGGAAAAGAAGTGACATGATTATGTTATATAAATGCATATCAGGGAAGGAGAAAATAGACATCCCAGTAAATTATTTCTTAACCTATGGGGAAGCGTCAGCAAGAGGACACTGAAAAAAACTACATAAGAAGAGAGGTGATGAAGACGTAAGGAAAATTAGTTTCCCAAATAGAGCAATTGATCAGTGGAATGCACTACCGAATGAAATAGTGTGTGCCAAAACAATTCACAATTTTAAGGATATGTACAATTAATATGGTTTAAGACATGGGACAGTACAAGCTTGACTCATTCCTGTAAAGATACAATTAGGTAAGAACAATTAGGTAATAACACACACACACACACACACACACACACACACACACACACACAAATATAATTTAAAAAAAATAGTGCAACCATCACATCAGCTCCATCCCTCCCCTCCCCACTCTGCCTCTCCCCATTACATAGACAAATTACAATATGTATAACATTTCCCACCTTTATTACCACTACACTCTAACGCCTTCTGTGATGCCCGATCCCTTTTATTGGATGTTGTTGTTTGAGGCTGACTTACAACGAGCACCACAATTGTATCCCCTAGGGTTCGTTCGACCCTTATCCTGATATTGTTGGACTAACTGTGGAATCGGTTGAGATCCGAGAATATTCAAAATTAATTTAATTCTCTCTATCAAATATCACACGCAAGGAAAATTGGCCGTTCTGAATAATTACTAATAGGAAAGAAATTTGGTAGCTTGATCGTGAGTAGCGTAACAATAAGAGAATTTTTAGGTAGCGTAACAATAACAACTTTGGGTAGCGTGACAATGCAATAACAGAACTTTATACTCCCAAAACCGATTCAGCACAGGGGTCGAAAACAATTCCCACCAAGGCACGAGGGTTATGAGAAGAAGTTATACAGGATTTGAGAGATATAAGAGAGGAATGACAGTGAAACTCAATAAACTTTTCAAAATGCTGAATTTACTAATATCTCTCCTTTCTTTAAATCACATTACATTATACTATTCAATTTACTAATAAATGACAACTTAAATTGATTTTTTCTCTAAGAAATGAAACTTTACTTTTTGATAGAACTCTAGATTTTTCAATCATTTAACATTTTATTTATTCACAGTACACAGAATTTTCTCCACAACGAATTTTATACAGGCACATATATCTCAGTTAGCCAACAAATGTTATTACTCTTTAGATCTCATTCCTCCCCATCAGTGAAACTTAACATCCTGGACGAGTTGGTAACCCTTTTGAAAGACGGTATTTCTGACCACACATTTTACCACCTACATTACAGTTGAAATCCTTCACTCCTGAATGAATTATCAGGTGCTGTGTGAGATTACGCTTCCTACCAAACAGTTCGCCACATTCAGTACACTCTTGGGCATATAGGGCTTTCTCTGAGCACATCAGGCGAGGGAGTTTGCCTTGGGGACTTAGGGTGCTCTCCGAGCTTACCTGGCGCGGGAGAGCTCTAGGCCGTGCCCAGAAGAAACGTTACACCCGACTCCATCGATACACTATATACCAAAAGAAAAATCACGACTATTCTCCATTCACAAGATAAATTCACTAAACAATTACATAATCAAAAGAATTAATCACTGTGTTTTGTGTAAATGGTGAGTGTACATTGTAAATCCTAACCAACCTTGCTAGGGCAGTTACAATATGGCGGTTAGAGGGAGTTTTTGAGGTGGCGTTTTCACAGCATCTGTACGTGGCACGGAGACAAAACTGAGAGTGAGTCTCACTACAACTTAGGTCACAACGGCACACATAATATCACTGAACTTTCACAATGCCAGTATGAACAAGGGGGAAGGGAGGAAAACAGAGTAATGAAACTCACCTGTACGTGGCACGGAGACAACACTGAGAGTGAGCCAGGAGCTGGCTAACACCCCCTCTGCTACTCTTCTACGCGGGAAACTAAGCGACTTGGATGACGTGTAGGGTACTTTTGCTTTACCCCATATGAGGGTCACAATTCTAAACTTCTGATTCTGAACGGATGCAGATATTAATTTTCTTTACTCTCAATCTGACAGGGAAAATTTAGTTATTCTAATTATCCCACACAAAGAGTCGTAAGTTGAATCAACAGCGGTCGCTAGCATCCTCTTGGCAGAGGAATACATTACCCAACTATTACATCATGTCCTCGGGTACTAGCTAACTAAAATTTTTAACGGCTTTTCCCCTCTATACGATATTATTTCTTCTATAAGCATGTTAATCGACAACATTATGACTTTACTATGATTGCATCAGATCTGATTTAATAGAAAATCAGTACAGACGATACGCCACTCAAATACCCCACGTATACCTCCAGCAAAGCTTCACCTACAACTTGTACAAATATTCTTAAGCACTAGCATAGCATAAATGAGATTTATGATCTTACAGCTACAGAAATAATAATAAAAAGAACATGTATTAACTACTAGGTACAAGCATGTTTCTATACCTTAAGCCTAGAATGGATGAGGGTAAACACTTACAAATGTATAGCTTACGTACTAAAACTTTAACTTACATGACTTTCTCATGTCTTGTCTCTTGTGGCATTACACGGCTCTTCCTCTCTGGAAGCTAAATTTTCCCCTGTCCACTCCATAACACACAGCAGATTACTAACCAAGGAAGGTGTGCCAACGAGACAGATATTACTAGTCAAGCGCCATCACCTTTTACTCTGAATAGACTTTAATTTCTTCATAACACTCTCAACATGACAACTCTTTCATCCCCTCATAAGTGGCGCTCTTTCGGCCCACACGTAACACCAACCACATACCCCTGGGGGTTGTTTCACCTGTCACATCTCTCTCCCCATTTTTCTTATTGATGAAGATATCAGCGCCCCAGCCAGCCTCCTCTCTGGGTCAAGGTTATCCACCCACCTGGGTTATGATTGGCATTCTCGATAGCAAGATAGTCCCAGGGGCACTTCCACATTACTCTCTCAAACACACCTTTGTTTATTCCTCACATTCATTCAACCATGTGTTTCCAACCCTCCACCCGGCATACTGACTAGCGCTTGCTACATCCTGAAGTGACCCCCCTTCACCACGAACCATGCTGACTGTAAGTTGAGGGATGAGCTAGCTTTCCCCCTCGAATTAAAGCACTTGTCCCCACTTCAGCACTAGGTCTACTCTCTCTTTGACCTAACTCTGAGTTTGATACTTTTTCTTTTATATAACACCTCTGGCGGTTGACTTTCACATGGTCTGGTTTCGCACACCAACCTTTGCTGTCTCGGAACACAACTTTCCACCACAATTCATCACTAACATTCTTCAGTCAACCTCCGGGGAGGCCTCCTAGTTCGAAGAGGTAGGTTCTCATCCTCGGGACACGGGGTAAACTCCTCCTCAAGAGGACCCAGTAACCATTCCTCACTACCACTGTACGGCTTCACTTTGTCCGCTGCCCTTTGTACTTTGTTTCCAGTGAACACATTTTCTAACACATATCCTCCCCCGTCCAATAATACTTGCACTACTCGGTAAGCCCCATTCCATTTCACGTTCAACTTTCGACATATCCCTGGGATAGGGGTCTCCCATTTTATCCACACCAGACTGTGAACTCCTACTGACTGATTCTTACGCCAGCGGTTCGCCACACTTCTATAGTTTCTGGTCATTTTCTTATGGGTCTGTTTAATTAGCTCGTGAGCAACAGCCAACTCGTCCTCTTCACCATCAACACAGGGCAAGGAAGCACTAACAGTTCTAGGCGGGTAGCGAGAGAAAAATGCGAAATAGGGTTGGTGTCCCGTAGAGGAGTGCCAGGCCTGATTCATCACGACCTGGGTTGGTGCAGGAGTTCAGGCCAGCGGAGAGGATGCCCATTACTCAAACAGGCCAGCACACTCTTGAAGGTGCGGTGCATCCTTTCAACCATCCCATTACTCTGAGGATGATACGGCGTGATATACCAGATCGTAACATTCCGCATCCTGCAGAACTCCTGGAACTCCCGACTGCAGAACTCTCCCCCGTTGTCCACCATAACCCCTCTTGGAGTGCCATAGTCTGCCATAAACTGCCCTAGGTTGTGTACTATCGTATGTGTATGTTTTGTTTTAAGAGGATAGAATTTAACATACCTAGAGTAGTGATCAATCAGTGTCATCACGTAGCGATAGCCCTGTACTCCAGCAGTCATATCTGTCAAATCTATACTGATTCTTTCAAGTGGTTTATCCACAGGTGGAAACTCTTTATACTGCTGTTGTAGTCCAGCTTCGCCTTTGAATCGCTGACAGGTTACACACTCTTTTACATACTGACAAATATCTACTTTCAAATTAGGCCAGTAGAAGAGTTCCTCTGCTTTTTGGATCGTTTTCTTCTGGCCCAAATGTCCAGATGTCTCATGAGCTAACTTCATTGCTTGACCAATCATGGTCTGTGGGACTACTAAACAATATTAGATAGTGCCATCTGACTTAACCCTGGTGTAATATAACAATTCATTCTGAAGTGCAAATTGACTTAGAGCAGCTTTAGGTAGTCTTCTGGCTGGAAACTTTTCACCTCGCAAATATTGGATAAGTTCTTCCCACATTAGATCTTCTTTCTGCTTATCTCACATCTGTTCCCTCGTCAGTCCCAACCAATCAGATTCTGGTGAAAGTACTATGACTTGAACGGGCCTAGATAACTGATCTGCTACATAATTATACTTGCCTTTGACATATTGAATGTTGTAATTAAACTCTCACATTTCAAGTATCCATCTATTCATACGGGGTGATTTAGTTTTTCTCTTAAATACACTGGTTAGCGGTTGGTGGTCTGTAACAATCGTAAAAATGTTCCCCCACAAATAATGTGAAAAATGGCAACACGTTAACACTACCGCAAGAGCTTCTTTGTCTGTCACTGAGTACCGGGTCTCACACGGTCCAAATTTCTTTGAAAAGTACCCGATCAGTCTATCTGTCCCATCTGGTTGGATCTGACTCAGAACGCCTCCAACATGTGTGTTACTAGCATCAGTGGTGACGATAAACGGTCGTTCTACACTCGCCCTCAGCAGGATAGGTGCATTAATAAGGCATGATTTCAGATGCTCGAATGCCTCCTGGCACTGATCTGTCCTTTCAAAATTCACTGTTGATTTGGTTAGATCGGTTAGGGGCGTGGCAACTTTAGCAAATGATGGAACGTGTTTCCTGTAGAAACCACACATACCCAAAAATCGGCGCACTTCTTTTACATTGGTCGGCCACTTCATTTTGGAGAATGCCTCAATATTTTTAGGATCTGGCTTACTACCCTTGGCGGAGATCTTATGTCCAAGGAAAGTGACTTCTTTCATCTCGAATGTACATTTACTCAAATTCAACTTCGCACCATTACAGGTTAGCAATGCAAACAACTGACTCAGCTGGTCGAGTAGGGTCGGAAAATCATGGGCCCACAAAATGATGTCATCTAGGTAGTTTTTGATCCACCCTTGTCACAGTAATGGTGCTAAGACGGCCTGCATACGACGTGAAAAAATCGCTGGCGAGCAATTTGGCCCAAACGGGAGCCTTCTGAATCTATACAAAGTTACTCCATCACTGAAGGTCGTGAGGTCTCTACTTTCTTCATCAAGCTTGATTTGGAAATACGCCTCCCGCATGTCAAGAGTTATATAGCACTTATATCCCGCAGCTTGTTCTACTAATTCTTCAAGTCTGGGTAGTGGGTATATGTCCGTGGCAAGAGGAGTGTTTACGTGCCGATAGTCCAGACACATATGCTTACTTCCATCTAGTTTGTTAACAAGTACTATGGGAGAGAGCCAGGCCGTGGTCGACCTCACAAGGATCTCCCTATCTTCCGTGTCCTGTAACATATTGGCGATGATTTGCTTCGCCTGTTCTGGATAACGATAGGTCAGCCTGCGACTCGGTTGAGGATCGGTTACCTTAATGTGTGCGGGAGGACCAGAAATAGTACCCAACTCTCTCTTATCTAGAATGAATAAAGGATCATGCTGGAGGATTACCTTGGCTAACTTGTCCCTTTGTTTCTGCGTGAGATGGCTCCATGACTGCTCATTGATCAGCTTGTTCAGCCTTTGTACGCGTGTACCACTCTCATCTACTTCGTCATTATTGGGTAGCAAATCATTATGGATCTGAGTTCCACTTTGGATTGTACCTGGTGACTGGTCCGGCATTCTTTCATATGAACCCAATATTGTACCTGTCTTGAATGTCTTATCTACCTTAGATACATTACTAAGGGGCAGATGTATTTGTCCCTCTGAGTTCACTTTCACTAAGTATGGATGACTGTTTTGGCTGAATCTAGCTCATGGGTGTACGGTTAGCGTTGTTTCAGGTACTTCGGCGACAGGTACGGCTACGAATTTGGTCTGATAAGGACTAAATTTTTCTGCTTGCAATAGATTTATCTGTGTCAAGTCACTCTGCGTAGTTATTGATGCGATTGGAGCAGTCCTGACTCTCTGAACTTTGTTGCATTGTCTCGGGATGTGATTGACTGTGTAGGGGGCTTCACCCCACATCAACGCCCTTTGTGCTTCATTCCAGATTAGTGGTGCCTGTCCAATTACGTTGCACCCCAAAAGCATTTCAGTCCCAAGATATGAATTTGGTACCTCTGGGCACCATTGACTATATACTTTATCATCACCTATGCCGATGTTGACCTTGATCATGCCCAGGATTCTCAACGGGGCACCCGTGACACCTTGCAAGTTAGGAGGGTTTCGCCGTGTATTTATTTCCCCGCCAAGTCTGCGAGAGGCCTTCTCCGTGATCAGCGTATGACCACTCCCAGTGTCTACTACTGCTTCTAAGATTCTACCATTGACGTTCACACTTACGGTAGGCTAAGTTAAGCCTCCAGTTAGTCATATCTGCGTATTCGTATTCTGGGTTCGTTGTGCACTTGTGACTAGCTCGTTCTGTCCAGCAGTCGGAGTTGGGTAGCCTGCGCGTTCACAGCCGACTGAGCCCGCCCCGCTCTTCCGGGACAACCTTTATTTCCACGTCTATACCCGGGTCGCCTGCAGTCGAAACAATGACCCAGAGGTGGTTTTCACTAGCATTCTCTCAAATCATGTGAGGAAGCTAAGCAATGAGGGCAGTACTTCCGTCACGTTACTGGTTTAGTTTGAACTGCTGTTTTATTTACTTTAGTTAGATCAACCTTCAGTTCTCTTATTTGGTCTCCTAACTCTTTCATCATGTCATTCGCGGCTACTGCAGCGTTATCTGTCTTTACCGTCACAGGCGGTTGGGAAACGGACTGAGAAACATTGAGAGACCCTTGCAAACCATTAGCTGATGTCGTATTAACTCTCCCAGCATATCTCTCTTCTAACAATTGTCTCTCATGCTCTAGTCTGTCTTTGAATTTCCTCAGAGGGTATGAGTCGTCTAGGAAGCCCTCCAGCTTCTCACGGGACTCTGTTGGCAATCCATACCATAGCTTACGCTTCAACCTTCGATCTCGACATGGGAATTTCTCGTGAGGGAATCTCGATTCCACCACCGCATGTTGACAAATGTAACGGTATACGAACAATTGTGGGGGCTTTTTCCAACTATATGTCATACCATTCAGCTCTTGCCAGGCTCGGTCTATCGTCACTTCATTGGCAAACTCATCTCTAAGGTACTGTTTGAGTTCTGGCCAGGTGAGTACATGATGTCCCTTCTGATAATTATGTATGAACACGGCCAGTTCCTGTCCCATTCGTCCTATAGCTACCTGTATTCGGATCTTGTCGCTCTCATCTACCTGCTCTACTAACTCGAAAAACATGTCCAATCGTGCGGTAGCCTCTAATCCTTGTAACGTGGTTAATCCAATATAGGTATGTCTTGCGGCTTGGTAAGAGATTTCCTAGGGACCATTGTCCGTGAGTTAGGGGTTGAGTGGATTGGACCTGGGTTAGTACTGGGGCTATTAAAAAGAATTGGAGGGGGGACCAAGTCATTCATGGTGTTACTATCTTGCGTCTGGGCTTCAATATCACGAATTTCTATGGCAAGCCTTTCCATGGTTTCTACTACTGATTGCTCTGCTTCAGGTCTGGATAAAAATAACTGTCCTGGTCTAGACATTTTTAACATTCAATACCATTACTCTTTCACGCCTCTACTCGTTCTTCTACTGATACTCTTCAATTACCCTCATGAGTTTCGCGTCCACCCACTCCCTAGCTTCATCATTCCAATGGACCCTGTCCACCAGATTTTGCTCAAAGAATTTAGTGTTGAACTGGAGAATTTTATGTTTCCTCAGAAACTGTTTAATCATTCTATTAACTGCTACTTGAATGCTCTTATATCTGGCTGATGTTGTGGGAGCTGTTTCCTCAGTATATTTCCGGGGTTCTATCTGACACACGCATATAGCTGCCTTACACTTCCTTTCCAACTCTTCCATTACTTCTCTGATATCCGAAAACACTTTCGCAGGGGTGCATTCCCCGTCAATGTCATTGCTCCCTAGCCATAAAACGACTAGGTCGTATTTCCACTCTAAGACAGCATTCAGCCGTTGATCATGAAAAAAATTCCTAGCTCTGGCCCCTGGCCCTCTGAAAATCCGCAGCTCAACATCCCTCACCTCCAACCGTCTCGGGATCTGGCTGTGTCCCACCAAAGCAACCTTTAACATTCTGTCTCTTTCTCTCAGCTTCTCCTCACAAGCCTGTATCCTTGGGGTAATGACTGGGAATTTATCCCACTATGCTGCCACCATTATGTGGTGCCCGATCCCTTTTATTGGATGTTGTTGTTTGAGGCTGACTAACAACGAGCACCACATTTGTATCCCTAGGGTTCATTCGACCCTTATCCTGATATTGTTGGACAAACTGTGGAATCGGTTGGGATCCAAGATTATTCAAAATTAATTTAATTCTCTATCAAATATCACACACAAGGAAAATTGGCCGTTCTGAATAATTACTAATAGGAAAGAAATTTGGTAGCTTGATCGTGAGTAGCGTAACAGTAAGAGAAATTTTAGGTAGCGTAACAATAACAATTTTGGGTAGCGTGACAATGCAATAACAGAACTTTATACTCCCAAAACCGATTCAGCACAGGGGTCGAAAACAATTCCCACCAAGGCACGAAGGTTATGAGAAGAAGTTATACAGGATTTGAGAGATATAAGAGAGGAATGACAGTGAAACTCAATAAACTTTTCAAAATGCTGAATTTACTAATATCTTTCTTTTCTTTAAATCACATTACATTATACTATTCAAATTACTAATAAATGACAACTTAAATTGATTTTTTCTCTAGGAAATGAAACTTTACTTTTTGACAGAACTCTAGATTTTTCAATCATTTAACATTTTATTTATTCACAGTACACAGAATTTTCTCCACAACGAATTTTACACAGGCACATATACCTCAGTTAGCCAACAAATGTTATTACTCTTTAGATCTCACTCCTCCCCATCAGTGAAACTTAACATCCTGGACGAGTTGGTAACCCTTTTGAAAGACGGTATTTCTGACCAAACATTTTACCACCTACATTACAGTTGAAATCCTTCACTCCTGAATGAATTATCAGGTGCTGAGTGAGATTACGCTTCCTACCAAACAGTTCGCCACATTCAGTACACTCTTGGGCATATAGGGCTTTCTCTGAGCACATCAGGCGAGGGAGTTTGCCTTGGGGACTTAGGGTGCTCGCCAAGCTCACTTGGCGCGGGAGAGCTCTAGGCCATGCCCAGAAGAAACGTTACACCCAACTCCATCGATACACTATATACCAAAAGAAAAATCACGACTATTCTCCTTTCACAAGATAAATTCACTAAACAATTACATAATCAAAAGAACTAATTACTGTGTTTTGTGTAAATGGTGAGTGCACAATAAATCCTTATGAACCTTGCTAGGGCGATCTTCCCAGCGGTTAGAGGGAGTTTTTGAGGTTGCGTTTTCACAGCATCTGTACGTGGCACGGAGACAAAACTGAGAGTGAGTCTCACTACAACTTAGGTCACAACGGCACACATAATATCACTGAACTTTCACAACGCCAGTATGAACAAGGGGGAAGGGAAGAAAACAGAGTATTGAAACTCACCTGTAAGTGGCATGGAGACAAAACTGAGAGTGAGCCAGGAGCTGGTTAACACCCCCTCTGCTACTCTTCTACGCGGGAAACTAAGCGACTTGGATGACGTGTAGGGTACTTTTGCTTTACCCCATATGAGGGTCACGATTCTAAACTTCTGATTCTGAACGGATGCAGATATTAATTTTCTTTACTCTCAGTCTGACAGGGAAAATTTAGTTACACTAATTATCCCACACAAAGAGTCGTAAGTTGAATCAACAGCGGTCGCTGGCATCCTCTCGGCTGAGGAATACATTACCCAACTATTACGTCATGTCCTCGGGTACTAGCTAACTAAAATTTTTAACGGCTTTCCCCTTCTATATGATATTATTTCTTCTATAAGCATGTTAATCGACAACATTATGACTTTACTATGATTGCATCAGATATGATTTAATAGAAAATCAGTACAGACGATACGCCACTCAAATAGCGCACGTATGCCTCCAGCAAAGTTTCACCTACAACATGTACAAATATTCTTAAGGTCTAGCACAGCATAAATGAGATTTATGATCTTACAGCTACAGAAATAATAATAAAAAGAACATGTATTAACTACTAGGTACAAGCATGTTTCTATACCTTAAGCCTAGAATGGATTAGGGTAAACACTTACAAATGTATAGCTTATGTACTAAAGCCTTAACTTACATGACTTTCTCATGTTTTGTCTCTTGTGGCATTACACTTCAACCCTACAACTTCACTTTTTACTGGATTATTGATATTTTAGACGATTTAGACGATATTATTCAGCTTAGGTAACATTCTAGATTAGGGAAGTTTGATCCATGCCTTATCCAAACACTAACATAAAAAATACAGTAAAAAAAAATAATAATAATAACGTGTTGTGTTCCTGATATAAAATCGGGTCAGTACGGCATGATCACCAAATATGCTTATGTGTGAAAATGTATATCTATCTATCCATCCATCTATCTATCTGTGTGTTCTTACCTACCTAATTGTATCTTTACAGGAATGAGTCAGGCTCGTACTGTCCCGTGTCTTAAACCATATTTATCGTACATATCCTTAAATTTGTGAATTGTTTTGGCACACACTATTTCATTCGGTAGTGTATTCCATTGATCAATTGCTCTGTTTGGGAAACTGAATTTCCTTACGTCTTTATCACCTCTCTTCTTATGTAGTTTTTTGCAGTGTCCTCTTGCTGATGCTTCTACATATGTTAAGTAATCATTTATGTCTATTTTCTCCTTTCCTGATATGCACTTATATAGCATTATCATGTCACCTCTTTTCCTTCTCTCCTGTAGTGTCGGTAGATTCAGTTTATTTAGTCTTTCTTCGTAGCTTAGGTCCCTTAAGCTTGGTATCCATCTTGTAGCGGCCCTTTGAACTTTTTCAATCTTGTCTATATGCTTTTTGAGATGAGGACTCCAGACTATTGATGCATATTCCAGGGTTGGTCTAATGAATGATGTTATTATCCTTCTTAGCATGTCTTCATTTATGTATGTGAATGCTATTCTCATATTTGCAAGCAGTGTATACATGTTCCGTACCTTCTCGCTGATGTGGTCAGCCGAAGATAGTCTGTTATTGATAATCACACCTAGGTCTTTCTCTCTTTCTGCTGTGTATAGGGTTTTATTTCCTAACTTATAATCCCAATTAGGTCTTTTTCCACTTTTACCAAACTTGATTACATGACACTCGTCCACATTGAATTCCATTTGCCATGTACTACTCCATTCATGAAGTTTATTTAATTCTTCTTGTAGCTCCCTACAAGAGTCTGTGCTATGGTCGTACCATTCTAAAGTGGCGGTTTGGGTGGGGCACTAACCTCTGTACGGTGTTGCCACGTTTTCCATACTAGCGATGCCTCTCTCTCTCTCTCTCTCCTGGGGGGATGTGCATCACCCTAGTGAATTTTGTTTATTTTATGTCTTATGAACTTGTGCTTTCATTTCTTTATTTTGTTTTTTATTATATTATTGTTTTACATATGACGCCAGATGACCTCGATGTTACGGCGCCTTTTCATTCAATCATTCTCGCCCTCCTTCTTTCCCTCCCTTCATCATTCCCTCAACTTGACAGTGCACTCAACACTGCCCCTTGCCTACCTCCTCTCTCTCTCTCTCTCTCTCTCTCTCTCTCTCTCTCTCTCTCCTTGGGGAGATGTGCGTCACCCTTGGGAATTTTGTTTCTTTTAGGAGTGACTTATAAACTTGTGCTTTCATTTCCTTATTTTGTTTTTATTATATCTAATTATGTTTAAAAATATTATTGTTTTACATATAGCGCCAGATGACCTCGTTGTTGTGGCACCATGATTTGTTTTCATTCAGTCACTCTCTCCCTCCTTCCTTCCTTCCTTCCTTCATCTCTCACTAAGCTGCACTCAACACTGTCCCTGGTCTGCCTCCCCCTCCCCTCTCTCTCTCTCTCTCTCTCTCTCTCGTCTGTGGTATTTTAGGATACATTTTGGTTATTTTCGTTTACGTTATAATGTACATATTGTAAATTTGACTTTATTTCCACACCACCCAGGAGGTTAAAGTCTTGGCGCGTTTTTCTAAGAGGTGTCGCCAAACAGGCCTATTCCTCTATCCCTCACAGATGACCAGGTCGGACTGGGTGTGTGTGAGTGTTGCCGCTCACGAGGGTTTAATGTATATATTTTTTTTACTAAGAAACTGGCATATTTTTGCTTATATTCCTACATATTATCTTATAATCATAATTGTGACATTATTACCAACCCCAAAAATACGGTAACAGCCAATAAAAGTGACTACTTTTTTTTAAGGAACACTGTAAAATATTTATGCCACGTTTCTGTATTGGCGTATAAATATTTTACGCATAATCAGTTTACTGTTCTTTCATATATAATAATACACACGTTACCAATATATTCTTATGTGTTTATCTTATTGTGATGCCTATTACATGTATCTGAGCCGTTCACATAGCGGGTATGGAACACGTGGCAACACTGTACAGAGGTTCGTGCCCCACCTAAACCGCCACTTAAGATTGGTACCACCATAGTAATTCTCCTTTGTATTTTTGCATCATCTGCAAACATATTCAGATAGCTCTCATTTCCAGTGTTACTGTTTATATCATTTATGTACACTAAAAACATGATTGGTGCCAGCACCGAACCCTGTGGTACTCCACTAGTCACTTCTTTCCATGATGAGTAGTTTCCTCTTAGTACTGTCCTCATTTCTCTTTTTATGAGAAAGTCTTGCATCCAACAAAACAGTTTGCCTCGAATTCTTCCTTGATGGTACAGCTTCCATAAAAGTCTTTGGTGTGGTACTGTGTCAAAAGCTTTCTTGAAATCTAAATAGATACTGTCCACCCATCCTTCCCTTTCCTGTATTGTGTTTGTTACTCTGTCATAGTAGCTCAACAGATTATTAACACATGATTTTCCTTTTCTGAAACCAAACTGTCTTTCTGTTATCATACTGTGTTCTTCTAGATGATTTACCCAAGCTTTTCTTATAAGTTTTTCTAATACCTTGCTTACAACACTGGTCAGTGATACTGGTCGGTAGTTGAGAGGATTTTGTCTATTTCCTTTCTTGAATAAGGGGACTATATTTGCTTTTTTCCAAATATCAGGTAGTTTCCCTTGACTCAAGGATTTCTTGAAAATTAAAAATAATGGTTTACTTAACTCCTTTGCACACTCTCGTAACACCCAACATGAAATTTCATCAGGACCACTTGCTTTTCCTCTGTCTAATCTACTTAACTCCTCCTGCATTACTTTTTCTGCTATTTGTATATCTGGTAGTATGTGTGGACATGCGTGTTCCACATAGTCCCTCTCAAAATTTTTTTCTTCTGTAAAAACTAATTGGAAATTCTTAATTAGTGCTTCACAAATATCTTTCTCTTGTGTATAAGTGATTTCCTCCTCCGTAATGGATTGTATTATATCTTTTACTTTGGTTATGCTTCTGATATAGCTGTAAAACAGCTTTGGTTGATCACTACTTTTATTTATTATATCCTTCTCAAACTGTTTTTGGGCTTCCCTCCTTATTCTTGTATAGTCGTTTCTTGCCTGTTTGTAATTATTATACACCCATTCACTATTGTGTCTTCTGTATCTCTTCCACAACAAATCTCTTCTTTCTTTTGATTTTTTACATTCTGTATTGAACCATTTCTGTATTTTCTTATCTGCTTCTTTGTGCTGTGGGATGTACTTCTGGACTCCTATTTCATAAAATTCACAAAATTTTTTATATACAGCATTTAAATCTTGTCCTCTAAGCTCATTTTCCCAATCAACTTCTAAGAAATACTTCTTTAGGTCTTGATAATTTCCCTTTTTATAGTTTAGGCTCTTTTTGTAACTGTCATTGCTGTTTACTATGTCATATGCTATCCTGAAGTTATAATTTAGTACTGCATGATCGCTTTTGCCGAGTGGAGGGTGATATATTAAACTGTCAATGTCATTTTCTTGCCTAGTAAATATTAGATCTAGCACTGAAGGTACATCAAGTCCTCTTTTTCTAGTGGTTTCCCTCACATGTTGCGTTAAGAAAAACTCTTGTACGAGATCCAGGAGCTGTTGGTCCCAACAGCTTTCTTGGCTATTTATATCTAGAGTATTCCAATTTATATTTGTATTGAAGTCCCCAGTTAGTATAATTCTTTCCGAGTTCTCTTCCATTTTATGTAGCAAGGATCTTATACTCTGAATTGTACTCTCTGCCAGGTCCTCATATTCATCTCTTTCCCATGTGTTTGATCTGGATGGGATGTACAAATTGGCTACAATTACTTTACCTTCAGATGTGTCGATCTCTACTGCAATCAGTTCTACTTGTGATGGTATATCTAGGTTTATTTCCTTGACTTTTAGATTTTTCCTAGTTAATATTATAATTCCTCCTCCTTTTTTTAAATTTCTGTCTCTTCCCCATATATTGTATTCCTCTAAGTTTAGTATGTCATTGGATATCCTTGGTGTTAATTTTGTCTCAGTTAGGCATATTATTTGTGGTTCATTTTCTCTGACATAATCATTCATCTCTAGTAATTTAGATACCATTCCATCCACATTTGAGTACATCAACTTTATCATCTTGTTTATATACTTGTCATGACATGGTTCTACTAACTTCCTCCTTTTTCTTCCATCCTGTTTGTGTACCACTTTCGTACGTGCAATCCTATTACTTTGTAAAAAAAATTTCTTCTTCTCCTCTTCTGATCTTCCCTCATTTTTTGTTTTTGCTTCCTTCCTTTTCTCTTTCAGTAATTCCGGTTCCTCTTGTGTTAGGCATCTTTTTATCCATACATTTTTGAACTCCTCTTTTTCCATAAGATTCTTTGCATTTTTTAGTATCTCTTCCACAGTGTTTACACTCTGGAAAGTCACCTTTAGAGGTCTTGTCTTGCTTTTCTCGTATTTCCCTAACCTTTTGTGTTCCTCTATGTCTGTACTACAGATTTCCTCTGATACTTCTTTCAGTAAGCTCATTACATTTGCCATCTCCTTTTTGTCTCTAGTGATCTTGTTTTTAATTTCTTCCTCTTCTATACCAGTGATTACTATTGATTTATTTATTTCTACTGAATCTCTGACTAACTTTGGATTGTTTTGGATTATTCTTTTCACTTCCTTTTTAATGCTTTTTTCCTCCACCCTTGTTTCTAAGTCTTTCTTTACTTTCACCATTTCAGCATACGTGGTTTCTACATCATTTTTGTAGCTTTGCACAGCTTCATTCACCTGTGTTATCTTCTCCTCAATATCACTGCTCTGGTCCATAAGACTGCTTGCTTGTCTAATTGTCTCTGTGTCATTTTTTAACTCTTCCATAACACTCTCGTGACTGACTACTGTACTTCCCATTTCACTCACTTTCTTCCTAAGCGTACTCAATTCCATTGTTAGTTCACTGATGGTTGTGTCTTTCTTATTGGCCTCCCTTCCTAGCTTTTCTGTCTCTTCCTTTTGCAAATGCATTTGCTTCTTTATTTCATCAATTTCATTTTTGAAAGCCATTTCTAGTTTGTGTACACGTTCAACCAGTCTATTGTGAGTCTCCACTTCAACCAGTTCTTGGTAGAAGTCATCATTTTGCTTTTTACTTTTATCCCTTTTCTTCTCCAAATTTGTTTTACTGAAGTATGTATCCATTTTGTAATACTAAGTGAACAGAGTATGTACTTACAGAATATGTACGCTTTCCCCGTGTTGCTGTAGTATAAACAAACCCAGCTGACTCAACGCATCGTGGTTCTTTGTTCTGTTTGAACCAGTCTTATTTAAACTTATTATTTCTTTACCTTTTAATAATGAAAAATCATTTAGTCTAACCCGGTACAGAGCTTGACTCATGTGTGTGTGTGTGTGTGTGTGTGTGTGTGTGTGCGTACGAGAGAGAGAGAGAGAGAGAGAGAGAGAGAGAGAGAGAGAGAGAGAGAGAGAGAGAGAGAGACAGACAGACAGACAGACAGACAGACAGACAGACAGACAGACAGAGTTTATGTATGTATATTTGTATGTATGTATTTGCATGTGTGCGCGCTCGCGCGTGCTTGTGTTTAATTGGTGAGGATGAAGCTAATGAGACAGATAGAGAACAGATGTGCTACCTGTCTCCACACAATACAGTAAGACCTAACTTTATAAGAGATATAATTTTCACTTCTCTGAGTTGATAAGATATGGCAAGTGAAGTTAGGTTCTATAGGCAGTGTATTTTTCATAATTCTTCATTCTGTCATATACCAAGTACGAAGAGTACCTATAGCTAGACATTACTTGCATAGTTTCATTGCATTCTATAATTGCTTATTTTCATTGCATACTTTCGCTGCATAATTCCATAGCATAGTTTAACTCCATACTTTCATTGCAGACATCTCACTGCATACTTTAACTGCATATTTTAACTGCATGCTTTTATTGCATTCTTAGCTGGATGCTTGATTGCATATTTTTAATGCATACTTTTATTGCATACCTTCATTGCATATTTCATTGCGTACTTTCACTGAATACTTCTATTCCATACTTTTACAGCACACTTCCACCACATGCTTTAACTGCATAGTTTAACTCACTGTGTGCCAGCAGAGTTTGGACCCTCATGGAGCCATGTTGCAGGCGAATTTTCGACTTTTTTTGTTTTTTGTTTGATAGGTTAGAAATGATGAGTAAACATGGAGAACAACCACAAAAGTACTCACAGAAGCCATTTAGGTCAATTTTGAGGTCGATTCTCCCTAAGCAGGCGACTGAAAACTTCGCAGTAACGCCCATAGACTTTATTGCCCGTCGCCAACACCCATTGAGTTCAGGTAGGAGATCTTCGTTTTCTTCATCAGTAAGTATGCTATTCGACCTAAGGACACTCTTACTGGGTATATAGATGATATAGGAAGTGGGTAAATATGCGGGAAGTTTGCGTGCGTGTCCATCCCAGTCATCTCCTGCCAAAATTGAAAATACGTGTTGACGCTGGTTGCAATTGCAGACCATACATGTATGGCTCTGGCACTGACCACAGACATAGGCACCGCCTTACCTGTACAGCTCCAGTACTCGGTGGGTTAATTACCCAGTTTCATTGCATACTTCTGCAACATATTTAAATTGCCAACTTACATTACATACTATAAATCTGCAAGGGAAAAAAATAAATACAGAAATTTATCTAATTAACTTATGTTTTTTTTTTTACTCACTTTTGAAGCAAGGATAGTGATCACTACATACTTGTAAAAATAACATCATATATTAACTGTGATTAACCAACACACATAATAACAAAATAATACAGAATAGCATTATAATCTTAAAGCACAAAGCATGTTCTTTACCTGAGAAACAACAAAGTTGTATATATCTATGTGTGTATAAATATCATATACAAATTTTAATACACATTCTTAGACAAGAGTTTGTAATAAAGATAAGGTACTTGAAGAATATTTGTAACAGGAGAAAGTGCTGTAGATGCAAGAACTTCTTTCATTCTCAGTCAGTCTGCAAGAGAAATAATGAATTAAATAAAAAAAATTTAATTAATTTACATAGGTCAATTTGAGTAATTACATGTATGGATATCACATCAAGGTCAGTATTCTCGTCTGTTAAGGAAGCTCTTTAACCTGAGGCATCCCATCAACGTATCGGTACATCGCAACGTTTTGTCACAGCTAGACCCGTCGACATACTGCAAGGTTCATAATCTGCACAATTTTCAATTTTCGCGCGTGATTTTTGGTACATATACACGGGACACCTTCCTCTATTCCTCTACAAGATGCCAAGCAGGGTCAGTGCCTTACCCCGCATGACCTTCCCCCCCCCCCGCATGCTATCTTCTCAGCAATTCACCTATTACCAGTGACCTGGCCAATAAAGACATTCAGGGCCAGAGTGATTCCCCAATCGATGACAATGTGGAGGACAAAGTTTACTTAGCATTAAAGGAAGAATCAGTCAGAAATGATGATCAGGTAATGTCGCCAAAAAAGGTCAGGTATGTTGATGTGTTAGTGAGTGAAACAGTGCTTATATTGCCTATATCATTGTTTGAAAACCAATATACTCTCGTACTACATATAAATTCGTACCAAATAATAAATAAATACTGTTTATGAGTGGTGTGGTATAGTTACCCTCCCATAGAACTCGTTTTCTTTGGAGCCAGCCTGATAGAAAACCCAGCAAGATAAGGCATACTGCTATCTGTATCGAGTATTTTAAACCTCAGGTGAGCGATTTCTTTATGAATATTCGATGTTTCTCACCAAAAGCGGAGGTTTGAGCCAAATTTTTTTTTTCTTTCCAAAATTGGTCGGGACTGGGGAGAGTCAGTGGTGGAAAATCGGTCAGGACCTCTTCCAAAGCAACTTATTTTTCGTACTGCACCTTGCCATCCTCTTCTATGTTACTTAAATAATTTCATTATAACCATACTTTGCTCAAATTATGTACAAAACGATATTAATTAGCTGCCGCAAATATTAAATCGGTGAGGAAGGGGTGTCAGAGATCCTTCTTAGTCACTGAGAATATGGATCCAGCAGAGAGAGTTGCAATTGGTTAACAAAATCATAATACATTTTACTACTGATATACTTAATGTTTTTGTTATCCTTGTTGACCTATGCATCTACTTAACTGTTGACAGTGACTCTAGTAATATATTTACTTTTACACTGGTGACATGGGTGGACATAAGTTATATGAGAGAAGCATGAGGAGTTGCGTGGAGGGACAAACAGATGAATGACGAATTGCAGCATTGTGATGGGGTAAAGGTGAAGGTAGAGACAGATGCCCTGAGGCTCTTAGCTTCGGTGCTCATCTCTGTAACTTAGACTTTTGAGCCCGTGGTGGGTTATTCACCCAACAACCTGGGATACAAGGCCACTGCATCACTCTGGCTATCACAGTTCCCTCCCCAAGGTGTTACCCTTGGTACTTATTTTACCTACAGTACCAACACATAAAAGATGGGTGGACACTAGGGTCGAGTGATGCCAGCTGACTGCACCAGGATTCCAACCTGGTGCTAGCAGGCCGGCAGCTTCGCAGCAACGACACTGACATAGTTATGTGTTTAGACCGATGGATAGAAACACACACACACGCACACACATATACACACACTAGACTTTGATAAAAAGCCCCAAACCCGTTGCATACAAACTGCCATACACACATACAATACCATACATTTCAAATACACACATGAACCTCTGTATAACAAATACTCATAGATATAGGTATAAAAATAAAAATACAGCATATTACTGTGTAATGGACGCATGAATACACGCCAAGTACACACACACGTACACAGTTCACCAAACCAATATACTGTATAATTAAAGGAATTGCAGTCATTATTAAACACACACACACACACACACACACACACACACACACACACACACACACACAGGTATTATGGATGAAGCAAAACAGCAATATTATGTATAAAGAGTTTCAGTAAAACTTGCTCTCTCTCTCTCTCTCTCTCTCTCTCTCTCTCTCTCTCTCTCTCTCTCTCTCTCATGATAGTAAACAATGTGGCTATATTAGCGAAAATCAAGGACCTAATTTAGCTTTCACACCTGCCACGCACGATGAGAGAGAGAGAGAGAGAGAGAGAGAGACAGACAGACAGAGTAACAGACAAGCTGACATTGCTCTTTTCCCTCAGGCCACCATCCTTCCTTCGGGGGGTAGCGAAGGAGCTGAGGGATGTTTGTATAACCAGGCAGCATAACCCCACGGGAACATCAGTGTCACTGCATGAAGAGGTCTCTTTTCAGCACCAAGTATTTAGGGGAAGAATGGGTTTGGTGTGAACAGTTGCTACAGACTGCCTAGATGTGAAACTTAGAGAAATCTATCTTTTTTTCCGATTTTTGAGAGTTTTAGCATTATAAATATATCGTAGCCTACAAAGAGAAAACTAGCATTAATAGACTTATGAGGATGAAGGAGTAATTCCTGAAAAATTACAGACTTCAATTTATATTCAGTCCTTTAACCCCAACCTTCACCTCACCTCAACTAAATAATTTCTCTCTCTCTCTCTCTCTCTCTCTCTCTCTCTCTCTCTCTCTCTTTCCTAATGCCTTCTTCCTTTTCCGTGTATTCTTCCTTCTTACCCTCTTTCCTTCCTTGTTCGTTGCTTCCTCCATCCTCTCTCCCACCTGCTCCTTCTATCATTCATTCTCTCACTCTATTCCCCTAACCTCTCTCCTCCCTCCCACATTCTCCAATTGGAGGAAGGTTTGTCTCCTTCACCTCAACTGCCTTCTCCAAACCTTGCCAGGAGAAATGGAGGAGGAGGAAGAAGCTACTCAACACATGAATCAAAAGAAAATCACAATGACCAAGTAATATATCTTGTAAGGTTGAAAAAAAATACTGAACACGAAGATGAGGCAGGAAAAATTATGGAAATGCAATTCTATTAATTTATTTTCAAACATTTGCTTGAAGTACCACCTCTCGGGGGATCATCGGAAATAATGGATCCGGTTTCCACCGATTAGTCCGTGTTATGCTAAATGTTTTTAGGTCGACTTCTAGAAACACTAGCTATTGAGCCACGGTTCTCTTTCGAGACCAGAGCTAGAGCCAATTACGAGAGGAACAGGGCATAAAAACTCTGGGCAACAACCTTACACGTATATTATCTTAAATTCTTCACACAGTATACAATATGAGTACAAGTACAACACAGCACACTATTTAATCACAAAGGCACGAGGTAGACTAGGGGGCTCCGACAGTGCTGCTGAAGTCCTTGGCTCTACAGGTGTCAGCCAGGTGTAGGAGGGGTCCCATCAGGTGCTCCTTCTTTCAGGGGACACGGGACAATCCTCAGGGGAGACGTCGTCTTCTGTGGGCTGCTGAGTGGCGTAGTGAGAGGCCCTCCTGTCCTGGGGCCTCGAGCAGGTGTCTGGTCCTTGGGGCTCTGGCCAAACAGGGAGAGCAGGCACGCTTGTCTGCATCCACCCTGGGAAGGAGGTCGCCATCATCTGGGGCTGGGGAGGTCGCACTCCAGGGTCGCAGGGGCACCTCTGGGAGTCTTCCTCTCATCGGGCCGCCATCAGGGGTATTTCAGTCCATTATAGCGAGGGTCTACTGTATGCAAAAGAGAAGCCCATGAAAACCCTAAGTATGGAGTTCTAGGCACAATATCTAGCAGGATAGGGAGAAGGAGAATGAGCAACCCTGAATGAAAGAAGATATGAGGAGAACAAACAGACACATGAATAACGAATGTAGACTATACGTACTAGGAAGAAATAAATCAAAACAATGTCAGTGGCAAAGTACCAGAAAACACTTACCAAGGAAGCCAATACTCATTTCCTTCCTTTTGCTACTGCTCTCCTTACCAATAGAAAACAAAGAGCAAGTAAAGGAAGATAAAGTAAGAAAAATTGATCAAAACATACAAATAAACCCTTTCATGTGCAGTTAAGTTAAAAGTTTTCTGGGACATGATATGCCGGCTTTTCTCCCCTTCCCCCCCGCCCCCCGTGCACTCCAGAAAAGTGTATTCTCAGCTTATTTTCACCACCCAAACATATTTATTTTGCCACAAAACACACGTACTCCTATTCATCGATGTTTGTTTTACATGATAAGCAAAAAAAAAAAAAAAAAAAAAACTATATGTATGTTAGGGACGTGTGAATAAACATTCAGGAGCATACCTCTCACTTTCCAACATCATAAGTAGAATGTTTACAAATCAATCTCTACATGTTATACCATCATTCGAAAGAGAATTTTAGTAGCTTTCAAATGCCGGAGGTCCCAGTTTGATACGAGGTATGGTGTTCGAGTAATAAGCGAAAAAATAAAACCCATTCCTGACAGACAACAAGATTTTTTTATATGGGGAGCTCTAGCAAAAAACTTCTCTTGCCAATGTTATGCTTTTATTTTACCATCCTATGCAGAATTTCATTGGCTTTCATTTGAGCCCAAACGGTGTTCTTAGGTCTCATAGTTTTCGAGAAAAATGCAAAAAACTATGGTGTACCCATGCAGTGTCGTGACTGTAGGGCAATTTCCTGCCTTCCTCAAAGCTACTGCAAGTATTTCACCAATTCTTTGTACACTAGATATGCACACTACATTCACATGATTCACTGTCACTATTTTTTACAGCTGAATACTCACATTTGGTGCAGGATAGAGGCAGTGTAGTTGATTAGAAACAGTAGCACAATCTTCGTTGGGCCAACGGCTGATAACGACCAGGAATGCTTCACAAACACCAAACTTCCTATTACAAACACCAAATCTAATCACAACAGTTCCCAAGCACTATACACAAGCTATCTATCTATCTATCTATCTATTGCTAGACACCTCAATCCCGTTCGGGTTGGCCACAAACGAATCGCCTCCACCTCGCCCAGTCCCCCACCATTCCACTGCCCTACTCCCAGCTCACACACCCCTCTCTCATATACCTCTCCATCCCGTCCCTCCATTTCATCCTCGGCCTCCCCCTCCCTCTCCCCCCCTCCACCTTACTCATATACACTCTCTTCATCAGTCTTTCACCCTCCATCCTCTTCACATGGCCAAACCACCTCAGTATGTTCCTCCTAACACTTCCTATCACATCCACATCCACACCACAATGCTCCTTTATATCCTCATTTATCAGCTTGTCTCTCCATGTGACTCCATAGGCTCCTCTTAAATAACTCATTTCCATTGCTCTCACTCTTGCCCTGTGTCCCTCCAACAATGTCCAAGCTTCGCATCCATACGTTAGAGTTGGTATCGCAATACTGTCATGTAGTAACTTTTTCACTTCCATGCTCACTTCCCTGTTTCTTATCACTGCTTTCAAGGAACCAGCAACCTTTCTTCCCTGCTGTACCCTTCAAGCACTTCACTCTCCAAACCTCCATCCATACTCATCACACTATCCAAGTACTTAAACATACATTTTCCAATTCCTCACCTTCCAACCTCACTGTACATTCACTGACTTCACCTGTCTCAAAGACCATCACTTTACTCTTCCCTACATTCACCTGTAGGTTCCGTTTCTTACACACTCTCCCAAACTCATCCACAAAGCCTTCCAGCTCCCTTTCATCTTCACTCAACAACACAGTATCATCTGCAAACAAGAGTACAGGGAGTTTCCAAACACTACCCTCTCTCACCAGGGCCACTCCAACATCCACTACCCTACTTTGTACCTCTTTTATTACCCCATCCGTGTACAGATTGAACAACCATTGAGACATGACACATCCCTGTTTCAACCAAACCTTCAAAGAGAAATATTCACTCAGTTCACCACCCACACGCACTGCAGCCTTAGCACCATCATACAGACTCTTCATAGCATTCAACAACTTCCCATCAACTCCATATATTCTCAATACTTTCCACACTCCTTGTCTATCGACCCTGTCATATGCTTTCCCCAAATCCATGAAACCCACATACAAGTTTTTTCCCTTCTCTAGAAACCTTTCCACTAAAGATCCAAGAATGAATATCTGATCTACACAACCTATTCCCTTCCTAAAGCCTGCCTGTTCTAATCCAACTAATTCCTCTGTTCTTTCTCTAACTCTGTCAACAAGTATCCTACCATACACTTTTCCTATCATACTAAGAAGACAAATGCCCCTATGATTACCACACACTTCTTTTTCCTCTTTTCCCTTGTACAAGGGAATAATTATACCTGACTTCGAATCATCCGAGATTCTACATTCCTCCCAGGCCAATCTGCACATCTTCCACATCCATTCTATTACTATCTATCTCCCATGCTTCAGCATTTCACCACACACTTCATCAATTCCTGGGACTTTCCCCAATTTAACTTTCTTCATTGTTTCCACAACTTCTGTCCTACTGATTTCTTCGCGTCTTCTCACCTCCCTCCTTCTCCCAGCCATTCCCCAGCCACTTATACTCGCATAACTTCCATCCTCTATGTTGAAAAATTCCTTAAAGTGTTCTCTCCATCTCCTCACTTTTTCTCCCTTCTCCGCTAGTAATCTACCATTTTTATCTTTCACTCCCCTGCTAACTTCACTTCACCCTGTCTTACTCTCTTCACCTCTTTCCAGAACATTTTCTTACAGTTCCTCCACTTTACACTCAAATTCCTTCCAAATTCCTCATCCACTCTCTTCTTACTCTCTCTTACTAATCTTTTCACCTCTCTCTTCCTTTCTACATATAACTCTCTCTTTCACCTCTCAACTTCTTCCACTCCCCTATTTCTCATCCATTCATTGTATGTTTTCTTCATTTGTGCTATAGCCTGTCTCATCACTTCATTCCACCACGCTGTTCCTTGCACCCCCCTCCGTCTTCTATTCGTCCGACACACCACCTCACATGCTGCACATATTTCTTCCATGAATGTCTTTCACACACCTTCCACGTCCTCCATCTGCTCAAATTCATATGTACCCAATTGTTCCTCCACTTCTCTTATATATTCTGCCTTTTTCTCATCCTCTTGTAACCTTTCAACTCTCCTTGCAAATACTCCTTCTTCCCATCCTTCCCTTCTTCTATTTTTCCATCTTATTTGGATCTTGATTCTGGCCACCACCAAGTAGTGGTCAGAAAGTCCACTCCCCCAACCTCTTTAAGCTCTTGCATGCATTACACAACTTCGTATCCTTTCATCCACACACACATAATCAATCATTGCCTTCCTTTCATTCAGTTCACCACCCACCCTTCTCATCACTCGCCATGTATACCTGTGGATCATTTTGTGCCTGAAGAGGGTACTGGCTATCACCAACCCCCTCCCAGCACAAATGTCCACTAACGCACTGCCATTCTCATCTATCTCAGCAGGCACACCCCACTCACCAACTATTCCATCCACCTTCACATTCCCTACTTTACCATTCATATCACTGATCAAAAATGCTCTTTCATTCCTTCCAAACTTTTCCATGCACACTTCCACATTTGTCCAGAACTCTTCTCTCACTCTGCTCTCACAATCCTGTGTTGGCGCATACACGCACACAGTCGCCCACATTTGTATTCCAGTTTTCAATCTTACCCACATAATCCTTGGCCCAACTGATCCATACTCTCTTATGTTCTTCTTCCATCTTTTACTCACAACTATACACATTCCTTCTTTTGCCCTCTCATTCTCACCTACTTCTGCACATATACCCCATCCATACTCCCATTCACTCTCTCACCCTCCATTTAGTTTCAGTTACTCCACATACATCAACTTTCGCACCCTCAATCACCTGGACAATCTCCCTCTCTTTCACCTCATCATTCGCACCTCTTACATTCTATGTTGTGATTACCATGTCCTTTGTCCTGTCCTTGGTCGTCATCATTTGGTCAGTCCTTGTCCGAGGCTTCTTGTTCGTCTTTTTAGTTAGTTGTTTTCCGGGGAGGGGCACTTACCCTCCGCGAACCCTTTTAGTCGCCTTGTACGACAAGCAGGGATACCGGAGGAGTATTCTTGAATAACCCCCCTACCCTCAGGGGTAGGTATAGTGAAATATGTTGCACAGCTGGGATGGGGGTAAGAGTAGAAATTTAAAAGGACAGAACCACACAGTTCCTTCGCCACTCACAGTTCATTTGGTACTGATTAACCTGTCTGCTCCCTTCCTGGTATTGAGACCCACAGTTGCCTACTCATTACTTTTGAAAAGGAGCAGGGAGCTATGACACCTCCAAAAATGATGCCGATAGGCTGAAAACTTTTCCTCTGACGAAAATTTTTATGCTTTAATGATGACAAAAGCGTCAATGTGTATGGACACAGCCACACCCTAATGATGGCAAAAGCATCATCGTGTACTAAGGGACATAAAAATAAATAAATTAATTAATCAATATATGAAGTGTAAAATGCTAGGAAGTATGATTATCTCCATAGAGTAAAAAAGAATGCACCAAAATTAAAACTAAAAAAAAAGTGGAGGATAAAAATGAACTTTTGATACCTGGACCAATCTAAATTCCTCAATATACCACTTCATATTACTGTTTATGATGATACTCCTCAGAGAGACACAAGAAGCACAAAAAGAAAAAGAAAATCGGTTGTCTAACCTCCATCTTCACAATATATCAATCATGGTTCGTTCAACGTTACTCCACAGACAGTCTCATTATACTGTAACTGGAATGAGTGAGTGAAGGAAAACGAACAGCCAAAAAAAAGAAAATGGTGCAGGGGAAACTAATCTAAAAATACAAATTTTTTTTTTTTTTTCTCTCTCTCTCTCTCTCTCTCTCTCTCTCTCTCTCAGAAAAATATATTGCCAAGCCAAAACAAAACGGTGCAGACTTGTAAGAATTTCAATCAATCAATCAATCATTTCCTGTGGCACCGCACGGGGTGCATAGGGCCTCAATGAACTCTCTCCACCAATATTTGTCTCTTGCCATCTCCTTCAGGTCCCACCAACACTCATCTCCTGCTTCTTTTTTCATTATCCTCAACCAGGTTTCCCTCGGCCTACCTCTACCTCTTCTTCCTCTAGCAGTCCACTCTGGCACATCCTGTATTAAACTACCTTCTTTTCTGTATATGTGCCCCAGCCACTTCCAGCGATACTGCCTCACTTATTCATTAACTGGTTCCACTCTCGTAATATCCCTTACTCTTGCATTTGTAACTCTCTCTTGCCACTTTACCCCAAGAATCCTTCTCAGTATTTTATTCTCAAATCCTAATACTTTCTGATCTGTTGCAATTGTACTGTACCATGACTCATGCCCGTAAATTAAAATTGGTCTAACCATGGACTTGTAAATTTTCACTTTTGTATGTACCGAAAGCATATTATTATTCCAAACAGATTTCAACATTCCAACAGCTCGCCAAGCCTGTCTAATCCTCTCCTCAATTTCATTGTTTAATGATCCATTAGATGATACAATCGTTCCCAGATATTTAAAGTTTTCTACATTCTTCACCACATTATTCCCAATTACACAATCGATTTGGTTCTCCACGTTCATATTAATAATTTCAGTCTTTCCACAATTTATTACCAATCCCACTTCTTCTCCTTCCTCCACCAGACAATCTAGCACCCTCTGCGTCTCATAAATACTTCCGCAAATTAGTACAATATCATCAGCATAGTCCAAATCCATCAGCTTCTTATTTTCTTTCTAGTTAATTCCTGCACCTGTTCTCCTTACAGCCTTTTTCAAAACATAATCCATAACCAAAACAAACAACAATGGCGAAAGAACTCCTCCTTGAATCACTCCTGAATTAACTTGAAATGGATCACTCAAAGAACCACCCACCATTTCCTTACAAAAAGTACCTTCATGCAGGCTTCTAATAATATATACAAACATTTCTGGTATACCACAGAATCTCATAATTTTCAGCATAGCTCCACGTGAAACACTATCAAACGCCTTTTCAAAATCCACAAAACACATACAGTACTAAGTGGCATTTTCATCTCATTAGCTTGTTGCATTAGATGCCTTACAATAAAAGAGGAAGAACTGGCTAGAGTGGTTACAGGACAGGAGTTTAACAAAAACAAGAACTGAATACACTGAGAGCAAGAAGCACGTATAGAGACTAGTGAAGAGGAAAAAGGAGGAGGTAAATGATGATCTAGGAAGAAAAATGAATGCAAATTACTCTGAAAATAGGAAGTTATTCTGAAAAGAGGTGCGAAAATGTTGAAGTGACAATGGAAAGATAATGTGAAAGTGTGAAGGATGTGTTAGATTATTAACCCATGGGGATGAGGTAAGGACCAGATGGAAGGAATATTTTGAAATCATGATGAATAGGAATAGAGAAAGCAGAGATGCCATAAACATGATTGGTTTTAGGGATGTGCAAAGAAGGAATGCAGTGCCAGGAAACATGACACTCGCACAGTTGAAGAAACATTGTGAAGTGGCTGAAAAATAGGAAAACAGCTGGGGGTGATGAGGTATATACAGAGATGGATAAGTGTAGTGAAGAGAGCGGAATGAAGTGCTTGTTGGAGATATATAAGAAGGCATAGATGAGTGAAATCGTGGCAGCAGAGTGGAAAACGGGTGTGATTGTACCCCCGTACAGAAATAAAGGTGTGCGAGGTGAGTGCAAAAATTCTTGTGGCATAAGTCTGTTGAGTGTTGTAGGGAATGCATATGGAAGAATTATTATAAAGAAAGTAAGAAAGATATCAAAAGTCCTAGTGAGTGAGGAACTGGGCGGCTACAGGAGTGGCAGAGGATGTGTGGATCAAATATTTGCAGTGAGACAGTGGAGTTGGCTTTTGAGAAGGACCATAAAGTGTTTATGGCATTTATGGATCTGGAAAAAGCATTCAACAAAGTAGACAGAGAAGGATTGTGGAAGATTTTGCGCATGAATGGTGTAGATGGTAAGCTGCTAGGTGCCATCAAGAGTTTTTATGATGATAGTTCACAATCAGTGTTGGCTTGCAACAAGATTGTGTGATGTTCCCATGGTTGTTCAATATATATATGGATGGGATAATGAGAGAAGTAAAAATACGAGTAATGGAGAGAAGGATGGCGTTCGTAATGAATGGTGATGGATGGTATATCTAGAATTTGTTGTATGCTGATGATGCAGTGCTACTTCCAAATACCAGACAAGAACTTGGTAGACTATTGCAGAGGTTTGCTGGTGTCTGTGAGCATTGTGCCTTTAAAGTAAATGTAGGGAAGAGTAAAGTGATGATAATCGAGAGAGGAGGTGACTCCCAGTGTGATATTACAGTGAATGGAGAGAGACTGGCATTGTTGAGAGAGTTCAAATACCTTGGTACAGTAATATAAAAGAGAGGAAAATATGCAAACGAAGTGGAAAGTAGAGTGACACAAGGAAGGAAAGTAGCTGGTGCTATGAAGACCTTGATAAGAAACAGGCTTGATTGCTGCAGCAGCATGAGGCTTACATTAAGTGCAATAGTGCCAACTTTAACATACAAATGTGAGACTATATGTGGCATGATGATGAAAAGTCAAGAATAAGAGCAGTGGAGATGGGACTGCTGAGGAATGTATGTCGAGTACAGAGAGTGGATAGGATATGAAGTAATGTGATTCATAAAAGATGAGGAGTGAGGAAATCTGTGGACACCAGAATCGAAGAGAGAGTACTAAGACGGTATGGTCATGTGGAAAGAATGGATAACAATAGAGTGGTGAGAATTGTACAGTGCATCTGAACGAATTTAAAGGAGAGAGGAGGCGAGACAGGCCAAGGAGAAGGTGGGGGGATATGGTGGATGAGTGTGAGAAAGAGAGGTATTGAAGTTGATGAGGCTAGAGGTCTGACAAGAGATCGAGCTGGCTGGATGAATTTTGTGAGAAGTGCATGATCAGGGATTTGACACCTTTATTAACGTGACAGTGTCTGGATTGACTCTATCGGATAGGTTTATGTGAAGCTACAGAATGTGATGAAAGTTTTTGGCGTATAGAGCCGGGATTCCAGGGGCTTGATTGATTAGTGAATGAAAGCGTCGCCCGTTGGATTGGGCAAATTGGGCTGTCTGGAAGTTACTACTTCTCACCCTGCTCTACGTTGGGAAAGGAGGTCCGGATGACAATGATGATGATGATGATGATGATGATGATTATTATTATTATTATTATTATTATTATGTGTTAAAAAAGAATTTGTTTATTATTATTATTATTTTTTTTGTTGGATTCAGTTTTCCACACTGATTCCAATGTTGTAGATTTTGTTTGTCCATCTCTAGGTTTTTGTCAAAAACTGGGAATTGTTTATTTCCAGTCTTGTTACTGTGCGCTGATGAAATGGCTGACATATCGCTTATCATGTCACACACACACACACACACACACACACACACACACACACACACACACACACACACACACACCATCTGCTTCCATCCAGATGTCACTGATATGACCATTATTGAGTCAAGCAATGCAGATCGAGTCAGTTCATTCTATGAGGTAGTCTTGCATTGCTGGTTTGGCTGGTCGACGTGTTTTTCAGCTGTTCCTACAGGTGTTTCTATTGATAAGAATGACTAGTAGACGTTCTTGCAAACTGTTAGCCGATACATTGTGTTATTTATGTGGAGAATATATTGGACCGAAGATGATCAAATACAACATCCACCTTGACACCAGACTTGCTCTTACAAAGCATATTTTGGCACGACAATGGGCTACCAAGCAAGACAGTACGACCACTTACAGCACATAACCAAACATCTAACACCAGACCAGTGCAGAAGAGTTGAAATTGCATAGGAGGCTGGGGATTGAACTGGCTGACAACCCTGCCTCTGAAGGCAAAAAGGCTTCTACTTCAATAAACAAGAATTTATTGATGCCATAGCATTGATATATGGGTGGCCAATAGAAACCTACCTCAACACTGTGCCTGTGGCACTGCCATTGATGCAAACCATGTAATGGTTCGCAAAGAAGGGAGGCTTTATTTGCATCGGACACGATGAAGTATGCAACCTTACTGCCAAAATGCTGCAGGAAATATGCCATAATGTTACGAATGACCCAGCTTTGCTACCCCTTGATGGCGAGCACTTCACTCACAGAACAGCAAATACATCAAATGATGCAAGAGTGGATGTCAGTGTTCGAGGTTTCTGGACAGGTGGGCAGAGGGTGTTCTTCAACATTAGGATATTTGATCTCATGTTTCATGAAGCTGCGCACAAGAGGAATGAACAAGGAAAAAGCTGAAACTATCAAGAAAGGATCCAACATTTGAACCATGGTCGATTCACTGCCCTTATGTTCACAATATCAAGTGGGATGGGTCCAGAGGAGGTCAGATTCTACTTGAGACTGGCAGAGGTTCTTTCTGAGAAGAAACGTCAACCACAGAGTCCTGTTATGACATGGATGAGATGTCGACTGTCATTTTCCCTCATGAGGTCTGCACTCCTATGTCTCATGGACACAAGATCATCAGCCCTCAGGCCTATCTCTCTGGTGGGTATGGATTACGAAGCTACTGTGGTGGAGAGTCGCATTGACCAGAGACTCCAGTAGATTAATGTCTTTATTAACACTGTAATGTTAATAAATATAAAGTAAAGAAAGTAATATTAGATGGTTGGTAACCACAGCCACTGGCGTGCTTGGAGCAAACGGATTGTAATACGAAGATTAGTGTTAACCTTCACATTACAGCTCCTAATGGTGAACTGTATTAGTAAGGTAGGCTTTGATCTTCACAATATAGTTCCCTAATGGCTGGAGATGAATGAATGTAGTAGGGGAAAAAAGTAGTAGTAGTAGTAGTAGTAGTAGTGGTAGTAGTAGTGGCAGCAGCAATAGTAGCAGTAGTAGTGGTAGTAGTAAAAGTAGTTGTAGTAGTAGTAGTAAACATACTAAGGGTTTCATTCTCTCGGGATTTATCTTTGAAAGACCATATTACTTCTCTTGTAGAATCTGCTTCCAAGAGATTTCGTGTGATACATCGACTTCGTGCCTTCATTACCCCTGCACACTGGTTGACTTTATACACGGGTTTCATTTGCTCCTGTGCAGAGTACAACTTTCATGTGTGGAGAGGCTCCCCACACACAGTCCTTCTCAACAAGATGGAGTCAAAGGCTTTTTGTCTCATTAACTCCTCTTCCTGGCTCCCTTCAATCTCTGTCACTTCACCTAACTCTTGCACCTTTACAGTATCTCTTTCCTATGGCTCCTTCAATGATAACTGCTCCTCTGAGCTGTCTGCTTGCATCCCTCCACCAACACGGCAAGTGCGTAGCACATGTCTAACAGTAAACTCTCATCCTTTTTCTGTCCAACTCTCACAATGACTTTGTAAGTTCTTTGTAGTGATGTTTTGTAGATTAGTTATATATATATATATATATATATATATATATATATATAAGACTTGTGGACGAGCGGTTGTTATACTTGAGTAGTTTTGTAAGTAGATAATCTTGGTTCCCTTTTGTCAGGAGAGGTAAAGATGAGTATGGGACTATTTTTATTTGTCTTGGAAATATTAACAAAGTCTCTCACACAGAGTGAAGTATAAAGTCCCGCCAGCTACCTCCCAGTCTCGCTCTCGCTCTCTCTCTCTCTCTCTCTCTCTCTCTTCCCTCTCGCCCATGTTGCTAGGCTCGTTCTCCCTACTACCTGCCGGTTCTATGGCTAGCCTCCTTCTTCCTACTACCTGTCGGTTCTAATGCTAGCCTCCTTCTGAGCTCTGCTTCCTAAATTCTGGTGTAGCAGGGGTCGTGTCACGTGTGTTACACTGTGGTTGGAAAGTTCTAGAAACCTGTGTGTGAGTATGTGTGTATGGTCACTAGGCTTTGTTCGTATGCTATCTCGCTGACACACTACCTATATCATCCCCTGACTTGCTACTTCCTGTGTATTGTCAACATTTCCTCAATTAACTTGCAAGATCATTTCCCTTTCCCAGGCTTGCCTGGAGCTCTGTCTATTTATCTATTTATTTATATATCTATTATGATTTGTAATTATAATATGGAGTCCTAACAACCCGTTACTCCCAGTCCTTCATGTATACAACAGGTCAACTCTGGAACTGTCTCCCTCTGTCTGTATTTCCTACTGCGTATTACCTCCAGTCTTTCAGACGCAGTGTGTCCAGGCATCTCGAAATGAACGGATCTTGAATTTGTCTCTCCCCTGTCTTGCTTTGTTTCTTCCTGGAAGGAACAATCTTACGGGTTTCTGGCCTTCTTTTCCTTCCTATTTGCATAATAAAGTAGTAGCAACAGTAGTAGTAGTAGTAGTCATAGTAGTAGTAGAAGTAGTAGTAGTAGCAGTAGCAGCAGTAGTAATAGCAGTAGTAGTAATAGCAGTAGTAGTAGTAGCAGCAGCAGTAGTAATAGCAGTATCATAGTAGTAGTAGTAGCAGCAGCAGTAGTAGTAGTAGTAGTATTCTGGGCGGTGGAGTGAGAGGACGTGTGCCAAGCGCTCCGTGTTATCGTCTTCAAATCATAGTAGAAATTGTGGGCTCTTAATAATTGATACCCACTCCAGCATGAAGTGGACATCCATTCATATGTGAAAGAAATTCTTAAATATCAGCTACATAATGCCTGAAAAATGTGAAAACGTGTTAAAATTATGGTGTGAGGGGGAGGAAGGGTGCGTGTGTGTGTTTGTGTGTGTGTGTGTGTGTGTGTGTGTGTGTGTGTGTGTGTGTGTGTGTGTGTGTGTGTGTGTGTGTGTGTGTGTGTGTGTGTGTGTGTGTGTGTGTGTGTGTGTGTGTGTGTGTGTGTGTGTGTGTGTGTGTGTGTGTGTGTGTGTGTAGGGACGGTTAACGAGCGGGATGCTGACCTGAGAGTTTATCTGGACTGCTGTCAACACCATACATTAAATCAACCTCCACCCGGGACCCCACCACCACGTGTGCACTGCCGCCCACACACCCACAATGTAAGTATCCCCCACACCAACTTACGAAATAAGTACCTCTCTGAAGCCTATTTTTCAATATTATTATTAACTTTGTCCACAAATAACAAGGAGACGTGAGATGCGTGTCACACACCTCTTGCTCACTCTGTTATCCTTGGAGCATTAACTCCCTTTCCCTAACACATCAGCTGTTACAACACACTGAATATCACCCACTGATCACTAGCATACACACCACCTATTAATACGATTTATAAACACGGTATCAAACACTAAATATAACAACAACTACCACTAACTATACAACAATCTCTACATACACACCACCAGCATGGCCAGGTGGTAAAGAAGTGTGGCATACAAAAACATTTAGGTAGGGACTCTTACACACTCTTTAGATGACACTGTAATGTAAACACATCATACATACAGACACACACAGAATGACTATTCTTAATTTTTTATAAAACATTTTGTACATAGAATTTCATATATATATATATATATATATATATATATATATATATATATATATATATAGAGAGAGAGAGAGAGAGAGAGAGAGAGAGAGAGAGAGAGAGAGAGAGAGAGAGAGAATTACTATAGATAAGTCAATAATATAATAATAAATAGCATATTAATAATTAAAACTTTAATTTAAATACATAAACTTGATAAATATAACTTCAATTAACTAACAAATTTAAGCAAAGTACCTTAGTTCTAAATACACTGTTATTATGAAATACAGTAGTAATAAGGGCATTTTTAATATAATATTAATATAATAAGGCTAATGTAAACTTCATAAAATTAAAAATTAGAACTACTTACTCAACCCTCTCAAATTTCTCGTTTCACAATCTTGTAATCAAAACAAATACTAAATAAACCTTTTTAATGCCAATGTGCCTTAATAAACCAAGATGCCTCTATCTTACCCTTACAACACACCACAACCACACATCACACATCACCTGTAACAAGACCACACACACACACACACACACACACACACACACACACACACACACTGTCCCAACACCACACTCCATACCACTCGCACCCCTATACCATAACATCTGAAGACCCAATATCACTAAACAACACACACACAAACACACACACACACACACACACACACACACACACACACACACTGCCGCTACACCACACCACCCTCACCCCTACACCGTAACACCTAAAGACCCATTACAAACAAACAAGGTTCCACAGTATTGCACCACACCCATTGGCCACCTATTTAACCCTGGAACGAAGGAGCGTTGTTTTACTTCATATCAGACTTTAAATACATAACGGTATCAGTCCAGTCAATTATTAGTATAAGACAAATTCAATATAAGACAAAAGTCAATTAGATACTAAATGGTATGCAAAACTAGAGAAAAACGAGCAAATTGCTTCATAACTTCATCATATTACGAGTATCTGCAAAAATAGAAGTAAACAAGCACATTCTTCATATATATCAAATCTAAATTTAAGAATCGTATAGTAAAACAGTAGTTCTAGTAACATTATAATTAATTTTCATTTAAAAGTACTATAAAAAGTAGCCATAATTATTATTATTAATACTATACCAGAGTATAAAAAACTTTATTAACACCATGGCCACGCCACAGTATTGTTGTCAGTGCTCCAGTAGGCAGCATAAGTGTATCAGGTGCTCATGTGCAACAAACAGGTCACCGTGTACATGGGGCCTTTCTGTATGAATGTATTAGGGAATCACAGCCCACCAGATGCGGCACTTGACCACTTTCAACATGGCAGGCGACAGATTGGTGACATGGACATTGATGGGGCAGTCACTGACAATATGCACGATCACACGGACATGCATGGTGGTGAAAGACCCCGTGGTGAAGAGCGGGGATAGGGATAGACGCCAAGATGCGAGAGATATGGAAGCGCTGGGTGGGTTAAATCACCATGGGGAAGTGAATAGTAGTGAAGTTGGGGGTGAGGAACATCAGGAAGTTTATCATAGAAATGAAACTCAGGATGAAGACCACCATAGAGGAGTGCATGAAAGAGGGAATCATCCAGGTATTACACGTCCCCAGAACGGTAGTGACATAAACAACGAGGAAGCAGAACAGCCTCACAGGTCGATGCGAGAAGGTCATCCCACATGCAGTACTGGATGGGCAAATCCTGAGAAAATGCAGTAACCTGGGCAAACACGACGTATAATGAATTAGTTGGATGGTCGTCAAGTAACCTTTTCGAACCTCCTAAATGCAATGCTACAACTGCTATGATCAAGGAAATCACTCGCCTGATAGCCAGATACAACAATAACTCACCCATTGCCTCATTCTCTCTTAACCCGTTGAGAGCAATAGGCCTCATTTGGGACTATTGAGAGTGGAAAGCAACAGGCCAAAATGAGAATGATTTTCAAAGGCGTACCAAAACCGCGCCACGAAGAGCAGGTGGTTGAAATTTGTTTGGGAAATAGGGGCAGGTGGCAACTCTCGATACCACCCATGCACTGTCCCATATACGCTCAGAATACGCGCGCGCGCGGACACCATGGAGCGCACACTAATTTTCCTCCTGTGCACGGCTGGATTAAGCATGTGGGAGGCCCGGGGCCCGCTTGGAAGGGAGGCCCCCTTTCCAACTCCCCCAGTGGCATACACCACAGACTGGTAACCTAAATCCTAATATATAAATAGGACACTTTTAGTTAGGAAATACTGAACGGGGACTATTCATCCAATGCTGTAATATGTAATGCATAAACACGAAATGAAATGAACACAAGTTGTTCTTACCAAATTTATTTACACAGAGAAATTCAGTTAAAATTATTTAATTTTTCATGAAAAAGTATAGTATAGCTAACAAGTAAATAAAGTTCAAATCAGAGAATGGATGGAGTTATAACCATTACAGTCCAGAAACTTTTCTCGATTTTCGTGCGGCAAAGTCGCTGATGATGTCATTAAAGTTCAATTCACGCAGTATATCTGACTCGATGCTCATGATAGCCAGATTTACAAGTCGTTTCTGCTTCATGGATGTGCTCAACTTTCTGTGCTCAACTTTCTGCTGCTCTGGTGGGAGGCCCCCTCTTGGTGGGTGGCCCAGGGCCCGGGCCCCTTGGGCCCCCCCCCCCCTTAATCTGGCGGTGCTCCTGTGACGCACCCAACCCTGCACCAGGCGCTAGATCTACACACACACACACACACACACACACACACACACACACACACGAGAGAGAGAGAGAGAGAGAGAGAGAGAGAGACAGACAGACAGACAGACAGACAGAGACAGAGACAGACAGACAGACAGACAGACAGACAGACATAGACAGAGACAGAGAGATAAAGGGCATTTTCCTGAAAGAGAGAGAGAGAGAGAGAGAGAGAGAGAGAGAGAGAGAGAGAGAGAGAGAGAGAGAGAGAGAGAGAGAGAGAGAGAGAAAGGGCATTTTTCTGTGAGAGAGAGAGAGAGAGAGAGAGTTGATGATATAGTAATCACGTGACCTTTGCCAATGCCTTGGTAAATATAGGCTGTCGAACAATGACCTACCTCAATCACCGTGGGTGGTGGGCGGGTTGCTCGCGCCACCAGTTGTTCATCTTCCGGCCATTTTATCTCACCACAACGTGACTTTCTGTGGTCATTTATATATATATATATATATATATATATATATATATATATATATATATATATATATATATATATATATATATATATATATATTGCCGGATGTGCCCGAACATGTCCAAGTCGATGATGTGTGTTTCATTCAATTCTGCAAGACTCGAAATTTCAGCCAAATCGTCGCTTGGAGCCCGGTACCTACGGAAGTATGGTCGCTCTGCACGGGTTAAGGTCCTTGCACTAATACCACATCTCTTCCTCAACAAGACCCGCCCAAGAGCTAGCACTGTAGAAAATATTAAGGCCATCCACAGGCGGGTTGAAACATGGAAAAGAGGTGAAATCGACAACCTACTTGAGGAAGCAAGGGCCTTGCAGATGAGAATAAACAACCGAGGCAGAAGAAATCAGAATACCAACGATGTGGCAAGGATTTTTGGCAGCAAGATGAGACAGGGGAAGGTCTCGATGGCGACAAGGTCCTTGTCAGCTGAATCACCAAACGGAGTTCTTGACCTGACAGATGAAACAGTGCCACAACTGAAAGAAAAACACCCGACTGCACGACAAGTAAGTGCCCAGTCAAAGCTTGACGGCAACTACACTCCTCCCAATCCCATCATATATGACAGGATAACTGGAGATATGGTGTGGCGGAAGGCAATGCACACACAGGAAGGGGCAGCGTCGTCAGGCCTGGATGCAAAATCTTGGCGAGTAATCCTCAGTAACATCAAGTTTGGGGAGGCAGCAACAGACCTATGTAACACCATTGCCTCACTGGCGAGGAAGCTGGCTTCAAGTCAGTGCAACAACATCGAAGCGCTGATGGCTTGCAGACTAATCCCCCTTGATAAGAATCCTGGATGCAGGCCCATCAGGGTGGGTAAAGTCTTAAGACAGATTATAGGAAAATGCATCATGGTGGTGGTGAAAGACGATGTGAAGCAGGCAGTTGGCAACCTCAAAGTGTGTGCAGGCCAGCAGGCAGGAGGTGAGGCAGCAGTTCACTTCATGAGGAAAATATGTGAGGAAGAGGACTGTCAGGCAGTATTATTAGTTGATGCCTCAAATGCATTTAATTCCATCATCCGGGAGGCAATGCTGCACAACATCAAGGTTAAATGCCCAGCATTTGCCCAATATGTGGAAAACACCTACAAAGAACCAGCAGACCTCTACATTGTGGGTAAGACAGCTGCTCACGATGTCAATGTAATCCAATCCACAGAAGGAACTACTCAAGGGGACCCCGTTGCTATGGCTATGTACACGCTGGTGATGACAGTGCTGCAATAACAAATCAAATACAATAAGACCACCAATGTATGCAGATGATCACACGGGTGCTGGCAAGGTGGAGGATGTGAAGAAATGGTAGGAGTTTGTAACATCTCATGGCCCTGAAATAGGTTACTACCCTAATGCAAGTAAGTCCATCTTGATCGTGAAACCAGCTTACAATCAAGATGCACAGGAAGCCTTTAGAAGCACAAACATGATAGTGACCAAGGAAGGTCAGAGGCATCTAGGTGCTGTGATTGGAGCTAAGGAACTCAAAGACAAATATGTGAGTGATAAGGTAAAGACATGGGTAGAAGAAATTCATATATTATCCAGCCACGCAAAAACAGAACCCTACGCAGCATACAGTGCATTTACCTATGGTGAAAAGCACAAGTGGACCTTTGTGACGAGGACCATACTAGACATCGAGTTGCTGCTACAACCACTGGAGGATGCTATCAGGGATTTCTCTCATCTCTAACCAATGGCCACATCCCCACACCAGAAGAGAGGGACCTTCTACCACTACCACCCAGAATGGGAGGCCTTGGCATTATAAATCCAGCAGTCGTGGCAAGCTATGAACATAGAAATTCACCCAGGCTCACCGAATCTTTGTCACAGAAGATTTGTGCCCAGGTTGAGACGAGTGATATCGACAACCAAAGGCAGAAAGACATGAAGACACATATAAGCAAGGAGCGAGAAGAAAGACAGAAGTACCAGCTGCAGCACATAATGGAACATCTAACACCACATCAGTGCAGAAGAGTTGAAATTGCACAGGAAGTTGGGGCATCGAACTGGCTCACAACCCTGCCTATGAAGGCAAAAGGCTTCCACTTCAACAAACAAGAATTTATTGACACCATAGCCTTGAGATATGGATGGCCAATGGAGAACCTACTTCAACACTGTGCCTGTGGCACTGTCTTTGATGCAAACCATGAAATGGTATGTAAGGAGGGAAGCTTTGTTTGCATCCGACACGATGAAGTACGCAACCTCACTGCCAAAATGCTGCAGGTAATATGCCATGATGTCACGACTGAGCCAGCTCTGCTATCCCTGGAAGGCAAGCACTTCACCCACAGAACAGCATACAGATCAAATGGTGCAAGAGTGGATGTCAGTGCTCGAGGTTTCTGGACACGTGGGCAGAGGGCGTTCTTCGACATCAGGATATTCGATCCCATGGCAGCATGTCATCGCGAACTGTCTCTGAAAGCTGCACACAAAAGGAATGAATAAGAAAAAAATGGAAACTATCAAGAATGGATCCAACATCTGGACCATGGTCGATTCACTCCCCTTGTGTTCACAACATCAGGTGAGATGGGTCCAAAGGCGGTGAGATTCTACTCGAGACTGGCAGAGGTTCTTTCTGAGAAGAAACATCAACCGCAGAGTTCTGTTATGGCCTGGATGAGATGTCGACTGTCATTCTCCCTCGTGAGGTCTGCTCTGCTATATCTCAGGGACACAAGATCATCAGCCCTCAGGCCTGTCTGTCTGGTGGGTATGGATTACGAAGCAACTGTGTCGAGAGTCGCATAGACCAGAAACTCCAATAGTTTAATGTCTTTATTTCAACTGTAATATCAATTGATTTAAAATAAAACAATAATAATAATAGTAGACGGTTGGTAACCACAGCCGTTGGCGTGCTTGGGGCCAACTGATTGTAATATGAGGGTCAGTATTAATATTCAGATTACAACCCCAAATGGTGAACTGTATTAGGAAGCTTGGTTTTGATTTTCACATTATAATTCCCCAATGGATGGAGGTGATTACAAAAAAAAAGTAGCAGCAGCAGCAGCAGTAGTAGTAGTAGTAGTAGTAGTAATAGTAGTAGTAGTAGTTGTAGTAGTTGCAGTAGTAGTAGTAGTAGTAGTTGCAGTAGTAGTAGTAGTAGTTGCAGTAGTAGTAGTAGTAGTAGTAGAAGAAGAAGAAGAAGAAGAAGAAGATGGAGGAGGAGGAGGAGGAGGAGGAGGAGCAGATGATGATGAAGAAGAAGAAGAAGAAGAAGAAGGAGAAGTAGAAGAAAAAACAAGATGAGGAAAGAGAAGAAGAAACAAGAAAGAAAATGCAGGAGATAGAGAAGAATCTGAGGTAAGATGAAAAGAAGAAAGAAAAACGAAGAAAAAAAGAAAAAAGAAAACAGAGAAAAAGGGAAAGAGAAAAAAAAAGGAAAAAAGAACCAAAGAAAAAAGAAAAAGAAGAAAGGAGATGAGGATGAGGAGGAGGCAAGGCACCAATGTCACCCTCGTACTGAAGAGGACAATGAAGGATCAGAGAGGCAAGTGAGGCAGGGTAGGACAGGTGAGGCAGGGTAGGACAGGTGAGCAGGGTAGAACAGTTGGGGCAGGTAAGGCGAAGTAGGTCAGGTGAGGCAGGGTAGGACAGGTGAGTCAGGGTAGGACAAGTGACGCAGGGCAGGACAGGTGAGGCTGGTGTTACAGAACAGAGAGATAATGAACACTTCAAGTGAGAATACTAAAATCACTACTGTCCCGCAAAGTTCCAGGTTCAAAACAAAAGACTTAGGTAAAATTACAAGTTAAAGTTTAATGCTCAAACTAACAACTAAACATTCAGGACTCATAAGGGTAATGTAATGGCAAAACAGGATATATATATGGTTAACTGCAATAGCCTCTATTAACACGAATTTTAGCAAGAGCAAATTTATGTAAGTCAGCCCTGATAAAATGAGAAACCCGGATAATGCTCAGTTAAAGCAAGATATAATATTATTACAGATACAAAATATTATTAATACTGGCTGACAGTATGGAACCAATATGAATCATAAAAACTTTACCAGGCTTATGAATTAATGCCTTAGGCTATACAGTACAAGAAAAATGGTAATAACACTTATACTCAAATTATACAGCAGCTAGATGGCTGGAGACTTCCTGAGCACTCACAAAAATAATAATATACTGTACAGGGGAGGACAGAGATGTGAACAGAATGAGGAGTAGATCTAAGTGGCAACTAATGCAGAGACTGAGCTCATTATATAGGGGGCCGGCAGAGCTTGATTCAACTTGTAAGAAGGACGCGCAAATGAAGGCATAGGGGCGAAGAGTTGACAATCCTGCTCTGAACAACAGAAAGAACGACTTACTCTACTATAAGGGGGAGAAGGGGGGAATGAGGTAGAACACGCAAGCCTGGTCACTATGTAAGCCACGTGGCGAATCGTGAACAAACATGCAGCATACTGTACATTAGGATCATACAAAGGATGATGCAATTATGAACAAAACTGTATCATAAGTTAGAATTATACAAGGGATGATGAAATCTTAGGCTATGTAACACTGGGTAGGACACGTAATGCAGGACAGGACAGGTGAGAAAGCAAGAATATTAAGGCAAGGTAAAAAAAATAAGGTAGGCTTAGGCACGTAATATCATCATGATGAGAAAAATAAAGAAAAGGTAAGGCAGGATAAGAAAAATAAGGGGGGATAAGAGAAGTGGGGTGGGATGGGAATACCAAGACCCAGTAAACAGTGAAGGCTGAACAATTTTGGCAGCGTAAAAATATGCAAGTCTGCCAAGAGAGGAGGGAGAGGCAGGCAAGTAGAGATGGTTAGGCAGAGGAAGGCAGGCAGGAGTGGCAGGCAGGGTGAGGGTGGGAGGGTAGAAATCGGTGAGGCAGGAGGGAGAGGCAAGGAGACACACACACACACACACACACACACACACACACACACACACACACACACACACAGAGTTGAGGAAGAGCGGGGCATAGAAAAGGTGTGGCATGGCTAGGAGGGAAGGATGAGGAATATGTGAGGCAGAAGAGGAGGGGTCAGGAAGAGAATGCAGAGCTGGGTGAGCAAGGAGTGAGACAGTGTTGAGTAGAACAAGAACTAAGAGACCGAGCTAGTTAGGAGAGACAGGGGTGAAGAAGAAGAAAAGGTGAAATAGGGGTAAAGAAGATGAGGCAAGGCGGGGGTGAAGAAGAAAATGCGAGGCAGGGGTGCAGAAAAGAGGTGAAGTAGTGGTGAAGAGGAAGAGGTGAATTAGAGGTGTAGAAAAAGAGCCAAGGCAGGGATGATGAAAAGGAGAGAGGCAGGGGTGATGAAGAGATGTTGGATGAAGAAGAAGAGGCAAGGCAGGGGTGTAGAAAAGGTGAAACAGGGGTGAAGAAAAGAGCCCCCCCCCCCATGTGTCCCTCCAAAAAATGGACTCAAGCTACGCCACTGATTGACAGAAGTAAGGGTAACAATTCTCCGGCTGAGTGCAAGAAGGGCCTCTGTCCAAAACCCTAATTTTTCAGACGGGAAAGATTTAAAATCCCATTTGCTTGAACTTATTTAAGTAAATAAAATATGTACTTCTCTTTCTACCAGTGGAGATAGAGACTGACCCTTTTAGCAATGAAAAGTACAGGACATAAGAGGATATTTCATGGCTCAAACTCAAAACTGGCATTGGTTGACACTGGTCCTTCTTGCACACAGTGGTGGTAAGAATTATTATACTGATTGTGATGACATTGATCGTCATTATGTTAGGTTGAAGTATTATAACATGTATATAGAAACAACAAAATTATCACGTTCATTCCTGCATGGGGAAAGAGTAAGACGGCCAAGGGGTTAAGAGAGAGAGCGAGTACGACAGGGAAGCACTCCTCAGAGAACACTTAAGGAAAATGAAGATCTTTAGACAAAAATTAGAGATAAGAAGCTGGACGATGAAACCTACTGAAGTAAAAGAGGAAAGTTAAAGGCCAGTGTGTGAGGAAGGACACCACACAAGGAATAAAACTTAAGAAAAATTGGAGATACAGGTTCTAGAAAAAAGTTTACCTACTTTAATGAGAGAGAGAGAGAGAGAGAGAGAGAAAGAGAGAATGTAAAGATATTCGTTAACAAAAAACCATCTTTACAACCTTTCTTTCTACATTTTGAATCAGTGAACGAAACTTATGAAAATATTCTCCAGTAACTATTCTTTGTTGTATTGTTATTCATGGGTAATAATATAATCAATATGACACGAAGAAAGAACTTTATGGAACATAATTATGAAGTAAGCAAGTCATTCAGAAATGTTGGACCTAAAGAATTACAGCTCAATAAGCAACAGCACTCAATGTGAAACTATCGATCGTCTGTGTAAAAATATTTTTGATCGAGTTAACGGTCACCACCGTAACTCATGCTGCTTCTCCTGCCCCACTCTCCGTGGGCTTTGGAAAGCAGTGTGATGCTCATAAATCTGCAGAAATTGATACTGATAAAACTGATCTCCGATAAAAGAAAGTCATCAGTGTCAGTTGCTACGGATTCACTACACTAATTTTTCAAATCCAGAGACAGAGAAAAGCAGGGGAGGCGACAGGACTTTTGATGTCGACTGTACATGAACAAAACTGCCTGGACATAACAGCAGCAGCAGCAGCAAAAACAACAACAACAGCAACAAAAACTTGCTCTAGCTATAGCTTTTTCACACGAGGGAACTGGACAATTCTCACCCCCTGACTACTAAGTCGTGATTTTTAAATTACTGAGCTTCACTGGGATTTAAGAATCGTCTCCTTGGTTCCTAGTAAAGTCAACACACCTGTAATATGGTGTACTGATTTATTTTATTTTATTTGTTTTTCTTTAAACATGAATAAAGACCGTCTCCTTGGTTCCTAGTCAAAACAACACACGTGAAATCATATGTATGGAAATTTGAGTTTGTTTAATTAATTATTCCTTCCTCTATCTTCTGAAAAAAAAAAAAAAAAAATCTGGGTACACCTGGCCGTCAACTGAGCATTAGAAAACGGGTTACACATCTTTGCCAGGTGAAAATAAACTGACTATAAGGTATTGGAGATTGCTTTAACTCCCGGAAGATGGTAAGCCCCTGTGAAGATGAATATTGTTAGCTGCCGGTAACAAGAATAAATTAAGGTACTTCGTCCGTACAAAAAAAATAAAAAAAAGGGAGAATATAAAGAAAGTTGCAAAGTTTTATGACGGAGGAAATTGAAACTCGACCAAAACATGATACTAAAAAAAAGAGAGAACTTAGAACAAAATGCTGTGTGAAGAAAGGAAAACTTGTGATGATAAATACAAAAGCAGAAAGCGATGGGTGACAATAAATGAGAGAGAGAGAGAAAGAGAGAGAGCATCAACTATCCCTCTTTCTTCTTCTCAGGGGACATCAGTAATGCAAGCTGTGTGTGTGTGTGTGTGTGTGTGTGTGTGTGTGTGTGTGTGTCCCTTACCATAATACTCCCTATTTAACGCTTCAGTGTTTTTTGGATGTTAACGATATTTTTTTCCTGATAAAGACGATATAGTTTATGTAAGGGAGAATATTAGGTGCTTTTCTAAGGCGACTCTAACACGATGAACTGAATTATTCAACGGTTTACAGCATAGAAAATATACTAACACTCATCGTACTGAATGTTAATGCTCGCTATTCTCATCAGTTCAAGAAGCTCCCTAACACTTCTTCCTTTGCGATTTATTTGTGGATGTGGCTGGTTAATATCTTCTGGTACGCTCTTTATGCGGAGTATGGCGATAACGGAAGGCTTTATGTAACAAAGGAGAAGACAGTAAGGTGCACTAAGCAATATACATCACTTTGGAAAAACATTTTGGGGAGCTTCGAGAATACTGATCACAGTCATGAGTACAAGGTTCGTATTCTCGTTGGTTTAGGGAGCTCCCTAGCACCACTTCTTTTGCGATTTAGCTTTGAATAAGGCTGATTAGTATCGATTTGTGAGTTATTAAGCTGAGTATGGTGGGATCTGGATGACTTAATTGGCACAGAAAAGGATAGTAAGGCGTACTAAGTATAAAAAATCTCTTATAAAGTGGTGTTAGGGAGCTTTCTCGATCAACGAGAATATGGGTCAGAATCATGAATACAAGGTTCGTAATCTCGACGGTCCAATAGCTCCCTAACACCTTTTCTGTAGAGGTTTAGTTTTGGATACAGCTGGTTAATATAAATTGCTATGCTGTCTATGCTCAGTAATGTGGTACTGGAATAATTTAAATGACACAAAAGAGAAAAGTAAGGTGTTATAATAAAAATAAATCGCTTATGATGAGAAGTAAGCGAGAATACGGGTTCAAGTTCGCCGGTATGGTCTCCTGCCTTCCGTATTTATCATTCCACCTCAAACGAGAAATATTATCCTTCCTTTTTAACTCTCTAAATCCTCCTCTATCACAAATATTATCCTTCCTTCTCACGCTCTTTTCTTGTGTGCCTCATACTTCTGTCGCATGAAAATAACTCATGTAACACCTTCCAATGAAGCAGTTTGTGCAGAAGGGTCGGAAAACTTTTGCACACGACTGTACCTCTACAGTCAATGAGAACGCGATCCACCCAATTCCTCTCCTTTATAAGCCTTCACTACCACTCACCATCCCCCCGCCTCCCTCCCTCTCTCTCTCTCTCTCTCTCTCTCTCTCTCTCTCTGCTAATTTCCCCAGCCTCTCGTTTAAATTTTCCTTCCCGCTGTCACCTCCATCTGTTTGTCTCAGTCTTCCTTTGCCCTGTCTTTTTCTGCCATCTCCCTCTTTCTCTCATATTTATCCTCATTTTCTCTCACACCCTTTTTCTCCCAGCTTCAAACTTTCTCCCCTCTTTCCTTGTCTCATATTTTCTCCTAGCATCGTCTTTCTCCCCTATTTCCTTTTCTTTTCCACTCTGTTTCTCCCACCTTCCTCTTTCTCTCACACTTCCTTCTTGTCTCTATAACTCTCTCCTCTGCTCTCCTACTGCCTCTCTTTCCCAAGTCCCAGTGGACCTAAGCAAGTCTTCTGGGGCCAAGTTTGCTCAGGGGCAATGAAGGCCTTTAAGTTCTTGGGAGGATCACGTCTGAAGTCTGAAAATAGCATCCTTGCCTTAACCCTGCTCAGGTATCGTTCAAATGGTGTCGCTGTAAGGGAAAAGTGGACTCCGCTTGGTGACCGGAACTTTATAGATCTATTACCCGGAAATTACTGGACGGTTTCCCATAATGTTTGTACCAACATGAAGTGAAATTATTACCTTATATTATGCTAGTAGGGTATAAAACTACTGTGACTGTTACTATTTATTGTAAATTTACAAAAATAAGCGGTGGGAAAAAAAAAGTACTGTTACATCCTCATCCCACACTGAAACAGGCTCCAACAGCAGTACTACAATACCGGAAGGACGTTGCCCAGAGGGTTGTTCTTCCTATGGTCATCCTTTAGGTGTTCAGTACACAAGATCAGCTGAGGCAAAAATAAACACTGGCTCCTTTGAGTTCACTGTCTTTATTTTCCAGATATTTCTGCTTATTGCCTTCCAACTTTACTGTTCTCACAAGCACTGGAGCTATAAACACTTTACGAACTGTTATTATACATAATGCTTAACAATGCTTCACAGTTATTACACTTAATGCTTGACACTTCACTGTTTTCTCAAGTTCAAATTATATATAAACTTCAATAACCCGTATCTGTATGCCACTGTTTTCACAAGTACCAAAAATATACAATCTTCACTGACACTGACACTGCACTACATTCAAATTGAACCAAAACCTGCTGCACTTCACTCAAACTGACCTGAAAACCAACTAAACTTGTAATAATTTTTACCCCATCTTATATAAGCTTGCATTGTTCTAGAAAGACCAACTTCTCAAACATTCTCGGACGTGCTGGTCTTGCATCAGCCCCTAGTAACAACAGTAACCAACTAGGAGACATCAAAACATGCCAAAGTCTTCTCACATTACATAACACTCTAAATCATTTACCATATGAACTTAAATTACATAATTTAACAAGCAATCACATAAATAAAAACATTTTAAAGAAAAAGAGCAGAAAAATTAATGCATAACTTATGAAACAACTACGCTTACAAACACTAGGCAAACTGGCAACTCTGACTCGTACCAATACCGGAACTAGCTACCGTAAACTTCAGGAATCGTCGAGAAAGATCTCGGCTATCTAACTGGCAAATCCCCTTTGATAACACTACCCCCTCCCTAGTTCTTTGTTGTCCTGACAAAACTAAACAGTATATACAAACACAAACCTGAATCCTAATAAAACATCTAACTATACACAAAATAATCCTTGAACTTATCAGGTCTTCTATGCTGCTTCTGACAATGTCCTTGGTCCTTCACATAGTCCACTCCTCCAGGAAGGTCTTGATCCTCTTCTTGGTTTGCTTCTTCTCCCGGGGAACTGTCACCATCCTCTTGCATTTCAGCTCCTTGGTTCTCTTCAGCATCCTCGATTGTCGGTGAGCACAATTCCTCGGAGACGTCCCAGCTGTACTGTCCTGGCCCATGGTACTGCCACAAATGGTTCACATGTACCATCCTTGGGCGAGACTTCCTGCCTCCATGAATCCGATATGATACGTCTGATAGGCGGTCCAACACAGTGTAAGGCCCGACCCATAGCCTCTGCAGCTTCGGTGATTGTCCCTTCATACGCTGAGGACTGTATAACCAAACTTGGTCACCATCCTTGAAGCTCACTTCACTTGCCTTGGCATCATACTTGCACTGCATCACCTCTCCTGAGAACTTAAGGGCTCCTCGCACTTGAAGGTGTACCTCAGCCAGCCTTTCCTGAAGATGTCTCACATAGCCGGTGGTGTCTGTAGGCAGCTCTTCACCAGGTGGTCTTCCCACCAACAAGTCGACTGGTAAGCATAACTCATGGCCCAACATCAGTTTTGCAGGAGTGTAGCCGTTAGACTCATGGGATGCAGACCGATATGCCATCAGCAACGCAGGTAATTTCTGGTCTCATTCTGTTTGTCCATCATTGCAGTACTTGGCCAGTTTTTGTCCCAGGGTCCAATTGAATTTCTCCACCATCACATCTGACTGTAGCCTTAGTGGGGTCGTCCTGGTCTTCTTGATCCCCAATAACTTGCAGCATTCACAGAACACAGCAGACTTGAAGTTTCTACCCTAGTCTGAATGTAGCTCTTGTGTCATCCCAAAACAACAGAAAAACTGATCAACCAACACCTGAGCAACAGTCGCAGCCTCTTGATCAGGGATAGCATAGGCTTCTGGCCACTTTGTGACGTAGTCCATGGCAAATCGGTAGAGAGGTGGCCTGCAGTCTTAACGGACCCAAGTTCGAATCCCGGCTGGGGCAGGGAACAGTTTAAGAATTTGAATTTCATTGAATCAGGCTTTACTGATCTACCAGAAGACCCGCCAACATGTCGTAAAAATACCTCCGCTAATACCAATATACCAGTCCTGTATGAGACAGCCCTAGCATGTATTCAATATGGACGGTGAGTGTTAGCGCCGAAGTGGTGACATGTAGAGGTGTTGGTATGTAGGAGGACTGCTGGGCCTTGAGAGCAGGCTGTGAAGCCTATGCCCAGAGTTGGACACATAAATATATATACTGTATATATATATATATATATATATATATCTATATATATATATATATATATATATATATATATATATATATATATATACTGGTTTCCTCTTTCAGTGACTGGCAAAGGTCCAGCAATGTCCACCACAACTCTTTCCATTGGTGCACCCACTTGCTACAGCTGGAGAAGGGCGCAATCACGTTTATTTGGTCCCTTCTTGGCACAGCACACATCACAGGCCCAATACCACTCTTCAACATCCTGATGCATGCCAATCCAGTAGAGCCTCTGTTGCAGCCGGCTTAGAGTTTTCTTCACTCCCAGGTGCCCACTAGTGATCTGGTTATGGGACTCATCCAAGATCTCGGACCTCATCATCTTCGGAACCACCAGTTGCCAATACTTGCTGAGGCCATTGGGTGTCTCCCACTGACGCTCCAGTAGTTCATCATTCAAACGAAGAAGGTCCCACTGACTCCAGTAGCTCTTGGTTGCAGGGCTTAACCTGGAAACCTCTTCCCATGCTGGTCACACTGTACTCTGCTGCAGCCACTCTAGCACTGGTCATAAATCTGCATCCTCCATCTGCATCCTCTTCAGGTCTTCATCTGATGCTGGCCCTGTCATTGCAGTACGGCTGCATTTCTTACCATGATCTTCCTTTCTACTACAGTGCCGGCACTCCGGATCACAAGGCCAATGACTCAGGCTGTCAGCATTGCCATGTACCCGCCAAGGATGGTGTTGCACCTCATAATTGTGCTGGTCTAGCTTCCTGAGCCAACGTGCCAGTTGTCCTTCCGGATTCTTTAGCATTTTCAGCCACTTGAGTGCTGCATGGTCTGTCCTGATGATGAAGTTTGACCCATACAAGTAGGGGTGGAAGAAATCAAGGCTCTTCATCACTGCCAAGAGCTCCTTACGGATCACACAGTAGTTCCGCTCTGGTGGGATGAGATTCGTGTTGTAATACGCAACCACATACTCCTCGTCATCCTTCTTCTGTGACAAGGCTCCACCAATACCATGGTCACTAGCATCACAATCCAAGGTAAATGGCTGATTCTGGTCTGGGTATGGCAATACTGGAGAGCTTGCCAATGCATGTTTGAGTTTGTTGAAGGCTTTCTGAGTCTCTGCTGTCCATGCAAACTTCTGCATTTTCCCCAACAGGTTGTGAAGAGGTGCAGCTATCGTTGCAAAGTCTTTGACAAAACACCGAAGTAGGTGCACAAGCCCAGGAAACTCCCTAGCTTCCTCGCATAAGTTGGAACTGATCATTTTTCCACAGCTGCCACGTTCTCTGGGTCAGTACGGACGCCACTCTTACCTACAATGTGTCCCAGGTACTTTACTTCCTTCTGAAACAAGCGGCATTTCTTGGGGCTCAGCTTGAGCTGTGCTGCGCGGATCCTGTTCAACACCTCTGACAACCAGTCCAGTTCTTGGTCGAAAGTCCGTCCAAACACAGTTACATCGTCCAGGTAGATCAGAGCCGTCTGCCAGTGCAGGCCTTCAAGTACGTGGTCCATGAGGCGTTCAAAAGTGGCTGGGGCATTGCACAGGCCAAATGGCATCATTTTAAACTGCCATAAACCCCACCCGTATGAAAAAGCTGTCTTCTCTTTGTCCTTCTCTGCAACCTTGACCTGATGGTATCCTGCCTTCATGTCTAGGGTGGGGAACCACTTAGCACCTGACAGAGCATCCAGGGTGTCATCAGGTCTTGGCAAGGGGTATGCATCCTTCACTGTCACTTCATTCAGGGCTCGATAGTCTATACAGCACCTTACTGAGTCATCGTTTTTCCTCACCAGAACCACTGCTGATGCCTAAGGATTACTGGACTTTTCTGTTACCCCTTGACTATGGAGATTCTCCATCACCTTCTCCATTTCTTGCCATTGGGCTGGCGCCATCCTCCATGCTGGCTGTTTAATTGGGTGGTGATCCGCGGTGTCTATACTATGCTCCACCAGCTCAGTGCACCTCAACTCTACATCTCTCGTGGAAAAGATGTCAACATATTCCGTCAGCAGCTGCCTCAACTTTAGCACTTGTGAACCATCCAAGCATTGACAACTCCTTGAGAAGAGGTCTTGTAGGTGGTCTAGCATGTACCCGTCTTCCTTGACTATGCTACTTTTACAGGCCTTCCTCCGATGCCACTCAGGGTCCATGGCCTGGCACAGTCCCACAATTTCTCCCTTGTTGATCTTCTGTGGCTCATGGGAGAAATTGGCCACCACAACCAGCACTTCATCTGCACCCGTTTCCACCAGCATTCTCCCCACCATCACCCTGGCCTTCGTCTTGCACCATACATTAGGCTCCACTACCCCTACACAGCTGTCAAAAGAGCCACTTACCTTACACTGGAGCAACAATTCTGATTTTGGGGGTATCACTGTAGTACGGAGCGCCCTCGCTTCACCACCAGAACTGGTTCATTTCACTGCTGTGACGGGAACTGACCTTCCCCGAACCTTCTTCTTCATGGACCAGAAGTCCAGCTCACATCTCATGGACATAAGGGAGTCCAGACGAAGAAGGCAAGGATCCTCCATGTCAGCCATGTAGACTGGTAGAGTAGCCTCTTGCCCTGCCACTTCAATCCGGACATCCAGGGGTCCCCTCAGTTCCGCACAGTGCCCAGTTATGCCACACAGTCACTCTGATGACTCAGGCAGATATTGATGATGTAACACATCAGACCTCATAAAAGTCTGCTTTGTGGCCGAATCAATAACCAGGGAACACTCCTTTCCATCTATCCTTCCGTCTATTTGCACACTATCAATTGCCATCCTCTTGCATTTTCTCGGTGGTGGGTCTACTTGGGAAGGGCTGGCTGGTGGTTGCCCCTTCACACCAGCCTCCACTAGTTTCACGCTTCTTTCTGGTTTTCTGCAATCTTCTTCTTGTCATCCTTTTTCTTCTTCTTCGGACACTCGGAAATGAAGTGTCCCACCTCACTACATGTCCAACATGCTTCTGTTACAGCTAAAGATTTCCTTGCACTGCTCTGTTCTTTGTGGCCGAATCAATAACCAGGGAACACTCCTTTCCATCTATCCTTCCATCTATTTGCACACTATCAATTGCCATCCTCTTGCATTTTCTCGGTGGTGGGTCTACTTGGGAAGGGCTGGCTGGTGGTTGCCCCTTCACACCAGCCTCCACTAGTTTCATGCTTCTTTCTGGTTTTCTGCAATCTTCTTCTTGTCATCCTTTTTCTTCTGCTTCGGACACTCGGAAATGAAGTGTCCCACCTCACTACATGTCCAACATGCTTCTGTTACAGCTAAAGATTTCCTTGCACTGCTCTGTTCTTGTTCCTTCTTCCATTTGTGACAATCTTCCTTCTTGGTGCCCCAACTTTCCACAGAACCAGCAGCCTCCTCTGGTCTTCTCCTGTTCCCTCTTCTACTTGTAGCAGTCCTCTTTTCTGTGTCCTGGTTTTTCGCAGTACCAGCAACTTCCCTCAAATTTTTCCCTTTCACATACCTGCCCCTTTCTTGCCTTGAATCCTGCACTACAACCTGCCTGAAAGGTGGATGTACTGGACCTGACGTAGGACTCAAATTCTAGAGCCCTGGCTTGTGCTTCTTGCATGCTTCTTGGTTGTGCCTGCTTCTCTTGCACTTTCAACTCTGCACTATCAAGAGCTTCGATGAACTGGTCCCTCAGTAGAATAACCAACAGATTAGGTGCTGCTTCAGGGTACGCCTTGTACGCCATACTCTCCAGGTCATGAGCAAGCTGCTGTAGGGATTCTCCTCGAGCCCGTACACAGCTCCAGAATCTTGCTCCGTAAACCTCAGTCTGGTACATGGTTCCATATCTGTGCTCCAGCACTTCTGCTAGGGACTGATAACTGTTCCTCTCCATGACCGACATCTGGCCCAGAATTTCCATTGTGGCACTCTTAAGGCTAGTAGCAAGCTGCACTGCTCTCTGCCTATCATCCCAACCATTCTGGTCCACAAGTAACTGAAACTGTGCACGGTAAGTTTCCCAAGATACTCTACCATCAAATTCCTGAGGTTTCCTTTTATTTGGACCCCCATTATAGCCATGCACTTCCCTAGTTTGGGACCTAAAAACTGGGGCATCATAATTAAGGCCAGGACTTAAAACTTCTGCATTCTGATTATTCAACCCCGTAATGCTACCTTTAGATGCCTGGGATCCGTCAAAATTCACCATACACTGTCCATCCCCTTCATATGCTCTCTGTACACTAACCTGGGGCTCTGCAGTGCAATATTTCTCTACAGAATCCATATTCTCACTAATTATCTTCTAATGATCGACTACATGCTTCAACTGGCTATCTACATGCTGTCTGCACTCTATCACAATTCCCTCACTAATTTTTAGCTAGTTGTCTACATGCTGTTTGCACTCCATCACTCTTTCCTCACTAACTGTCTTCAGCTGTTTGTCTACGTGCTGTTTACACTCTGTCACATTACTGCTCACCTCATACTTGCTGCTCTAGTTTGGCATCTACTGCCTCCTTAACCCACCCCGTCCTGACCGATTTTCCACCAATGACTCCCGCCAGTCCTGACCAATTTTGGAAAAAAAATAAATTTTTGGCTCAAATCTCCACTTTTGGTGAGAAATATTGAAAATTCATAGACAAATCGCTCACCTGAAGTTTAAAATATTCGATACAGGTAGCAGTACTACTTACCTTACTGGGTTTTCTATCAGGCTGGCTCCAAAGAAAACGAGTTCTATGGGAGGGTAACTATTCCACACCATTCATAAACGGTATTTATTTATTTATTTGGTATGAATTTATATGTAGTATGAGAGTATTCTGGTTTTCAAACAGTAATATAGGCAATATAAGCATTGTTTCACTCACCAACACATCAACATACTTGACCTTTTTGGTGACATTACCTGATCATCATTTCTGACTGTTTCTTGCTCTAATGCTAAGTAAACTTGTCCTCCACACTGTCATCGATTGGAGAATCACTCTGGCCCTGAATGTCTTTATTGGCCAGGTCACTGGTAACAGGTGAATTGCAGAGACAATGGCGTCTGGGGGGGAAGGTCATGCGGGGTAAGGCATTGTCTCTGCCTGGCATATTGTAGAGGAAGGTGTCCCGTGTATACATACCAAAAATCATGAGCAGAAATTGAAAATTATGCAAATTATGAACCTTGCTATTGTGCAACATACTGGTACGTCGATGGGTCTAGGTGTGACAAAACTTTGCGACGTACTTATATATAGATGGGACGCCTTGGGTTAAGCTGTTGCTGTTCTTCCTTGATTTCCCCCATGAATGTATCTGGCTGTCCTTGCACCCTCAGCTGTACTTCCCTCTGTTGCTCCCGTAATGCCTCTTTAAGTTGTTCTAATCGTTCTTTCCGTTCTTCATTCTGTGCCTGCAATTGTTCTTTGATTTCTTACTCCTGTGCCTGTAATTGTTCTTCGAGCTTTTTCTGTCCTTCGTTCTGTGCTTGTAGTTGTTCTTTGACTTTGTTTCTGAGCTTTTTCAGTTCTTCACTCTGTGCCTGTAATTGTTCTTTGAGTTCTTTCTTCTCTGCCTGCAATTGTTCTTGTAACAGTTCTTTAAATTTGTTTCTGAGCTCTTTATTTTGTGCTGTATTAGTTTCATGACTGTCGCCAGGGAAATTTCCTCCTCCTGCCCAGCTCGAGATCTTGTCTTCACACCTTCTGCTTCCATTTCGAAGGTTAGACTCACTGCAGCCCTAAACAATCCTACACTCCTGACACCAGTGTTATGTCCTCACCCCACACTGCCACAGGCTCCAACAGCAGTAGTACAGAACAGGAAGGACGTTGCCCAGTGAGTTGTTCTTCCTATGGTCAGCCTTTAGGTGCACAGTACACAAGATCAGCTGAGGCAAAAAAAAAAAACACTGGCTCCTTAGAGTTCACTGTCTTTATTATTCAAATAATTCCACTTAATGCCTTCCAACTTCACTGTTCCCACAAGCACTGGAGCTATACTTGCTTTACTAATTGTTATTACACTTAATGCTTAACAACACTTAACAGTTATTACACTTAACCCACTGCATGCCAGCTATTTTTAGCCCTCTGGGTCACCCCAGTGCCAGCCATTTTTTCAACCTTTTTTTTTTTTTTTTTTTGGCCAAAATGATAGATTTTGATGTGGAAACAACAAATTTCGCCATTAAAATGCTCACCGAGGCTTGAAAGTGAGTTTTATTGAGTCCTGCATACTCGTGTACAGGTATAGCCGCTCTCTCACACTCACCATGTACATGAGAGAAAGCTGTTTTCTATGTAAGGTATACTCAGGTATTTATGCTGGGAAGGTATAGCAGTGTTCAGTACACTTTTCTGATCATGTATTACTTCAGCATCTATTACAATTTGCGTGTCTTTCTCACTGTGAATGCATTATCTTACACTTCCTTGAAGATAGGTACAACCTGACTTCATTACGTACAGTCCTGGCACTTACAAGAAGGTATTTACAACTTGACTTCACTATGTAGTCCTTACACTTGCAAGAAAATATTTACAACTTACACTTACATGAAAATATTTACAAAATGTCTTCACTATGTACAGCACTGGGTGAGGCACACAGGCAGAGTGAGGCAGAGCGAGTGTGAGGGGGGAAGCGAGTGAGTGTATGGCCTTGACAGCCTGAGGGATGGTAGAGGAGGAGTTACCTTACATGCCTGCCAATTTTTACCCGCTAATGTTGAAAAATGAGGTCACAGTGAAGCTTTTTATTTTAAACCATTTTAAAATGACACTGGCACTGGCCACGGCATTATGTCAGAACGTTTTAAAACGGCACTGACATGTGGCGGGTTAATGCTTGGCACTTCACTGTTTTTTCAAGTTCAAATGATATACAAACATCAGTAATCCGTCACTGTTTGCCACTGTTTTCACAAGTACCAAAAATATACAATCTTCATTGGCACTGACCCTGCACTACATTCAAACTGAACCAAAACCGACTGCACTTCACTCAAACTGACCTGAAAACCAACTAAACTTGTAATAATCTCTACCCCATCTTCTATAAGCTTGCATTGTTCTAGAAAGACCAATTTCTCAAACATTCTCGGACGTGCTGGTCTTGCATCAGCCCCTAGTAACAACAGCTACCAACTAGGAGACATCAAAACATGCCAAAGTCTTCTTACATTACTTAACACTTTAAATAATTTACCATATGAACTTAAATAACATAATTTAACAAACAATCATTTAAATAAAACATTTTAAAGGAAAAAACCAAAAAAATTAATGAATAACTTATGAAACAACTACGCTTACAAATACTAGGCAAACTGGCAACTCTGACTCATACTGATACCAGAACTAACTACCGTAAACTTCAGAAAACGTCGAGAAAGATCTCAGCTACCTAATTGGTAAATCCCCTTTCATAACAGTACCTTTCACTTAGTGAGGCCCAACCTTGGAACTAAAAGTCCTGGCAGGATTCTGATTGCATGGCCGTGCAGGGGGAGGATGAGGCTCTTTGGTCTCCTGCAGTTATATCTCCGTGGCCAACCACTGCAGAGTTCTGTGGGGGAAGAAATGAGTCAATTTTTTTTTGCCAAAAATCATGGTCTTTTTACTTGTTGCCTAAAGGGCACCTAAATATGGAGGGATCTGCATGAAATTTGGTAGGCTGGTACCCTTATCATCCATCATCACACAAACATCCCCCAAAATGAAATCAGAATTAGTTTGATGGCAAAAAAAAGGAAGTATGTAAACCCAACTTTAGGAGGCCCTGAAAATTTTTACTATTGTTTCGTGTTTGACCAAATATTTCAGCCAAAGCCCACTCTAAGACCATACAATTGACTCTAAATAAAGATTAAGCCTTTTTCTAATAAAAAACAATGAGTTTTTTGTTTTTACCTTAGGTTGAGCAGTTGTGGCAGGTGATGATGTAGTGGCAGGGACATGTGTACCTGTGGCACCCCCACAGGTGACCCTGGACTTCACATTAGAGGCCCTGGGGCACATGTAACACCTCATGCACTTCCTGGGGCCTCATTGTTGAACAGGTGCAGGCTCTTCTGGGGCATAATCAGATACCAGACCATGCACCGACTCATACGGGGCGTCAGAGGAGTTTCTTGACAGCGTAAGTGAGAGCCGAGTCACCCCAGTCCAGCCGCCTGCGATGCTGCCACTTTCCACTTGTGACTCCTCCTCCTCTCTCACATCCCAGCTCTTGTGAATAATTGCTCTTGTTGTTTGGGTCTCACAGTCGCTGCCGCTATCATTGGGGAACAATATGGACGTATGTGATCATTACTGACCCCCCTGCGTAACATTGTTGAAATCTGAAAAGTGAGGAAAGAGCAAAAGTCAGTAATAGGCATGCTGAGACAAAATGTGGCAACACTGTAGTGAGCTCCATATTCCATTATCACCCAGCAGGCCTCTCTTGTGTTGCCACGTAGTAATGGAACTGTGGCTCTATTACATACGGTTATAGGGATGAATATGTCAAGGTATATGCAAGTGAGGATTTAGTACAAACTTGGTACCGTGGTACCTACCTGGTGACCAGTACAGGTTGTTGCGCGTGACTAGTGGAGAGCACGGCAGCACACACCCACCACCCATCGCCCTGCAAGGCATACTGATGCTGCGACGATTGAGATGCCGCCTAGCCAACTCATCAGGCAAGTTATCGTGAAAAAACGTGTTTTACGCATGCGCTCAAGCACCATTTGGGACAATGATACCTGAGCAGGGTTTGTCCCTCCTCCTCTTTCTACCACCTTAGCCACTCCACTCTCCTTCCAGGCCCCTCTCCTCTCCTTTTGTCTCCATCACTATCCTTGCTTTTTCCTATTTCGCTTTTCTTCGACTTCGTCTCTCTCTCTCTCTCTCTCTCTCTCTCTCTCTCTCTCTCTCTCTCCCAGCTACAGCCACACGATTTCATAAAATTTTTGTTAGATGTCTCTTAGTATGAAGATTAATAACAAAATAGCGGTGGTGGATGGGGACGTCTTCACGTGGTGACACTGATATGAGTGGGCGCTACCATCCAAGTGGGGGATGATGGACTGCAGGAAAAGGGTAATTTAGTCTTATGTCGACCCGGCTCACGTTCATATGAACCTGGGTTAGTTACTATTAATACTACCACTACTGCTACAACTACTGTTACAACTAGTACAACTACTACTGCTGCTAGTACTGCTTCTACTATTTTGACTACTACCACTACTACTACAACTACTACTATTCCTACTACTACTATTGCCCGTAAGAGTTTACATTCAAGGATAGCTGAGACGTTACTGCACATATAATGCAACTCAGGGGATGATCGAGTCTGGTCACCCTCGCCTGTCAGATCTGAGGAGTCTAGTATGGGTCTGTGTGTGTGTGTGTGTGTTCTTACCTTACCTAATTGTTCTTACCTAATTGTATCTTTACAGGAATGAGTCAAGCTCGTACTGTCCCGTGTCTTAAACCATATTTATCGTACATATCCTTAAATTTGTGAATTGTTTTGGCACACACTATTTCATTCGGTAGTGCATTCCATTGATCAATTGCTCTGTTTGGGAAACTGAATTTCCTTACGTCTTTATCACCTCTCTTCTTATGCAGTTTTTTGCAGTGTCCTCTTCCTGATGCTTCTCCATATGTTAAGTAATCATTTATGTCTATTTTCTCCTTTCCTGATATGCATTTATATAGCATTATCATGTCACCTCTTTTCCTTCTCTCCTGTAGTGTTGGTAGATTCAGTTTATTTAGTCTTTCTTCGTAGCTTAGGTCCCTTAAGCTTGGTATCCATCTTGTAGCGGCCCTTTGAACTTTTTCAATCTTGTCTATGTGCTCTTTGAGATGAGGACTCCAGACTACTGATGCATATTCCAGGGATGGTCTAATGAATGATGTTATTATCCTTCTTAGCATGTCTTCATTTATGTATGTGAATGCTATTCTCATATTTGCAAGCAGTGTATACATGTTCCGTACCTTCTCGCTGATGTGGTCAGCCGGAGATAGTCTGTTATTGATAATCACACCTAGGTCTTTCTCTCTTTCTGATGTATATAGGGTTTTATTTCCTAACTTATAATCCCAATCAGGTCTTTCTCCACTTTTACCAAACTTGATTACATGACACTTGTCCACATTGAATTCTGTTTGCCATGTACTACTCCATTCATGAAGTTTATTTAATTCTTCTTGTAGCTCTTTACAAGAGTCTGTGTTAGTAATTCTCCTTTGTATTTTTGCATCATCTGCAAACATATTCAGATAGCTCTCATTTCCAGTGTTACTGTTTATATCATTTATATACACTAAAAACATGATTGGTGCCAGCACTGAACCCTGTGGTACTCCACTAGTCACTTCTTTCCATGATGAGTAGTTTCCTCTTAGTACTGTCCTCATTTCTCTTTTTATGAGAAAGTCTTGCATCCAACAAAACAGTTTGCCTCGAATTCCTCCTTGATGGTACAGTTTCCATAAAAGTCTTTGGTGTGGTACTGTGTCAAAAGCTTTCATGAAATCTAAATAGATACTGTCCACCCATCCTTCTCTTTCCTGTACTGTGTTTCTTACTCTGTCATAGTAGCTTAACAGATTAGTAACACATGATTTTCCTTTTCTGAAACCAAACTGTCTTTCTGTTATCATACTGTGTTCTTCTAGATGATTTACCCAAGCTTTTCTTATAAGTTTTTCTAATACCTTGCTTACAACACTGGTCAGTGATACTGGTCGGTAGTTGAGTGGATTTTGTCTATTTCCTTTCTTGAATAAGGGGACAATATTTGCTTTTTTCCAAATATCTGGTAGTTTACCTTGACTCAAGGATTTCTTGAAAATTAAAAATAATGGTTTACATAACTCCTTTGCACATTCTCGTAATACCCAACATGAAATTTCATCAGGACCACTTGCTTTTCCTCTGTCTAATCTACTTAACTCCTCCTGTGTGTGTGTGTGTGTGTATGTGTGTGTGTGTGTGTGTGCTAACTGTTTAGCATTTATGCCTATAAACCCGTACATGTATTTACCTACACGACATAAAAACAATTAAAATTGGCCTTCCAAATTAACCACAAACCAAATCAGTAAGTAAAAAGAAGATGATGATGTACATGATCCATCTTATCTCTTTTTCAACTTCGTTTCTCAGGATTAATGCAACGGACTTGATCAATCGAAAGAGGTTCCCGCCACCAGATTTCAATGCAAATTGTATTGGAGATGAAAAAAAAAAACATTGATTTAATACCCGCACAGAGCGGAAAAAATTGAGGCACCCTGGAAGTTTCATTTTCTTCCTAATTTTTTTTTTTATCCCTCCAAGCTGTCGTCTTTGAGCTAATTTCCACTCTTCCTCATTGATCCTTGACCTACTGGCCTTTTCGATCTGATGATGTTCCCATCTGGCTTTTCACTATGTTATCAGCAGTGAATCAACACACCTGCCGAGATTCGTGTCCCAGCGTGGAAATTTATTATTCTGTGGGTTGGCACTGCCCCACACCACTAATACACACCACGAACTCCCGATGCCTTCCATACCCCTGGTGAAGGCTGTAGTGCTTGTGTTGTTTGCAACGTTCCTGTATCACCATACCACTCACGCACGAGCATGGACATATGCACATACACCGCACCTATATCACCTCAGCACGCCCACACACAAGCAAACATGCACACATGCACATACACAGTGGGAGTCAAAGATAGCAGACATGCGACGTCGGCGCTCCGTACCGAGCCAGCACGGCCATTGGCATTACCTAAATTAGTATCTTTATATGAGTCAAGCTCTGTACCAGGTTAGACAAAATGATTTTTCATTATTAATAGAAAAAAAATAATAAGAAGTTTAAACAAGACTTGTTCAAACAGAAAAGAGAACCGAGAGGCAAAAGAATGCGCTCAGTCAGCTGAGATTTGTTTAGACTACAGCTGCACGGGGAATGTAAGTACATGTACTCTGTGCTTTTAGTATTGCAAAATGGACACATACTTTAGTGAAGCAAATTTGGAAAAGAAGAGGGATAAAGGTAGAAAGCAAGATGATGATTTCTACCAAGAACTGGTTGAAGTGGAGACTCACAATAGACTGGTGGAACGTGTACACAAACGAGAAATGACTTTCAAAAATGAAATTGATGAAATAAAGAAGCAGATGCACTTGCAAAAGGAAGAAATAGAAAAACTAGGAAGGGAGGCCAACAAGAAAGACACAACCATCAGTGAACTAACAGTGGAATTGAGTACACTTAGGAAGAAAATAAGTGAAATGGCAAGTACAGTACTCAATCACGAGAGTGTTATGGAAGAGTTTAAATCTATAGTAATCACTGGTATAGAAGAGGAAGAAGTAAAAAACAAGAACACAAGAGACAAAAAGGAGATGGCAAATGTAATGAGCTTACTGAAAGAAGTATCAGAGGAAATCTGTAGTAAAGACATAGAGGAACACAAAAGGTTAGGGAAATACGAGAAAAGCAAGACAAGACCTCTAAAGGTGACTTTCCAGAGTGTAAACACTGTGGAGCAAAGAATCTTATGGAAAAAGAGGAGTTCAAAAATGTATGGATAAAAAGATGCCTAACACAAGAGGAACTGGAATTACTGAAAGAGAAGAGGGAGGAAGCAAAAACAAAAAATGAGGGAAGATCAGAAGAGAAGAACAATTTTTTTTACAAAGTAATAGGATTGCAGGTACGAAAGTGATACACAAACAGGAGGGAATAAAAAGGAGGAAGGTAGCAGAACCATGTCATGACAAGTATATAAACAAGATGATGAAGTTGATGTACTCAAATGTGGATGGAATGGTATCTAAATTACTAGAGATGAATGATTATGTCAGAGAAAATGAACCACAAATAATATGCCTAACTGAAACAAAATTAACACCAAGGATATCCAATGACATATTAAACTTAGAGGAATACAATATATGGAGAAGAGACAGAAATTTAAAAAAAGGATGAGGAATTATAATATTAACTAAGAAAAATCTAAAAGTCAATGAAATAAAACTAGATATACCATTACAAGTAGAACTGATTGCAGTAGAGATCAACACATCTGAAGGGAAGGTAATTGTAGCCAATTTGTACATGCCACCCAGATCAAACACATGGGAAAGAGACGAATATGAGGACCTGACAGAGAGTATAATTCAGAGTTTAAGATCATTACTACATAAAATGGAAGAGAAATCGGAAAGAATTATACTAACTGGAGATTTTAATACAAATATAAATTGGAATACTCTAGATATAATTAGCCAAGAAAGCTGCTGGGACCAAAAGCTCCTGGATCTCGTGCAAGAGTTTTTCCTAACGCAACATGTGAGGGAAACCGCCAGAAAAAGAGGACTCGATGTACCTTCAGTGCTAGATCTAATATTTACTAGGCAAGAAAATTATATTGACAGTTTAATATATCACCCTCCACTCGGCAAAAGCGATCATGCAGTACTAAATTACAATTTTAGGATGGCATATGACATAGTTAACAGCAATGAAAGTTACAAAAAGAGCCTAAACTGTAAAAAGGGAAATTATCAAGACCTAAAGAAGTATTTCTTAGAAGTTGATTGGGAAAATGAGCTTAGAGGACAAGATTTAAATGCTGTATATAAAAAATTCTGTGAATTTTATGAAATAAGAGTCCAGAAGTACTGTTATGAATCCATATTATAATTACAAATCATAATAGATAGATAGATAAATAGGTAGATAAACGGAGCTCCACGCAAGCCTGGGAAAGGGAAATGATCTTGCAAGTTAACTGAGGAAATGTTGACCATACACAGGAAGTAGCAAGTCAGGGGATGATATAGGTAGTGTGTCAGCGAGATAGCATACGAACAAAGCCTAGTGACCATACACACACATAGACACATAATCACACACACATTTTTGGAACTTTCCAACCACAGTGTAACACACGTGACACGACCCCTGCTTCACCAGAATTTAGGAAGCAGAGCTCAAAAGGAGGCTAGCATTAGAACCGACAGGTAGTGGAGAGAGTGAAACAAGAAGAGGAGCCCAACTAGACTTACTTATTGTATTGTCTCTGTAAGACATACCCTGCTCAACTTAGAGTTTCTCTCAAGATAATAAATTAAGATCAACTCACTGTATTTATCTTTAATTCCTATTACAAGAATCGAGAGTGACAGTACATCCCACAGCACAAAGAAGCAGATAAGAAAATACAGAAATGGTTCAATACAGAATGTAAAAAATCAAAAGAAAGAAGAGATTTGTTGTGGAATAGATACAGAAGACACAATAGTGAAAGGGCGTATAATAATTACAAACAGGCAAGAAACGATTATACAAGAATAAGGAGGGAAGCCCGAAAACAGTTTGAGGAGGATATAATAAATAAAAGTAGTGATCAACCAAAGCTGTTTTACAGCTACATCAGAAGCAAAACCAAAGTAAAAGATATAGTACAATCCATTACGGACGAGGGAAACACTTATATGCAAGAGAAAGATATTTGTGAAGCACTAAATAAGAATTTCCAATTAGTTTTTACAGAGGAAAAAAGTTTTGAGAGCTACTATGTGGAACATGCATGTCCACACATACCACCAGATATACAAATAGCAGAAAAAGTAATACAGGAAGAGTTAAGTAAATTAGACAAAGGAAAAGCATGTGGTCCTGATGATATTTCATGTTGGGTACTACGAGAATGTGCAAAGGAGTTAAGTAAACCATTATTTTTAATTTTCAAGAAATCATTGAGTCAAAGTAAACTACATGATATTTGGAAGAAAGCAAATATTGTCCCCTTATTCAAGAAAGGAAATAGACAAAATCCTCTCAACTACCGACCAGTATCACTGACCAGTGTTGTAAGCAAGATATTAGAAAAGCTTATAAGAAAAGCTTGGGTAAATCATCTAGAAGAACACAATATGATAACAGAAAGACAGTTTGGTTTCAGAAAAGGAAAATCATGTGTTACTAATCTGTTGAGCTACTATGACAGAGTAACAAACACAATACAGGAAAGAGAAGGATGGATGGACAGTATCTATTTAGATTTCAAGACAGCTTTTGACACAGTACCACACCAAAGACTTTTCTGGAAACTGTACCATCAAGGAGGAATTCGAGGCAAACTGTTTTGTTGGATGCAAGATTTTCTCATAAAAAGAGAAATGAGAACAGTACTAAGAGGAAACTACTCATCATGGAAAGAAGTGACTAGTGGAGTACCACAGGGTTCAGTGCTAGCAACAATCATGTTTTTAGTGTATATAAATGATATAAACAGTAACACTGGAAATGAGAGCTATCTGAATATGTTTGCAGATGATGCAAAAATACAAAGGAGAATTACTAACACAGACTCTTGTAAAGAGCTACAAGAAGAATTAAATAAACTTCATGAATGGAGTAGTACATGGCAAATGGAATTCAATGTGGACAAGTGTCATGTAATCAAGTTTGGTAAAAGTGGAGAAAGACCTGATTGGGATTATAAGTTAGGAAATAAAACTTTATACACATCAGAAAAAGAGAAGGACCTAGGTGTGATTATCAATAACAGACTATCTCCGGCTGACCACATCAGCGAGAAGGTACGGAACATGTATACACTGCTTGCAAATATGAGAATAGCATTCACATACATAAATGAAAACATGCTAAGAAAGATAATAACATCATTCATTAGACCAACCCTGGAATATGCATCAGTAGTCTGGAGTCCTCATCTTAAAAAATACAGACTGTCTATCTATCTATATACCTAGGCTGCTTCCCTCAAGGAAAGGGAGGTAGCCGAGACAGGACGACTCACTCTCCATTTACTCATCCATTCAAACACATTCATTCGCATCTTAGCCCCAAAGGGGAGAACGGACAGATCCTCACCGCATCACACCGCACAAGGGTCAACTGCGCAATGCAAGCAGTGACATCCACAGCAGGGCCCGACAGCAGAACTGGTTTACCCCTGCCACATCATAACAGACCCATCCCCTTACCCGCACCTGACCTGACTAGCTGATCAGACCAAATGCGGGAGAATATCCCCTCAGGGCTGCGTCATCACTTATTCATTCACAATTTCTCTCCATTTATTTCTGTCACGCACAGCCACTCTTCCTTGCTCAACAGACATCCCTCTCGCATCCAGCGCTCTCTTCACACTGTCCATCCATCCTATTCGTGGTCTTCCTCTCAGTCTTACACCTCTCACATCAGATCTAGTTATCTTTTTCACCAATCGCTCATTATCCATTCTTTCCATATGCCCAAACCATTGCAACACCCTCTGCTCAACTCTACCAGCCATCTCCCGAACAACTCCAGTTCTCCTTCGCACTTCATCATTTCGCACTCGATCCATACGCGTCACTCCACACATACTCCTCAGACATCTCATCTCCATTACATTCAAACTTTTCCTCTCTGCTACACCCATATTCCATGTTTCAGCCCCATATAACGCAGTCGGTACCACAACACCCTCATACAGCCTTCTCTTTACATCCATTCTAAGCGAACGACATTTAAACACTTTTTTCATTCCTCCCAGCACCTTTCCTACTTCATTAATTCTAAACTTCACTTCTGCATCTATTCTTCCATCCACAGCAACATGTGACCCTAGATATTTAAAACAATCTACCTCCTCAAGCAACTCACCATTCAAAACTATATTCATCCCCCTACCATCTATCAACCTCGTACACTTCATCACTTTACTCTTATTCTCATTTACTTTCAATTTCCTCCTTTCACACACCCTTCCAAACTCCTCTACCAACTGTCTCAATTTCTCCTCTGAATCAGTCACCAATGCAGTATCATCTGCAAACAGCAGTTGCTTCAGATTCCACTCTCCTCCATCAACATTTACCAGACTCAGACCACCTAAAACTCTTGCATTCACCTCCCTTACAACACCATCCATGTAAATATTAAACAACCAAGGCGACATCACACATCCCTGTCGCAGCCCCACTCTCACGGGAAACCAATCACTCACAGCATTTCCCACTCTTACACACGCTCTACTATTTACATAAAAACTTTTCACCCCTTTTAGTAACCTACCATCAAGTCCATACAATCTTAAAACAGTCCACAAAGCCTCCCTATCAATTCTATCATACGCTTTCTCTAAATCCATAAATGCCCAAAACACATCCTTGCCTTTCGCTAAATACTTTTCACACACTTGTCTCACAGCAAACACCTGATCAACGCATCCCCTCCCTCTCCTAAAGCCACACTGCTCATCACTAATCACTCCCTCTGTACCCTCTCTAACTCTCATAATTAACACTCTACCATACACTTTACCTACAACACTCAACAGACTTATACCCCTAAAGCTAGTACATTCATACTTATCACCCTTGCCTTTATACAACGGGACCACACAAGCACTTGCCCAGTCAATTGGCACCATACCTTTCTCAAAGCACACATTCAATAATCTTACTAACCAGTCAACAATAGTCACTCCACCACCCTTCAGGCATTCCACAGCACACCCATCCATACCTGCAGCTTTCCCTGTTTTCATCTCCTTTACTGCCTTCTCCACTTCCTCCTTCGTGATCAAAGAATCATTCAACTCTCCCAACACATTTATTCCTTGCACCCTTCTATCTGCCACAATCTCAGCCACGTTTTCCTCCTCTACATTTAACAATCTTTCAAAATACTCTGCCCATCTCTTCCTTACTGCATCCATCTCAATTAACATCCTTCCATCCTCTGCTTTTACTCGTTCTTCCTTCCCAGACTCTCCCTTTCGCACCCTTTTCACCTCCTTCCAAAACATTTTCTTATTCTGTTGAAAATTCTCTGTCAGCCGCCTACCCCACCTCTCATCTGCTGCCACTTTAGCATCACGCACAGCCCTTCTCGCTCTATTCCTCTTTTCCTTATACCTTTCATATGACATCTCATCCTTCCTCTGCAGCCACACTTCATATGCACGTCTCTTCTCAGCCACAGCCATACTTACTTCCTCGCACCACCATTCACTTCCTTTTCTTACACCACCACCCACACGTCTCACACCACACACCTCTTCTGCATGCTCCACCACAGCACTCTTAAACAACTGCCATTCCTCCTCCACGCTGCCATTTTCCCGATCTTTCACTGCGTTCCACTCATCTTTCAATTTCTCCTGATACTCTATCTTTTTCTCTCTTTTATCCAACTCACTCACTTTCAAAACCTCCCTGCCACACCTAACCCTCCTAGCTCTCACCCATCTCTTACCTACTCTTAACTTTCCCTCCACCAGGTAGTGGTCAGACATACCTCCATCCTCCCCTCTCAGAACTCTCACATCCAACAATCTTCCTATTACATTCCTAGACACAACCACATAGTCCATCAAGGCTCTATCAACAACCCTTCCACCCTCCTGTCTCACCCATGTATACTTATAAATATCTTTCTTCTCAAACAGCGTATTCCCAATCACCATCTCTCGCTCAACACACATCGCTATCATTCGTTCCCCATTTTCATTTCTTCCAGGCACACCATGCATACCAACTACGCCTTCAACTGCTACATTTCCCACTCTAGCATTCAGATCTCCCATCATTACCACATTCACATTCGCTCCAAAACTCTGGAGACACTCATCAACATCATTCCAGAAAGACTCCCTCTCTTGTTCATCCCTTTCACTACCAGGCCCATATGCACTCACAAACACCCACAACTCACGTTCAAATTTCGCTTTCACCCACATCAGTCTCGATGACACCTCCTTCCATTCAATCACACACTGCTGCACTTCCGGACTCACTAACAAGGCCACACCTTCCCTTGCCCTTCCTCTATCAACACCTGACAATCTTCCATTCACACTTCCAAACATATATTCCCCCTTCCCTTTCATCTTCGTTTCACTCAAAGCTAACACATCCAACTTTCTTCTCACAAACATTCTCCCAATCTCCTCCCTTTTAGCCTCAATTGTACTACATCCACGCACATTCATAGACCCAATCTTCAGGGTACGGGGATAACTCCATCCCCCGTCCCTTTCTCTGGCCTGTCTCTTTTTAGGAACTAAAAAAACAGAGGAGGGGGTCCCTAGTCCCCTCACCCCGCCCCTTTTAGTCGCCTTTTACGACACGCAGGGAATACGGTGGCAGTATTCTTCCTAACACAACCCGGCCGCAGAGTAGTAGCACCACCCCATAGTGCGGCCAAGTTGTGTCCCCCCCGCCACAGGGGGGAAATACAGACAAGATTGAAAAAGTTCAATGGGCCGCTACAAGATGGATACCAAGCTTAAGGGACCTAAGCTACGAAGAAAGACTAAATAAACTGAATCTACCAACACTACAGAAGAGAAGGAAAAGAGGTGACATGATAATGCTATATAAGTGCATATCAGGGAAGGAGAAAATAGACATAAATGATTACTTAACATATGGAGAAGCATCAGCAAGAGGACACTGCAAAAAACTGCATAAGAAGAGAGGTGATAAAGACGTAAGGAAATTCAGTTTCCCAAACAGAGCAATTGATCAATGGAATGCACTACCGAATGAAATAGTGTGTGCCAAAACAATTCACAAATTTAAGGATATGTACGATAAATATGGTTTAAGACACGGGACAGTACGAGCTTGACTCATTCCTGTAAAGTTACAATTAGGTAAGAACAGCACCTATATCACTTTAGCACATACGCACAAAATCAAGCACGTACAGACGCACAGAAACATATACAGATAAAACCCACCCATAGTGGGTCAAGCACGCATACAAGCACACACACTATCCTTTCATTACCTCAGCAAGCAGGCACACAAACACGCACACACACATCCACGTACAGCACACCGATAGGGGGGCACGCACGCATTCAAGCCCAAGCACTATTCCTTTATTACCTCAGCATGCAGGCATACAAGCACGCACGCACACAAGTACAAGCACACAGGCACGTAAAACGCACCCATAGGGGGGCACGCAAACATACAAACACACACACACACACACACACACACACACACACACACACACACACACACCAATTCATTACCTCAGTACGCATGCAAACAAGCATCCCTGCACGCAAGCACGCACGCACACATGCAAATACAGCGAACATATATCACCTCAGCACGCACTCGCAGTCGCACGCACTCATATTGGCGAGCAAGCCATCCCTATACCACCTAGTACGCTTGCACACACACACACACACACACACACACACACACACACACACACATACACATACACACGGACGCACGCGCGCACACACACACACACACACACACACACACACACACACACACACACACACACACACACGCACACACACACACACACACAAACGTACATCTCATAACCTTGAGCTAACTCATTCACTACCGAAAATGAATAATGAAAGAATCATTCTCACAAAATGAAAAAAAATCGCTTGACCTGTACCAAACATACAATAAAAAAAAAAAATAACGCGAAAAGATAGAACTTTGGTTAAAAAAGCAATGAAAACAAAATTGAGGATTAATATTAGGGAAATCCAGCCCTAACAGCAAAGTGAAGGGAATAGGGATGGAAGCAGCGGGAGAAGGAAGATATTTGGAGGAAAAAGGAAGAAAGTGAGAGAAATAGGGAGGAAAGTGAACGGAATTGGAAAGAAAGTGAGGGGGGGGGGGCTGGGAAGCAAGTGAGGGGAATAGGAAAGATAATGCTGTGAATAGGTAGTAAAGTGAGGGGAGGAAAGTAATACGCAAGGAGAAGAAAGTGAAAGGAAGAAAGTCAGAGGAATAAGGAAGAGGGTAAAGGGGGCAGTGAAGAGAGAGAGGGGGAGAGGGAAAGAAGTGAGGACAATAAGGAAGAAAGTGAGGGTAATAGGGAGGAAAGTGAGAGGAACAGGGAAGAAAGTGAGGGGTAAGATGAAAGTAAGGGGTAAGAGGAAGAAAGTGAGGGGAATAGGGAGAAAGGATAGGGACAATGGGAAGAAAGTGAGGTGATGAGGGAAGAAAGTGAGAGATAGAGGGAAAAAAGTGAGGGGATGAGGGAAGGAAGTGAGAGGCAGAGGGAAGACAATTGTCCTATTCTGCCACTGAGCTACGCGAAAAAGCTGCAAGAGGACAAAACTCTGGGCCAGGTTAAGTTGAAGAGAGTATAGCTGACAGGTGTGATGAAGGGAAAGCCAAGGGAGTAGAGCTGAGAGGTGTGAAGAAGGGAAAGCCTGGTGAGAGGTACTGAAGGCGTGTTGATTGCTATGAAAAGGTGGATGAGTTAGGTGTGGAGGGGACGGGAGAAAGGAATGGAAAGGTGAAGGGATGGAGCTGATGGGGAGATGTGGAGGAGAGGAGAGAATGGAATGAAAAGGTAGAGGATAGGTGCTGGTGGAGAACGTGGAAGCAAAGAGTGGATGGAAGGATGGAGGACATTAGCTTGGAAGTATGGAGACTAGAACAATGAATAGCAATATGGATAATAGGCATTACTGGTGAATTTCGCTACACCAGATTAGTTTTTCTCCAAACTTTGGCTAACAGCAGTTACAGTCAAACTGCTTCAGACTTTTTGAGTAGAGGACACCTGTATTCCGGTGTTTGAATTTTCTTCTGTATTGAATTATTTTTCCCTCCTCTGTTCATCTTCTTTAAAAAATGTGAGACAAAGAAAAACGATGAGGTGGAAGGATTACGGAAGAAGTTACTGAAGAACTGTGAAAGACAAATTGATAAAGAGACAGAGGGACATATTAAGTAACACGGTAAAAATGAGAAAAGAAAAAAAATATGGGCAATATATCTGTCACAACACTGTAGAAGAAAATGAATGTTGTGTATGAGAGACACTGAAGAAGAACTAAATGAAAGGTGAAGCCAGAGGAAGGTGTAAATTGAAAAAAAAAAAAAAAAATCCATGTTCTGGGCTGACATGGGTTATACACTCACTAAGCCAGTGTTAAATGGAAGGAAAGGAGGAAGTAAAATGAAAACTCAAATTCTCTGAAAGTGCCACAGGTCTATCTATCTATTGCCAGACGCCTTAATCCCTTATACGGGGTGGCCACAAACAAAGCGCCTCCACGTCACCCTGTCCCCCGCCATTTCACTGCCCTGCTCCCAGTTTACACCCCCCTCTCTCATATACCTCTCCACTCTATCCCTCCATCTCATCCTTGGCCTTCCCTTCCCTCTCTCCCCCTCCACCTCACTCACATACACTCTCCTCGTCAATCTCACCCTCCATCCTCTCCACATGGCCAAACCACCTCAATGTGTTTCTCCTAACGCTTCCTATCACATCCACATCCACACCACAACGCTCCTGCACAGCCTCATTTGTTAGTGTGTCTCTCCATGTGACTCCACAGGCTCCTCTCAAATAACTCATTCCCACTGCTCTCACTCTTGACTTGTGTCCCTCCAACAACGTCCATGCTTCACTTCCATACGTTAGAGCTGGTATCAAAAAACTGTCATGTAAAAACTTTTTCACTTCCATGCTCACTTCCTTATTTCTAGTCACTGCCCTCAAGGAACCAGCAGCCTTTCTTCCTTGTTGTACCCTTTCAAGAACTTCACCCTCCAAACTTCCATCCTTACTCATCACACTACCCAAGCACTTGAACATACTCACATTTTCCATTTCCTCATCATCCAATCTCACTGCACATTCACTGACTTCACCACTTTCGAAGACCATCACTTTACTCTTCCCGACATTCACCTTTAGATTACGTTTCTTACACACTCCCTCAAACTCACCCACCAAGCCTTGCAGGTCCCTTTCGTCTTCACTTAACAATACAATATCAACTGCAAACAACAGTACAGGGAGTTTCCAAACACTGCTCTCTCTCATTAGGGCCACTCCAACATCCACTGCCCTACTTTGTATCACTTTTATAACCTCATCCGTATACAGATTGAACAGCCATGGAGACATGACACATCCCTGTTTCAACCCAACCTTCAGATAGAAAAACTCACTCAGTTCACCATCCACACGCACTGCAGCCTTAGCACCTTCAAACATACTCTTCACAGCATTCAACAACTTCCCATCTACTCCATATATTCTTAATACTTTCCACAATCCTTGTCTATCCACTCTATCATATGCTTTCTCCAAATCCATGAAGGCCGCATTCAACTTCTTTCCCTTCTGTAGCAACTTTTCCACTAAAGCTCTAACAATGAATATCTGATCTATACAACCTCTTCCCTTCCTAAAGCCTCCCTGTTCTTCTCCAACTAATTCCTCTGTTATTTCTCTGACTCTCTCATTAAGTATCCTACCGTATACTTTTCCTATTACACTAAGATGACAAATGCCCCTATGATTACCGCACACTTCTTTTTCCCCTTTCCCTTTGTACAAGCGAATAATTATACCTGACTTCAAATCCTCTGGGACTCTACCTTCCTCCCAGGCCAATCTGCACATCTTCTGCATCCATTCTAATACTATCTCACCCCCATGCTTCAGCATTTCATTACACACTCCATCAATTCCTGAGGCTTTCCCCATTTTGAATTTCTTCATTGATTCCACAACTTCCATTCTACTGATTTCTTCCTGTCTTCTCACCTCCCTCCTTCTCCCAGCCATTTCCCAGCCACTTATACTCGCAATATTTTCATTCTCTATGTTCAACAATTCATTAAAGTGTTCTCTCCATCTGCTCACTTTTTCTCCCTTCTGAACTAGTAATCTACCATACTTATCTTTCACTCCCATACTAACTTCATTGGCACCCTGTCTGACTCTCTTTACCTCTTTCCAATGAAAACTTAAATTCTTTGAAAGTTCACAGGTAATCCTTATATTTGTCCCTTTATAAGACAATCAGTTGATTATAGGTGATAAGTTTTGGGGTGAAACAACGCTTCCTATCTCGGTGGCAAATAAAAGAGCAGAGAAGAGAGAGAGAGAGAGAGAGAGAGAGAGAGAGCATAATACGTAAAGGAAACACAAAATCATAGCTATTACACAACATAATGCTCAAGAAAAAGAAGTCATACACAGAGAAAAGTTGTGAGGTACAGTTGGCAATATATGCACCTGGTACAGCATGATTGTGTAGCAGCGGTGTGGCATTTGGTACACTTGACAACCTTGATATAATCACATGTTTGTTGTGGCACTGACGGGAATGAACGTAGGTATTAAATCATCATCATCATCATCCGGACCTCCTTTCCCACTCTAGGTTGGAGTGGGGAGGGATTAAATATTAGTTGAAATGATCAAGTAACTATGATGCATGAACGTCGGAAATCGTAGCTAGCCCTCCACTTCACACAGACACTGTACCAGGTTCATGTGTGGCCAACAGTACAAAAGGCAAATAATCTATCTGTCTATCTATTGCCAGACGCCTCAATCCCGTTTCGGGTGGCCACAAACAAATCGCCTCCAAGTCGCCCTGTCCCCCGCCATTTCACTGCCCTGCTCCCAACTCACACCCCCCTCTCTCATATACCTCTCCACCCCATCCCTCCATCTCATCCTCGGCCTCCCCCTCCCTCTTCCCCCCTCCACCTCACTAACATACACTTTCTTCGTCAGTCTTTCACCCTCCATCCTCTCCACATGGCCAAACCACCTCAGTGTGTTCCTTATAACGCTTCCTATCACATCCACATCCACACCACAACGCTCCTTTATATCCTCATTCGTCAGCCTGTCTCTCCACGTGACTCCATAAGCTCCTCTTAAAAAACTAATTTCCACTGCTCTCACTCTTGACTTGTGTCCTTCCAACAATGTCCAAGCTTCATTTCCGTACGTTAGAGTTGGTATCACAATACTGTCATGTAGTAACTTTTTCACTTCCATGCTCACTTCCCTGTTTCTTATCACTACTTTCAAAGAACAGCAACCTTTCTTCCCTGCTGTACCCTTTCAAGCACTTCACCCTCCAAACCTCCATCCTTACTCATCACACTACCCAAGTACTTAAACGTACTCACATTTTCCAATTCCTCACCATCCAACCTCGCTGTACATTCACTAACTTCACCTCTCTCAAAGACCATAACTTTACTCTTCCCTACATTCACCTTTAGATTCCGTTTCTTACACACTCTCTCAAACTCATCCATCAAGCCTTGCAGCACCCCTTCGTCTTCACTCAACAACACAGTATCATCTGCAAACAACAGTACAGGGAGTTTTCAGACACTATCCTCTCTCACCAGGGCCACTCCAACATCCACTACCTTACCTTGTACCTCTTTTATTACCCCATCCATGTACAGATTGAACAACCATGGAGACATGACACATCCCTGTTTCAACCAACTTTCAAAGAGAAAAATTCACTTAGTTCACCATCCACACGCACTGCAGCCTTCGCACCATCGTACATACTCTTCACAGCATTCAACAACTTCCCGTCTACTCCATATATTCTTAACACTTTCCACAATCCTTGTCTATCCACCTTGTCATATGCTTTCTCCAAATCCATGAAAGCCGCATACAACTTCTTTCCCTTCTCTAGAAACTTTTCCACTAAAGATCTAATAATGAATATCTGATCTACACAACCTCTTCCCTTCCTAAAGCCTCCCTGTTCTTCTCCAACTAATTTCTCTGTTCTTTCTCTAACTCTGTCAATAAGTATCCTACCATACACTTTTCCTATTATACTAAGAAGACAAATGCCCCTATGATTACCACACACTTCGTTTTCCCCTTTTCCTTTGTACAAGGGAATAATTATACCTGACTTCCAATCCTCCGGAACTCTACCTTCCTCCCAGGCCAATCTGCACATCTTCCACATCCATTCTACTACTATCTCTACCCCATGCTTCAGCATTTCACCACACACTCCATCAATTCCTGGGGCTTTCCCCGATTTAACTTTCTTCATTGCTTCCACAACTTCTATCCTACTGATTTCTTCCTGTCTTCTCACCTCCCTCCTTCTCCCAGCCATTCCCCAGCCACTTATACTCGCATTACTTCCATCCTCTACGTTCAACAATTCCTTAAAGTGTTCTCCCCATCTGCTCACTTTTTCTCCCTTCTCCACTAGTAATCTACCATTTTTATCTTTCACTCCCCTGCTAACTTCACTTCCACCCTGTCTTACTCTTTTCACTTCTCTCCAGAACATTTTCTTACAGTCCCTCCACTTTACACTCAAATTCCTTCCAAATTCCTCATCCACTCTCTTCTTACTCTCTCTTATTAACCTTTTCACTTCTCTCTTTCTTTTCACATATAACTCTCTCTTCCGCCTCTCAACTTCTTCCACACCCCTATTTCTCATCCATTCATTGTATGCTTTCTTCTTTTGTGCCACAGCCTGTTTCACCTCTTCAGTCCACCACGCTGTTCCTTGCTCCCCCCTCCGTCTTCTCTTCCTTCCACACACCACATCACATACTGCACATATATTTTCTGTAAATATCTTACACACACCTTCCACGTCTCCCATCTGCTCCAATTCATATTTGCCCAATCGTTCCTCCACTTCTCTCTTATACTCTGCCTTTTTCTCATCCTCTTGTAACCCTTCCACTCTCCTTGCAACTACTCCTTCCTCTCGTCTTTCCCTTCTTCTATTCCTCCATCTTACTTGCATTCTATTTCTGGCCACCACCAAGTAGTGGTTAGAAAGTCTACTCCCCCAACCTCTATACACTCTTGCATCCTTTACACATCTTCGCATCCTTTCATCCACACACACATAATCAATCATTGCCTTCCTTTCATTCAGTTCACCACCCACCCTTCTCATCATTCGCCATGTATACCTGTGGATTATTTTATGCCTGAAGAGGGTATTGGCTATCACCAACCCCCTCCCAGCACAAATGTCCACTAACGCACTCCCATTCTCATCTATCTCAGCAGGCACACCCCACTCACCAACTATTCCATCCACCTTCACATTCCCAACTTTACCATTCATATCACCAATCAAAAACACTCTCTCATTCCTTCCAAACTTTTCCATGCACATTTCCACATTTGTCCTGAACTCTTCTCTCACTCTTCTAGCACGATCTTGCGTTGGTGCATACACACACACAATCGCCCACATTTGTATTCCAACTTTCAACTTTACCCACACAATCCTTGACCCAACTGATCCATACTGTCTTATGCTCCTCTTCCATCTTTTACTCACAACTATACATACTCCTTCCTTTGCCCTCTCATTCTCACCTACTCCTGCACATATACCCCATCCATACTCCATATCTCTCACACTTTCTCCTCTCCATTTTGTTTTAGTTATTCCACATACATCCACTTTCGCACCCTCAAGCACCTGGACAATCTCTCTCTCATTCACCTCATCATTCGCTCCTCTTACATTCCATGTACTCATTACCAAGTCCTTTGTCCGGTCCTGGGTCGTCATCGTTTGGTCAGTCCTTGTCCGAGGCTTCTTGTTTGTTTTTTTAGTTAGTTGTTTTCCGGGGAGGGGCACTAACCCTCCGCCAACCCTTTTAGTCGCCTTTTACGACAAGCAGGGATACTGGGGGAGTATTCTTGAAAACCCCCCTACCCCCAGGGGTAGGGCAAATAATACTGTGTATATTTGTTCTAAGATGTTTAGTGGAGAAGTATGTAGAGAAGGGAAAGAAAGTGTATCCTGCCTTCATGGTCTTGGAGAAAGCTTATGACAAAATAGATAGGCAAGGTATGTGGAAGGTATTAAGAATATATGGACTGGATGGGAAATTGTTGAATGCTGTGAAGAGTATGTACGAAGGAGCTAGGGCTACGGTGCGAGTGGATGGTGAGCTGAGTGAGTTCTTTGCTCTCAGTGTGGGACTGAAATAGGGTTGTGTGATGTCTCCATGGCTGTTTAATATATACATGGATGGGGTTGTCAAGGAGGTGCAGGGTAGGGCAGTGGATGTGTGGGTGGCTCTAATGAATGAGGGTGAGATTTGGAAGATTCCGGTGTTGCTGTTTGCTGATGATACAGTACTGATGAGTGAAGATGAATGGGAGTTGCAAGGTTTGGTGAATGAATCTGGGACAGTGTGTAGGAGGAGGAAGCTGAAAGTTAATGTAAACAAAAGTAAAGCTATGGTGTTTGAGAGAAATGAAGTCACTGAATGTACAGTGAGGTTGGATGGTGAGGATGTGGAGAGTGTGAGTGCATTCAAGTACTTGGGTAGTGTGATGAGTAAGGATGGAATTTTAGGGGTGAAGTGCGTGAAAGGGTACAGCAGGGAAAGAAGGTTGTTGGTTCACTGAAAGCAGTGATGAGAAATAGGGAGGTGAGTATGGAAGTTACGAAGTCACTGCACGATAGTATTGTGATCCTTACCCTGACGTATGGAAGCGAGGCGTGGACCTTGCAAGAGGGGAACAAGTCAAGAGTAAGAGCAGTGGAAATGAGTTACTTGGAAGGAGGATGTGCAGTGACATGGAGGGACAGGTTGACGAATGAAGAAGTGAAGGAACGTTGTGGGGTGGATGTGGATGTAGTTGAGAAGATTAGGAGAAATACACTGAGGTGGTTTGGACATGTGGAGAGAATGGAGAATGAGAGACTGACTAAGAGGGTGTATGTAGGTGAGGTGGAGGGAGGGAGAGGGAGAGGTAGACCGAGGATGAGGTGGAGGGATGGAGTTGAGAGGTATTTGAGGGAGGGGGGGTGAGTCTGGGGGAGAGTAGTCAAATGGTGGGTGACAGAGCGACTTGGAGGCGTTATGTCTGCGGCCACCCTTTGCGGGATTAGGGCGTTGGGCTATAAATAGATAGATAGATAGATAATTTACCTTGAATGTTGTGTACTCTCAGTCAAGGGGGCAGTTCACTTTCTGAAAAAAAAAAAAAAATGATATACTGGTTAACAAAATTTTTGTTACAACAATGTACTACACAAATTTCGTTTTATAAAGTAACTAACGTCAAGACACAGAAGAAAGAGGAAAAATATAAACACACACACACACACACACACACACACACATACACACACACACACACACACACACAGCATTACATATTTGTGTCATTGGTTATTCGTTAATACTACTCTTTAATATTACTGAAATTTTTTTTTCTTTTTGTCAGACTGCTTCTGATTATCCATAAATGGGATGTAGTTTCAGCTGGCTGTAAGAAATTTTCCTCATCTGATTATTAAACAAATCAATAAATAATTAAGTTAATAAACATAACTGAGACCACATGGGAAATTACAGCAAACAAGAGGCTGCTGGCTGAAGGAAGAATATTTATGTCTGTAATTCGAGAAAAACTTTAAAGTGGTTAAATAATAAGCTTGATGTTGCAGGTGAGCCAGTCTTGATAAGAGTCCTGTGTCAAACTCTGATCTGAATCACTAAGGGGCTTTTGGAGAGTTTTCTATCTTATAAGGGTTAGGGTGAATGTGGTTAATGTGGTGGCAAGTGTGTGGGTGGGTTAGGGTGAATGTGGTTAATGTGGTGGTAGGTGTTTGGGTGGGTTAGGTTGAATGTGGTTAATGTGGTGGCAGGTGTGTGGGTGTGGGTGGGTTAGGGTGAGTGTGGTTAATGTGGCAGGTGTGTGGGTGTGGTGGGTCAGGGCAGGGACGGGAAGGGCGAGAGGTAATTAATATTCTTAGGGTCCTAATCACAGCTTTTCATCAACATATGTTTTTCTCCCACTAATTAATATTTTCCCAAGAGCCTGCTTAATTACACAGACCCCTGCTACCGACGATATTCACCAGAGAATATTTTTAGTCCCTTAGATTAAATGAAAATGTTCCAGTAATAATTATATAACAGTCGTGGATAAGAAATTACATTCAGTGTACAATTTCGTGTAGGATATTGTGGATTAATATTTTGGCTTAAGGTGAAAGGAAATGTCGTGTTCAATGAATCAAAAGAAGAAAAGATACCGACTGTCCTGTAATCAGGTAAAGAAGTTTTTTTTTTTTTTTTATAGCATTACAAGTGTCCAGATAAAAGGCATTTGAGTCAGGTACATGTAGATTTGGTCCTTTAGTGAGTGAAAAACTAAATATAATGACTCAAGTGATTTAGTACTAGTTGCTTGGTAATAAATGACTGTCGGAAAAAATACTATACTCTTTTCTCCTTAACTTGGCCTAGATTTTCGTCCGTTTGTAACTTATTTCACATCGCTTAGTGCCAGAATAAGACAAAACAACAGCTCTACCCTGTATGCACTTCTTCGTGACTTGCACCATATTTTAATGTTACTCTGTTTTTACGACTGAACAGTCAAGGTGGAGGAATGGCAGTTCTGTTCCAAGTTAAAGTAAAGGGAGTGTAGTGACATTTGTGAAGGCAGTTTACTAGTGAAAAGAACAGTCAGTCCCATATTACTCCTTACGAAGAATAAAAGCCCGAGGATAGGCTACAGTAGTTCAGATTTTTAAAGATTGGTGACATCTCTAGGCCCATCGCCCTTGAATACAGTATATGGCCAAACACTTCTATGTGTCTTGTGGAGATTCAATCTTATGTGAGCTAAACACGCGACCCTCTCTGGACCTTCAGACTCTATGCCCGCATGGTCGTCGGTGAAGGAAGCTCCCTAACACCTTTTCCTAAGCGATTTATTTATTTATTCATGATTAGCAACAAGCATATGATTTTTTATGTAACAAAATATGATGTTTACTCTTTATGGATCATCTCATTTACTTAGGTATGCTACGTATGCTGGCTGATATTTCTTTTCCAGTCCGACTTTTCCTTCGCCTTCCCTGCCCTCTCACCTCACCCTGCCATACTCCCTACTCCCCTCTCTGCATTAACATAGCAGTCACTCACCTACTCTGCTGTCATCACCACTTCCATCCTCTCATCTCTCTACCTCACCACAGCACTCAGATCACTCTAGCCCAGTGGTTCTTAACCTATGGGTCGCGACCCAAATTTGGGTCGCCAAGCCATTTGGAGTGGGTCGCCAAAAGACAAATATATTACTGATATTATTAATGTTGTATACTGTTACTTTTTAACATATTGCTGTACTTGTCGATACTTCACACTTTACATTCTCTCTCTCTCTCTCTCTCTCTCTCTCTCTCTCTCTCTCTCTCTCTCTCTCCCTCCCTCCTACAGTAGGCGATTGCATTTGGCTTAAAAAAAGATTATTACCATGCACACAACTGGGAGTAGCGTACCGGTACTGTACATTTTATATTTTAAAACTTAACCGTTTTCATTTCGGAGTAATGATGCCCAGCTCATGGCTTACGTACGGTACCGAGGTCCAGAAGACGTGGAAGAGGAATTTCTGTTCAGTCAGCCATTACACACAATCACAACCAGAGAAGATATTTTCAGTACTGTGGACTGAAGCGCTTCAGTGGAATCAGTGTTTTATGTCTGTCGGATTGTGCACCAGCAATGCTGAGAGTACGTCATGGCTTCATTGGTAGAGTTAAAGAAGAAAATCCATTCGTGCTGATTGTTCACTGTCTCCTTCACCGTGAGAATCTTGCTTCTCAGGGGTTGGCACCTGAGTTACAGAAAGTGATGCAGGAAGTCATCTAGGTAGTCAGTTTCATTAATCTAGGGCTGTGCCCTCCAGGATCATCAGTCGGATGTGTTTTGATTTTGGTTCAGAACATGTACACGTGTTGTACCACTCTGAGGTTAGGTGGCTGTCACGAGGAAGGGTGCTCCAACGGTTGCCTGAAATGCGGAACGAGACCGAGATATTTCTAGCAAAAAAAAATCATTCACTGGCCCCAAAGATTCTCTGATTCAAAGTAGGTGATGCAAATGGTTTATCTTGCAGATATCTTTGCTGAGATTAACGCCTTGAACATTTCAGTGCAAGGTCACGATCAGACATTAGTTGGGCTGTCAGAGAAGGTAACTGCATTCAAGGGGAAACTGAAGCTGTGGAAGAGTAAAACTGAGACTGGGAAGACTGTGTTATTCCATCTTTGAATTTCTGGAAGACGAAAAATTTTCTCTCACCCAGGTCCAAAGCATCATTGTGGAACATTTCTCCAGACTAATCGAAGAGTTTTTCACTACATTCCTGAGAATGTGATGAAATATGCCTGGGTAAGAAATCCCTTCAGCATTGAAGCTGAAGACTTGCCTGACAAGATTTCGAACATCAGCTACCTCCAGGAGCAGCTCATCGAGGTTCAGAATGATGAAACACTTCGTTATGATTTCAGGAAACAAAACAAATCACTGAGCTCATTCTGGATCAGAGTTTACAAAGAAAAGAAAATTCTTGGAGGTGAAGCCCTGAAAGCACTCCTTCCCTTTGCTACAACTCATCTGTGTGAGGCAGGATTTTCTGCACTCACAAAGTACAGAAACCGTCTACATCCAGAGCATGACTTAAGATGCAGTCTGTCATCTAAATCATCCCGGTTTGAGATGTTGATTGAAACTTTTCAGTGTCAGGGATCTCACTGATTATAGTACTTTATGTCTCAGACAACATCCAAAATAGTGACTCTCTCCTTAATGGTCAGAGTAAATAGGTGTGTCACGAACATGAATGAATTATTTTGATTTTCTGATCTTCGATTTATTTTTTTCCTGCCAAAATGTGTTGATATTTTAGTTCTTAAGAAGTACATATAATAAAAATGAAATTTATATATTATGACATCAATAAAATATTGAAATATTACTTTGGTTTTAGTCACATGATATGACACATATGTTTGTTTCAGTTCTGGTGCAGAGTAAGTTTACGAGGGTTTGGGTCGCCATATAGACCATCTTATGGATTTTGGGTCGCCAAGAAAAAAGGTTAAGAACCACTGCTCTAGCCTGACTCGCTATCCGTACACTTCTAAAACTATCAGTCGTTTATTACCCGTCCCCGCCCCGAAGGAGCTTGAGGACGGGTATTGTTTTCACTCGGTTTGTCTGTTTGTCTGTCTGTCTGTCTGTTAATAACTTTATGCAAAAACTACTCGTGCGATTTGATCTAAAATTACAGGGATGATGGGCTATGACTTGATCGCCTGATTACATTTTGGGCCAAATTGGGCCAAGGCCAAGGTTGTAAGGCCAAAAGGTATAAAAAGGAAAATAATTTTTCCCACATAACTCCTTTCAAATTCGTCATATCATGAACCAAAACCTAAAGGTGCATCTTTCAAATCTGCATCCTATAACATGCCTCATTGCATCAGGGGGGTCACCCCCCTAGTTAGCGGTATGGAAGTCAATGTTAGGTGGGTCGGGCCTAAAATTTCAAATGGACATAAAATCGTCAATTTTCACCCGATTTACTCACTTAATATGTGTCATCTTTGACTAGATATCCTGTTGTGTTTACACGTCTACATTAAAGGTACTGCCGGGGAAGGGTTTGCTGTGCCTTGGCACCGCTTCATTTTACGTTTTGAGAACGGAGGTTAGGCTACCGTAGTTCAGGGCAATGCAAAGGTGGTGACAGGACTACGATACTGGTGACTAAATCTCTCTAAACGTTTTCTAGGGGTTTAAACCAATCTGTGGAGTATCGAACTAGATAGATAGATAGCTACATATCCATCTGTCTATCTATCTGTCTATCCATCTATCTATCTATCTATCTATGTGTGTGTGTGTGTGTGCACCGTAGAGAGAGAGAGAGAGAGAGAGAGAGAGAGAGAGAGAGAGAGAGAATCCCTTCAGAGTAAAGTAAAATGGCCATTCCATATTATTCTTTCCGAAGTATACAGTTTAGAGGCTATGCAACCACGAAGTAGTGGCAGGTGTCCACTTAACATCCATAAGGACATTACAGAATCGAAAATTATCCCAAGGTACTTCTTGCACACTCGAACTTGCACACGGCACATGATTATGAAATTGTAAGTGATAACGCATGGACTCATTCAGTGCATAAAATAACAGGCAGTACTGTACAGTTGGCCACACGTAAACCTGGAACAGTGTCCGTGTGAAGTGGAGGTCTAGCTACAATTTCTGACGTTCATGAATCACAGTTACTTGATCGTTTCAACTAATATTTAACTCCTGCGTTCATTTATGTCAGTGCCACCAGCAAAAATGTGATTATATCAATGATGTCAAGTGTACCAAATGCCAGACATCTGCTACACACTGATGCTGTACCAGTCATATATTGCCAACTGTACAAGACAAACTCAGATTCTTTGTTGGAGCTGCGTTTGATTGTGAGCAGTATTTTCACTGTAATCCCACACCACCAAATGTCTGTGATATCATCCTGCCAAAAAACAAACCCCCAAAGAAGCAAATACAGTAAGATAAAAACCGATAGGCTTGGATGCGTGGAAAAAGAGATGAGGACAGGAGGTGATGAGATGCTGGGCGGGAAGAGGATGGCAGTGTATGGAAAACAGTAACTATGAAGAAAGTGCACATGAACTTCGTCTTTACTAACAGATTATAAACTAATTCACTATAAGTCGTGTAACTGCGGCAAAATTAAAACACATTAAAAAGCCGTCATCGTATTAAATGTAATAATGCAAAGTGATTCTAACCATCTCTTCACAATGGCTATTCTCAGAGCTGCATAAATTACTCTGGCTGCAGCAAGAATAGTGTGGTGGTGGAGAGGGATATCTTAACGTGGTGGCACCGATATAACCGAGTGGCTCTACTGTCTGTTTAAACAAACGTTCTCTAGGCGTTGACAAGGAGCCTACACGTGGTGGCCGTGTGCATCCTTGGTGTAGCAACTGCAGTGTCCACCCGGGAACAAACCTGTTCGTACTTCCTTGCATCTAGCTGTGGGAAGGATCCTGGTCTGACCCTGGTGGGGCGCTGTCTACCACAAGGGAGTGCCAGATCCCTATACAGCATATGTACTGTAGTGTGCCTGTAGGATGGCCCCATAGAGACAGTTGCTTACCTGTGGTGAAGGATCTATTCGGCCTGGCAGACTGGGGCTAAGCAACAACAAAACAACAAACATTCCTCAACTCCCTCCCTCCTTAACCCCCGAAAAGAGAACGAACTGCGGAAGAATGGTCACTTCAGCCTGCAGTCTACTGTTTTCACGTCCCGATGAGCCTGGAACAACAATAACAACAAATAAACAACAAACAACTAACAATAACATCAACACCAATAACAACAACCACAGCAACAACAACAAAAACCACAACCACAGAAATTCCGTACCTTCTTTACCCCTACACAGTTATTTTATATACAGGTTTTATTTGCCCCTGTGTAGAGTACAACTCTCGTGTCAGGAGGCTCCCCATATACAGCTTTTCTCAATAGGGTGGAGTCAATGGCTTTTCGTCTCATTAACTCTCCTCCTCCTACTGGCTCCCTTCAACCTCTGTCTCTTCTTCGCACTGTTGCATCTTTATCTCTTTTCTGTCGCCACTTCAATGGTCACTGCTCCTTTGAACTGTCTGCTTGCATCCCTCCACCTCTACGACGGGCGCATAACACTGGTCTAACAACACTCTCTCATCCCTTTTATGTCCAACTCTCTAATGCAAGGGTTAACCGTTACTCCCAGTCCTTTAGTTATACAAAAGGTCAGCTCTGGAACTGTCTCCCTCTGTCTGTCCTTCCTGCTTCCCATGAACTCCAGTCTTTCAAACGCAGTGTGTCCAGGCATCTCGAAATGATAGGATCTTGAATTTATCTCTCCCTTGTATTGTTTTTTCTTTTTTTCTTTTTGGAAGGAACAGTTTGCGGGCTTATGGCCTTTGGCTCCTTCTTCCTAGCATTAAAAAAACAAAACCACAGCAACAGCAACAAAAACAACCACCACAGCAACACCAACAAAAACTACAACTACAGCCACAACCACCACCACCACCACAACAGCAGCGAGAATATAGTATTATGGGGGCACCCTCAGTATACTTATGAAAGCAACCACCACCACCACCACCACCATACATCACATCTCCCAGTACCACCATCACCACCACCATCATACATCACATTTCCCAGTACTACCACCACCACCATACATCATATATCCCAGCACCACCACCACCACCACCACCACCACCACCTCCATACATCATATCTCCCAGCACCACCATCACCACCACCACCACCATACATCATATCTCCCAGTGCCACCATCACCACCAATGCACATCATTTTTCCCAGCACCACCACCACCACAACCACCACTTCCACACATCACATCCTCCCACCACCACCCTCACCACCACCACATCTCCCAGCACCACCACCAATGCCATTATTATCACCATCACCGCCACCACGCATCACATCTCCCAGTGCCAGCACCACCACCAAACATCAGATATCCCAGCACTACCACCACAAATCTCCCAGCACCACCACCACCACCACACATCTGGCAGCTGGGACTGGCTCTCAGAGGATGATGGTTTCGGGCTGGAAAGGCCAATGGGATCACCGAGGTAGGCTACTTTTTGGATTTTTTTTTTCTATTACTTTATTGGTGCTTTCACATCGCTGTCTGTCTGTCTGTTTGTCTGTCCGTTGTCTGTCTGTCTGTCTGTCTGTCTGTCTGACTCTGTCTGTCTGTCTGTCTGTCTGTCTGTCTCTCTCTCTCTCTCTCTCTCTCTCTTTGTGGCGCGCACGCTCGCGCCTTTGCTTATATCACATTCGACAAAATTACTTTTTTCATTACAGTTTTGCCATATCAGAATTATATACAGTATACTTCTTAGAAGATGTATTTCATTGTCTTTAGTCAGGTGCGAACGTCATTTTTCAAGTACCCTATAATGGTTCGGTCGAAGCCAGTCACACCATAAACAGACATAGCCAACTGTACCATACGTGACAGGCAGACTTTACCCACTGTGTGTTTGACCAGTTGTGTCCCGTGGGCACACACTGGCTAAGCATGGGTCATCACAGGTGGCGATATTGTGCAGCTGGCCATGTCAAGCGATTTTATACAGTTCTGAGTCGCTCGTAGTGAAGAGGTTAGATCATTAGAAACATTCTTTATTAACGTTGTCAGTGTGATGACGCCATTTTATTGCCAGTATATCCTGTCACCTTTGACTTAGACCATTCTTGACCATTCTTGATAAGCGGCTGAATGCTATTTCCAAAACAAATACAAACAGGAATAACACAAAGTCTGAATACTACTTCGTTATCACCAAGAGCGGCGAGTTGTCAAACAGCGATGCTATTATACAGGGCTAGAACAAGCAGTATGAAATTAGAGGGGTGGGGGCGTGAAATAGCAGAATTACTACAAGTCTAAACTAATACTGACTCATTACCATGTTACTCGAACTTTATTACCAAATCACCGTTTTCACTTAAATTATTCTGACATTTATATAGGATGTTTATTGCATAAAGTGTTGGTGAAAAACACAGTTCTTTTCATGTAAGTAAACATTGGTCTGCCAAATACAGAGAGGATCTATGCCAGCCACGTTCCTCAAATCCGTGCCTGTTGTATGTCTTTTTCCCCCTAAGAAACTGATCTGTTCAATAATTTTTGTCAACACAACCTACCTTACCACACTCTTTACTCGATTAGCAATCCATTTGAATGTTTTGCCTCCTGATCAGTTTTCGTAAATGCTTTTGTCAGCTTGTTACTATAACTTTTTTTTATTCCAACATGGCCTAAAATTGCCCTCCATCCATCTTCGATGCTGAGTTATAACAAAAGATTAACACTGGAATATGACGCTAGCCACATACACTGCTATTTAAAAAAAAAAAAAAAAAAAAATGTAGAGCCAGGGTATTGTCTTACTCCGACACTGTTACCTGAAATATGCTGCAAACGACTAAAAATCTGAGCTAAATTAAGGTAAAAGGAGTAACCTATAGTAGAGTTAAAAGTGAGATAATTGTCTGTTGAAAGGAAAAGTTCGATTATTTCATTTTTTAATATCAGTCCTTGTTGAAATATTGCAATTGTTACCTATTATACTGCCACTTAAAATGTTAAAAACAATCATTATGTACTTGTAGGATCTGCTTCCAAGAAACTAGGTGTGCTAAGTCGATTCCGTGTCTTCTTTCCTCCTGCACTGTTGTTGACTTTATACACAGGTTTTACTCGCCCCTGTGTAGAGTACAACACTCATGTATGGTGAGGCTCCCCACATACATCACTTCTTAACAAGGTGGAGTCAAAGGCTTTTCATTCCACTAACTCTCCTCCTCTTATTTGTTCACTTTCACCTCCAACTCTTTGCCGCACTGTCACATCTTTATTTCTTTTCTATTACTTCTTCGATGGCCACTGCTCTGCTGAACTGCGTGCTTGCATTCCTCCATCACTACACAGGGCATGTAGCACCTGCCTGGTAAAAAAATTCTCATCCCTTTTTGGTCCAACATTCTAATGCATTTGTTAACCGTTACTCCCAGTCCTTCATGTATGAAACAGGTCAATATTGGAACTGTCTTCCCCTGTCTGTATTTCCTACTGCCTATGACCTCCAGTCTGTCAAATACAGTGTGTCCAGGCATCTCGAAATGGATGGATATTGATTTTTTTTCTCTCTATTGTCTCGTTTTTATTTGCCTTTGAGGGAACAATTTGCAGGTTCCTAGTCTTTAGTTCCTTTTTCCTTGCATAAAAAAAAAAAAAAAAGATTCCCATTTGCTATTACATTCACGATTATTATAGTAGCCTTAGTAGCCTACCACTTAAGTTGCAATTAGTGTTATTAGCAATGTCATTTAACCTGCCGCATGCCAGCTATTTTTAGCCCTAAGGGTCGCCTCTGTGCCAGTCATTTTTTGACCTTTTTTGGGGGGGCGAAAATGATAGAGTTTGATGTGAAAATAACGATTTTCACCAATGAAATACTCACTGAAGCTCGGAAATGGGTTTTATTGAGTCCTGCTTACTCCTATACAAGTATTCACACTCTCCCACGCTCACCACGTGGGTGAGAGAGAGCGGTTTTCTATGTAAGGTAGACTCAGGTATCTATGCTGGAAAGGTATAGGAATGTTCAGTACACTTTTCTGATTACTTATTACTTCAACATCTGTCACAATTTACGTGGCTTTCTCACTGTGAATGCATTATCTTACACTTACTTGACGATAGGTACAACCTGACTTCATTACGTACAGTCCTGGCACTTACAAGAAGGTATTTACAACTTGCCTTCACTATGTATAGTCCCTAAGCTTACGTGAAAATATTTACAACATGCCTTCACTATGTACAGCAGTGGGTGAGGCACACAGGCAGAGTGAGGAAGAGTGAGCATGAGGGGGGGAGTGAGTGGGTGTATGGTCTTGACCATCTGGGAAATGGTAGAGAAACGGTTACCATACAGTACATGCCTGCTAATTTTTACCCGTGAGTCTTGAAAAATGCTGTCACAGTGAATTTTTTAATTTTAAGTCTTTTTAAAATGGCACTGGCACTGACCACAGATATTCACCAAACTGTTTTAAAACGGCACTGGCATGAGACGAGTTAAAACTTTCCTAAAATGAAGTCACACATGGATTCGGTGAAAATACTCATTCACTAATTCTCATGGCAGATTCTCATCACAGCAGTGTAGAGAAGCGTCACTACACCCTTCTTATGGTGTTGGAAATAATAGAAGGAAGATAGCATTGTCAGTGTGGAAACTCTTACATTGAATTTCATCGGAAAGAGAGAGAGAGAGAGAGAGAGAGAGAGAGAGAGAGAGAGAGAGAGTGTGTGTGTGTGTGTGCGTGTGTGTGTGTGTGTGTGTGTGTGTGTGTGTGTGTGTGTGTGTGTGTGTGTGTGTGTGTGTGTGTGTGTGTGTGTGTGTGTGTGTGTGTGTGTGTGTTCTTACGTAACTGTCCTTACCTAATTGTATAATTACAGGAATGAGTCAAGCTCGTACTGTCCCGTGTCTTAAACCATATTTATCGTACATATCCTTAAATTTGTGAATTGTTTTGGCACACACTGTTTCATTCGGTAGTGCATTCCACTGATCAATTGCTCTATTTGGGAAACTAAATTCCCTAACGTCTTTATCACCTCTCTTGTTATGCAGTTTTTTACAGTGTCCTCTTGCTGATGCTTCCCCATAGGTTAAGTAATCATTTATGTCTATTTTCACCTTCCCTGATATGCATTTATATAGCATAATCATGTCACCTGTTTTCCTTCTCTCCTGTAGTGTTGGTAGATTCAGTTTATTTAGTCTTTCTTCGTAGCTTAGATCCTTTAAGCTTGATACCCATCTTGTAGTAGCCCTTTGAACTTTTTCAATCTTGTCTATGTGTTTTTTGAGATGAGGACTCCAGACTACTGATGCATACTCCAGGGTTGGTCAAATGAATGATTTTATCTTTCTTAGCATGTCTTCATTTATGTATGTGAATGCTATTCTCATTTTTGCAAGCAGTGTATACATGTTCCATAAATTCTCACTGATGTGGTCAGCCGGAGATAGTCTGTTATTGATAATCACACCTAGGTCCTTCTCTCTTTCTGATGTGTGTAGGGTTTTATTTCCTAGCGTATAATCCCAATCAGGTCGTTTTCCACTTTTACCAAACTTGATTACATGACACTTGACCACATTGAATTCCATTTGCCATGTATTATTCCATTCATGAAGTTTATTTAAATCTTCTTGTAGCTCTTTACAAGAGTCTGTGTTAGTAGTTCTCCTTTGTATTTTTGCATCATCTGCAAACATATTTAGATAGCTTTCATTTCCAGTGTTACTGTCTATATCATTTATATACACTAAAAACATGATTGGTGCCAGCACTGAGCCCTGTGATACTCCACTAGTCACTTCTTTCCATGATGAGTAATTTCCCCTTAGTACTGTTCTCATTTCTCTTTTTATGAGAAAATCTTGCATCCAACAATACAGTTTACCTCGAATTCCTCCTTGATGGTACAGTTTCCATAAAAGTCTTTGGTGTGGTACTGTGTCAAATGCTTTATTGAAATCTAAATAGATACTGTCCACCCATCCTTCTCTTTCCTGTAATGTGTCTGTTACTCTGTCATAGTAGCTCAACAGATTAGTAACACATGATTTTCCTTTTCTGAAACCAAACTCTCTTTCTGTTATCATATTGTGTTCTTCCAGATGATTTACCCAGGCTTTCTTTATAAGCTTTTCTAATACCTTGCTTACAACACTGGTTAGTGATACTGGTCGGTAGTTGAGTAGATTTTGTCTATTCCCATTCTTGAATAAGGGAACAATGTTTGCTTTCTTCCAAATATCAGGTAGTTTACTTTTACTCAAGGATTTCTTGAAATAATGGTTTACTTAACTCCTTTGCACATTCACGTAGCACCAAACATGAAATATCATCAGGACCATTTGCTTTTCCTTTGTCTAATTTACTTAGTTCCTCCTGTATTACTTTTTCTGATGTTTGTATATCTGGTAGTATGTGTGGGCATGCATGTTCCACATAATCCCTGTCAAAATTTTTTTCCTTTGTAAAAACTGATCGGAAATTCTTGTTTAGTGCTTCACAAATATCCTTCTCTTGCGTATAGGTGATTCCCTCGTCAGTAATGGATTGTATTTTTTCTTTTACTTTGGTTTTGCTTCTGATGTAGCTGTAAAATAGCTTCGGTTGATCACTACTTTTATTTATGATATCCTCTTCAAACTGTTTTGGGGCTTCCCTCCTTATTCTTGTATAATCGTTTCTTACCTGTTTGTAATTATTATATGCCCTTTCACTATTGTGTCTTCTGTATCTATTCCACAACAAATATCTTTTCTCTTTTGATTTTTTACATTCTGTATTGAACCATTTCTTTCTTTTCTTTTCTGCTTCTTTGTGCTGTGGGACGTAATTCTGGACTCCTATTTCATAAAGTTCACATAATTTTTTATATATAGCATTTAAATCTTGTCCTCTAAGCTTCTTTTCCCAATCAATTTCTAAGAAGTACTTCTTTAGGCCATGATAGTTTCCCTTTTTATAGTTTAGGCTCTTTTTGTAACTTTCATTACTGTTAACTATGTCATATACTATCCTGAAATTGCAATTTAGTACTGCATGGTCGCTTTTGCCGAATGGAGGGTGATATATTAAATTGTCAATATCGTTTTCTTGCCTAATAAATATGAGATCTAGCATTGACGGTACATCGAGTCCTCTTTTTCTGGTGCTTTCCCTTACATGTTGCGTTAGGAAAAACTCTTGCTCGAGATCCAGGAGCTTTAAGTTCCAATAGGTTTCTTGGCTTATTATATCTAGAGTATTCCAATTTATATTTGTATTAAAATCTCCAGTTAGTATAATTCTTTCCCATTTCGCTTCCATTTTATGTAGTAATGCTCTTAAACTCTGAATTGTACTCTCTGCCAGGTCCTCATATTCGTCTCTTTCCCATGTCTTAGATCTAGGTGGCATGTACAAATTGGCTACAAATACTTTCCCTTCAGATGTATTGATCTCTACTGCAATCAGTTCTACTTGTGAGGGTATATCTAGTTCTATTTCTTTGACTTTTAGAGTTTTCTTAGTTAATATTATAATGTGTGTGTGTGTATGTGTGTGTGTGTGTGCGTGTGTGTGTGTGTGTTAATCTCTCTACCTGCCTGTTTGCTTGTCGATATTTCAGCGTCTGTTGTGTTTTAATCCTTGTCTATTCTTAACCCTTTTACCACGAGATGTCTCCCTATCAGGAAATTTATCTGATAAGAATAGTTAATTATATTGTTGTAATGAAGAGGTTAAGAGATTGCCGAAAATCAATGGAAAGACAACATATGGCCATAGAAACACTGATTAAGGAAATATGGAGAGAAAAGAATAGTTGAGGATTCTGAGAAAATAAAGTGAGAGAGAGAGAGAGAGAGAGAGAGAGAGAGAGAGAGAGAGAGAGAGAGAGAGAGAGAGAGAGAGAGAGAGATTTGCGAAATTAGAGTATCAAAAACATTACAGAACAGTATCATTCTTATACGTAAAAATTTATGCAAAATTAATGTGAGAAAACAGTAACTTCCAAAGGCAGACTACTCACAACCAGATTATTTGTCATTTTCCAAAGTTGTACCTTTAATGCCAGACGGCCACTGAAGGCAGACAACAGCAAATTAATTAAATGAACTATATTCCTTTCATTTACGGCAAGCTCGCATAATTTATGGAAAAATTAAATAGTGAATAAAATAAGAAACGGCATGGATTTTGTAATCTTTCCTCAGACACGGAAGGCAAAATGGATTACGTCTGTGTATTTTTGAAAATATCGTAGAATTCTGAAATTATTTATATAACCAACCTATTTAAACTGGAAATTACTGAAAGCATATTAACAGATATACGAAAAACAGAGTCGCCACACATGTTCCTGACCAGTAGGTGTCTAATCAAATGGGTTCCAACTAAATCCTAGGCCAGTTATTGCTGTGACTGACTAAAGAAAGTATCAGTGGTGGCCTCTGCACGAAGTGGATAGCTTTACTGCACTTTTCTTTGTGTGTCAGACTCTGGATATAACATTCACAGGCAGTTCCCAATGGTCAGTAATTCTCCTACATACCATGCACCTACGCATGTCACCATTTCGACGCTAACACCCAATGTCCATAGAGAATACATGCTGTTTTGATATTTGCAGGGGTATTTTTATGACATGCTGGAGGGTTTTGTCTAGACCAGTAAAGCAGGGTTTAATGAAATTCAGATCCCTAAATTGTTCCCTGCACCAGCCGGGATTAGAATCTGGGTCCGTTAGGAATGCATACCACATCTCTACTGATTCGGCTTACTCGCGGGGACTATAGTTACATTTGCCTTGAACTGGCCCATAGTTTCGTCCATGTGTAGTTCATTGCATGAGACTCAGTGGCAGAAAAAGACAATGCCCATACTTCTAAATCCTTCTCATAGCACTTCTTCGTGACAAGTATCATATTGAAATGTTAATCTATCGATACAACTCAGCATTCAAGATGACGATACGACAATTTTATGGTAAGTTAGAGAAAAAAAGAGTATCACGTCCCTTTTTTGTGCTACTGGCAGACTCGAAGAAGGGGCCACCATATCACAGAGGTTATGGTGCATGAAGGCTGATATTCTGGGATAGTACCCCCTCCTGTACAGCCACCACTCACAATGTTATAACACAGACTCTTTCTCCTTCCTCCAAGTTACGTTCAATATCGTGTTATGAGGGTCGTTCAAGGGATGGGCATGTTATTCCCCTGGCTCTTAAAGGTATGTTATGGCATATCGAGATTTCTTGTTACTGGTATATATTATTTGTCATCTATTGCGTCCCACACTCAGTTCCCTCTAACTACTTGCATCCATATCTATCTACCAATGTATCTATTTGTCTATCAATGTATCTGTCAGTGAATATATTTATCTAACTGTGTGTGTGTGTGTGTGTGTGTGTGTGTGTGTGTGTGTGTGTGTGTGTGTGTGTGTGTGTGTGTACAGAACATTTAACGGCTAGTAGCCAGAATACCTAACAACTGGTACTATATATTCAGACTAGCTTCTGTCGCCTCACAGATATTCGATCTTATGCTCGTATGGAGCATGACAGTCAGTCTGACTGGCGTTTTAGACCACTACACCACTACACATTGCACTGATCCACCTGGTGAACAAGTCTACATCTTTTCTACCCTTAATGACCTAAAGCAGCTTGCAGAGCATCCTACCTGCATCCCTGAACACATTTGGGGAAATTCCAACATTCATGACCTCCTCCTTACAACTAATCATTCTGCTTACATTGTATATCTTTCCATTCCACTGGGCTCTTCCGATCAGTCTTATTACCACCCTAGATAGGTTATCTTCATTTTGTTACTATATTAGGTAACGTGGGGTCTGACGGACCCCACGGAAAAAAATAAAAAAAAATACTTCCGTTTGAGAAATTTCAAAATGCTTCAATACACAAATAATTCAACCCCTTATCTTTAAATAGGGCCAGAAAAATAAAGTTTAATTGAAAAAATATATATATTTTTTAAGTTTATACAAAAATGATTAAATTTTAGGTATGCAAATTTTAAAATTAAATCTTGCAAAACTGAAAAGTAATATCATGATTCCTTGGGTGGCCTGCAGTAGACCGATGTTGGGACCTTCTGTACACAAAAGGAGAAAGACAGCAAATTGAAATAAAAAAAAATCACAAGAGGGCTCAACTAGGTAATCTGGGGTCTAACATACCCCAATGGCTCAATGGAGCAAAATCAGAGCCAGGTACAGCTATGACCCCATCATCCCCATGAAGAGCATCACTAGGCAGGAAGGTAATGAGACGGACAGATCTGTAGACCTTATGCTCATATTTTTAAAAATCAAATTACCTATCTAGGGTTAACCTGTCCTATTGCTCCAGTAAGGCCTGTGGACTTTCCAAAGAAACTTCGTCTTTGGCACTTTGGAGATGCTGATTGGGAGACCCCCAGGCAGTACTTCTTTGATTTTCCCTGGAATGATTATTGCTTCCATGGCCGAGAGCCATCTGAGTGTCATGCGCATTACGGAGGTTATTCTCTCAGGCATTGAAGCATACATTCCTTTCTCATATCCTTTGACTAATGCAAACAAAAACTTGGTTTAATCACGCTTGTTCTAATGCTGTCCACAACAAGGAGAAGGCCTACAAAAGATAGTGGAGCCAACCCATCCCTGTATCTCATCTTTTTATGTTTCTGACCGGAATCGTGCTAAGTCTGTTCTTCACTCTGCTAAGAATAATTTCATTAGTACTAAATGCTGTGAACTCTCCAATTCAAATTCTTCCCGCTCCTTCTGGCACCTTGCCAGAAACCTTTCTAACACCTTTACCTCATCATCCTTCCCTCCACTTTTCCACTCTGATGGCTGTGTAACTATTTCTTCTACTGACAGGGCAGAACTCTTCACTCAGACTTCCTCCTCCAGTTCCACTTAGATGATTCTGGTGCTGTTCCTCGATCTCTCCCCCGCCCCCCTGATTTTCTTGTGGCTGACATTAAAATTTCTTATATTGGAGTATTTTCTGCCATCACTGGCCTCAGTACTAACAAGGCATGTGGGCCTGATGGGATCCTCCTGTTGTCCTCAAGAACTGTGCTTCTATGTTTACACCCTGCCTAGGTAAACTCTTTCGTCTTTGTCTATCAACTTGTACCTTTCCTTCTTGCTCTCATTCAGCATGTTCCAAAGAAGGGTGACTTTTTCCAGCCCTCTAACTATCGTCCAATTGCTTTGACATCATGTATTTCCAAAATTGTCGATTCTATTCTTAACAAAAAAATAAATAAAGTATCATTCCTATCACAACCTTATTTCTGATCGTCAGCATGGGTTCTGCCGGGAACACTCCACTGGTGATCTTCTCACCAACCTTTCAGTCTCTTGGTCATCCTCCTTTCAGAACTTTGGCGAAAGCTTTGCCATTGCACTTGACTCCTCAAAGGCTTTCTATCGAGTCCGACATAAATCTTTAGTATCCAAACTGCCCTCTTACAATTTCTAGCCTATATGTGCCTTCATCTCTAGCTTCTTTTCTGGTCGTTCTATAGCTGCTGTTGTAGTCGGACACCATTCTCCTCCTAGAGCTATTAACAGTGGTGTTCCTCATGGTTTTGTTTTATCACCAACTCTCTTCCTTTTATTCAACAGTGACCTAAATACAGTACTGCATCAAACCCTATCCACTCATACGCTGATGACTCCACCCTTCATCATTCCTTTTGCTTCCTGCAGCATCCATCTCAGTAGTTACTTCAAGAAACAAGGGATGAGGCTATGGCACGCCTCTTATCTGACTTGGCTCATATCTCTGATTGGGGAAAATATAACCTTTTTACTTCTAATTCATCAAAAACTCACTTCTTTCATTTATCAACAGTAATACAAAAATGCCCAGCACTATGCACGGGTAGTCCTGGGCACTTTGTAATGGGCATCATCCCCCACCCCCACCCACCATTGCGTAGTGCTGGGCATGCCTTTGGACAAACCCCTAGTTCAACCCCTGTCCAGGACTATGCACGCATAGTCCTGGACAGGGATTGAACTCCCCCACCACCATTACGTAGTATTGGACATACCTTCAAGCATCCCCTACTTCAACCCATGCCCAGGAGTACACATGCTTAGTCCTGGACAAGGGTTGTATTGCCCATCCCCATTATTAGGTCACATTACCTCCTGTCCAGATCTACACAGGGCTGAAGAGTTTTAATCACGGTGGGGCAGACTTCTGCCTTCCGTGATGGATGGTGGAAAACTGACCAAAGTGAGTGGCCTTGACCAAACTTTCACATGGCAAAAGACTCTCTCTCTCTCTCTCTCTCTCTCTCTCTCTCTCTCTCCATTCTGTTTTGTATCTAATTTCTTATTATTATTCTCCACAATAACTACAGTTAACACCACCACTACTACTACCTGATTTAAGAAACGTCTTTTCATATGAAGGACAAATAAAAACAAAGTGAAACATTTGAAGACAATAATTAATAATCTTTTTCCTATTGCACACATCCTACAGTAAGTCAGGACATATCATGCGTCGTGCATCTCTCAGGTACAGTGGATCTGCACGTGGGTATTCTGTGCGGCTCACTCTGTTTTTCCAAAAGTTGCAGCTAGAATTTTATGGTACTATTATTACCATGATTAGAATAATAATTCTGTTTGTTTGTTTTTTTCTCTCTCTTTCACCTACCCGCCCTCACTTATGATCCCAGGTTATCAGATCTTGACCATTTGCCATTTAGCTCTCACCTGATGAAAATAAATAAATCTCTGGCACTCCTATGATGACCGTGAATGATAAATATCAGAAAAGCAGTCTCACCTCCCTCTCTTTCTCTTCATTTTTTTTATCTTATTCCCTGCTTTCTACAGCCAAAATCAGCATTCAGCTAGAATTTTACAGCTTTATTATTATTTATCACAACTGGAAAAATAATTACTGTTTGTCTGTTAGTCTCTCTCTCTCTCTCTCTCTCTCTCTCTCTCTCTCTCTCTCTCTCATTTGTTTTTTTCCTATAACTATACTCAAAATCAATATTACAGCTGAATTAACGACCACTAATATCACCATGACTGGAAAAAATAAACAAAATTAAATGGCTAAGAACAAGAACTGTAATCCCTTTTTGTGAGAGTATGTGCGTCTGCAAAAATCTGACCACATCTCGAAAGGACCTATGAAGTTTACAGTTGGCAACTGAGGCTCTCAGGATTTATAAAGCCACCGATAAACTCTGGGGCTCCCATTCATCATGGTACATCAAAAGACCCGCTGCAAGAAATGTGGCAACAAGATTAACATCAAAACTCCCCACACACCTGTGTGACGCGTCCAGGTTGTGAGCGATTCTTCAACATTTTTTACCAGCTTTATCACAGACAGTCCTGTTTACAAGGTAAGTAATCATAAACACAGAAGAGTGAATACCCTATATACCTCTTCTTGTTTAATGGTTTCACAGTAACACCGTATGCGGCCTTCATGGATTTGGAGAAAACATATGACAGGGTGAATAGACAAGGACTGTGGAAAGTATTAAGAAATATATGGAGTAGATGGAAAGTTGTCGTAGGCCGTGAAGAGTAGGTATGAGTGTGCATGTGGATAGTGAACTGAGAGAAATTTTTCCATTTGAAAGTTGGACTGAAACAAGGATGTGTCATGTCTCCATGGTTGTTCAATCTGTATATGGATGGGGTAATAAAAGAGATACAAAGTAGGGCAGTGGATGTTGGAGTGGGCCCCCTAGTGAGAGAGGGCGGTGTTGGGAAACTCCCTGTACTGTTGTCTGCAGATGATACTGTGTTGTTAAGTGAAAACGAAGAGGAGCTGCTTGGCTTGGTGGATGAGTTTGGGAGAGTGGAGGGGAGAGGGAGGGGGAGACCAAGGAGGAGATGGGGGATGAAGTGGAGAGGTATATGAGAGAGGGGGTGAGAGCTGGGGGCAGGCCAATGAAATGGCGGGGTCAGGGTGGCATGGAGGCGATTTTTTTGTGGCCATCCTTTACGGGATTAAGGCGTCTGGCAAAAGATAGATAAATAGATAGAAATTATCAGGAAGAAACCTTAAGGGAAAAAAACACTGCTGTTCACAGGCTGAGTAGGGGGAACTTAAAAGCAGTTAAGACGACCCCATCTCCCTGGAAACACTGATGATGATGTTGGGGCCACTGCCTCTACAAGTGCGGAGGTTGTGGTCCCATCCTCTACAAGCAGGGGGGGGTTGTGGCCACGGCCTCTACGAGCTGTAAGGAAGTCCCTACGTCCTCTACAAATAGGGATGATGGACACGCGCCTTCATCATCTATACCATCAATCTCAAGGTCATTTTTTACTGGTCTGTTACAAGAGATCAGATTTACTCCTCCAGGAGATTACACTCAGGATCCTGTAGTGTTCTTAACAGATTTTGCTAAATTTTTCAGTCGCCACATTCAAATTGTAATGAGGCAGATGCAAGCACCATCTGTTGGTATATACTTAGTGCTGGCAGTTGTTTTAAGATGGGAACCTGTTTTTGAAGGGGAAGATACAACCAGAACTCACTATATTCACACTCCACGAGTTTTCATTACTCTCAACACTATAGGACAAACACTGGAGGAGCTGAAACAGGACATATTAATCATATAGAAAATGTTCTCCTAGCCACCGAGGGGAGTGGATTTGTTTTACACTACACCAGCTATTTAGAAATAAAAAAAATAAAAATGTTATTCCTCAGTCTATAGGTACATATTACGTAGAATTCCCTACTGGAGTAAGAGGAAGCAAGCAGATTTTTAATCCTCGACCTACAACAGGAATAGATAAAGATGCTTGTTTAATATAGTGCTTGGCTGCTCATATTTTCTATCCCTAACAAATGGAGGGATATGCAGCGTCGAGTGGATTCACGGGACAATGTAGTACTTTGATAAAGTTTCCCCGAGGGAAAGAGATTTCTTGGTACTCCCTTGATCAGTTAGAAACTCAAAATCAAATAAGTATTAATATTTATAGCTTGAATGATAAACATCGCTACATCAGAATAGGGAGCAAGAATATGAGGACAAAGTAAATTACTTTTATTAGACAATAAACACTGTTGTCTGATAAAAGATTTAAAGAAATTTCTTCAGGCTTTTCTACATAAACGTCAGCCTAAGAATCCCTTCTTCTGTGATGTGTGCTTTCCGGAATTTACTGGGGAGGAGAAGGTTTCACAATCTCAGTATTGCTGCTCTCGACAAAAAGAAGTAATTCCTGAGCCAGGTTCCATCATTAAATTTAAAAATTGGTGGAAAACATTGTCCCCTGATTTTATATGCTTCTATGATTTTGAAGCCCAACTGAAGGATGGGGGTGATAAGGATCATATTTTCAGCACACATCACGCTATAGCATATCCCTATATCATTGTGAATAGAGATGATAATTTAGTAGATTCATATACTGGACATATGTTGGACCCGATGGGGCCACACATTTCATAGATAATGTAACCCTCTCTTATGAGCGGTTACAAAGTCACCAAAAATTTCCCATTCATATGACAGATGAGGATGAGGAAAATTTTCAAAGGCAAATGATGTGTCAGTTATGTGAGTCAACATTTGTTAACGGTAGTGACAAACACAGACACCATGTACATTATAGGCAATTTTTAGAATTATGTAGGGGCTCTGTGTACAGTAGGAAATGTAATATGCAAATAAAAGATAACCCTAATAGACTAATTATCCTTGCTCACAATATGTCCTATGATTTAGGGTTAGTCATTAAGGAAATGAATCAAGACCTCCCCATTAACCTGCTTTGCAAACAGGCATTTAAGTTTTTTAAGGTTGACATTGGCAAGCGGAGATTCATGTATAGTTATGGCTTCATGAGTAGGAGTCTTGCTGATTTGGCTAAGGTATACATTCAGTCTGGAAATTCTCTCAAATTCACTGAGGAAATACTTGGAGAAATGGATGAATCTTTAAAAGAAATGCGAATTCTGGGAAGCAAGTATTTGCATTTGAATATCTTTCTGAGATCGATAAGCTTGAAAATCATAGTTTACCACCCATTCATGCATTTTACAGTTCATTAAAAGGAAGCTGCATTACAGAGGATGAGTATGATCATGCACCAAAAGTAAGGTCAATGGCGGGTTGCTCTAGTTTGAAGGACAATCCCATGCTGTACCTTAGACTGTGGGCTACTAGCTGATACGTTCACAAACTGGTGCAGAACTTTGCAGCAACAGTACCATTTAGATATAGTTAATCATGTCTCCCTCCGTTCATTCAGCTCCAATAGCTGGCTGAAATCTTCAAAAATAGAAGTTCAACTCATCAGTGATAGGTCTTTGATTCACCTCATTCAGAATAACATCCGAGATACTTTCATTACGGTTGTTCGCCGCTTCATAAGAGCTAATAAATTCACCAACCTCAGTTTTGATAGCTCAAAAGACATTTCAATTTTTTTATGTTATTATGACTTTAATTCACTCTATGCCTCTGTAATGACAGAATTGCTTCCCACTGGTGATATCAAGAAGCTTAGTGACAGTAAGATGAAAACATTTCTTGATAAGGAAATTGAAAGGCAACCTTCTGACAGTATAACTGGGTACTAGGTTCTGTGTGACACTCTACCAGTGTCTGCAGAGGTTGCTCAGTTGACGGATGATTTTCCTCTGGGCTTAGAGCAAAAATACATTACTTGTGGTGATCTTTCACCCTATTCTAAACAGCTATTAGAAAAGGAAGGAAGAAAATATCCTAAATTTAATTAAAAACTTGTAGCTTCTCACTCAGCAAAGTACAACTATCTTACAACTCTACCTTTGTTGCAGTTATATATGAATCATGGTCAGAGATTAGCTACAGTGATCTCAGTGTTCATTTTTAGACAGAAACCATATGTAAAAGCGTACATAGAAGGAAATAGACAACTCAGAAATAATGCCTCAACTAAGGACAAAAAAGCTATGAACAAGCTCATGTCAAATTCACTGTTTGGGAAAACTTTATTCAATCCCCAGAGATATGCCACCAAAACTAAAGTTTGCTGAAAGAGGAAAGAATTCCTAAAAAGTGTTAGGAATCCTTTCTTCAGAAGTGTGATACCCTTAAAAGAGTATCGAGTAATAACAATCTCTCAGTCTCCCAAAATAGAACTGTCTCATCCCCAGTTTGTAGGATTTCAAATTCTTGAGTTGGCCAAGGTAAATAAGTATCATTTTTGGTATAATGTTGTCACAAAGCACTATGGGGAAAGAGTAAAAGCTGTGTACTCAGACACAGACAGTTTTGTATTTTCACTTGAATGTGAAGATATATTCAGTGAATTACAAAGGTATCCTCTTGTGGGCTGGATAGATACGTCTAATTTCAGTCCCCAGCATCCTTTGTACAGTGATGCATGTAAAAGACAGTTGGGTGTATTAAAAAGTGAGGTAGGGGAGAAACTGATAGTTGAAGCATGTTGTCTGAAGCCAAAATTGTACTCCTTACTTTTGCAGTCAGGTACAGAGATGATAACTGGTAAGGGTAATCCAAGTTATGACAGGAAAAAACTTAAACATCAAGAATTCAAAGACACTCTTCTGGGGTCCAATAAGATTCATTATGTTAAAGTCACCAGTATATCTAATCATCAGGGACAGATCACCACGCTATCAGTAAACAAGAGAGAGTTGAGTGAATCTGAAGATAAACGTTATTATTTGTCCCTTAGTCAGTCAGCTATGGGCATCCTTTGGCTAATAATATTCAAGTAAAAGAAGAAGAAGAAGAGATGGGAAGGGGCTTCCACCTCTGTGGGGGTCACGACTCATCCCCATTACCCAACAGTATTTCCCATGCAAGCGAAAACAGGGGCCGGAGTATATGACAGACGAAGGAAAAAGAAAAATGGTAAATATTTCCTAGATAGAGAAGCTACCTCATGATCTATATGGATGTTTGTATCATTCTTTTCATATATAATTTGTAAGCAAATCCTATATACTGTATATACTTTACAAAAGAAAAATCCTTTACTGATAATTTGTAAATAAGTGTCTGCAATGTTCAAGTTTTATTTATTAGGTGAGGACATTTTAGTTTTCTTTCAGTGTGTGCTTAAAGACCTTTCCTAGACAGGGATGCTACTTCATGATCTATAAGGATGTTTGTGTAAATCGTTTCATATATAATTTGTATGAAAAATCCTATATACTCTATAAAGTGTACTAAAACATTAATTTACTGATAATTTGTAAATAAAGTGTCTGCAGTGTTCATGTTTTATTTATTGGGTGAGGACATTTTAGTTTTCTTTCAGTGTGCGCTGAAAGACCATGGAGAACATTTATACATCAGAACATACACATATATTTCGTGATCTTGCCAGAATTATTGGGGCAGGGTTTTCATATTCAGGAAGCCCCGTACTGATATCTAAACTCATCAAATACTATGCAGAAAAGTTTTCAAAAATATTTATCAGTGGTGTAAGCTATCACCCTCTTCAAGATGATCCAGTCATTGGTCGTAAAGTTTCTGTGCACAAAGATATAATTGACCCTCCAGTACACTCAACTCCACAAGGAAAATCACTACTCATATTAGATTATTTGTATTTAAAGGCAATGCAGAGTCAAACTGTAGCTGAAGCTTTCATCAAGGGACGTCATTCAAACCTGAGTGTTGTATTAATACCTCAAAACTTTTTTATGAGAGGTCCCTTTTCTCGTGACGTATCCCATAATACTACGCATTGTTTACTCCTACGAGTGCGTGACTTGGGTCAGGTGGAATGTTTAGCTCGTCAGATATTTGGTAAACAACATGAGCCAGATATTCTTGAAATATACAGGTGAGCTGTTATCAATTAACTTGATGGGTATTTACTAATTGATTTATCTATAAAATCTTCCCCACAACTGCAGTTTAGGTCAAACATTGTTGGAGAGCCTCCTTGTGAAGTAGTCTATACCTATGGAAAATTAATAGTTTACTTCACTGTGCTATGATCCTACATCACCTGCATCGTTGGGTTGTATTAAATAATTACATCGGGCTGACCCCCAAATAAACACTCTAGTGACTAAAACAGATGTGTAGAGATCTTTAAAAGGTTCTAGAGTTTATACTCTGCATAAATTACAAAGAAAAAGATTCCCACGACGAAACATTGTAGCAACAGGACCCCGCATTATTCTGACATGTGACCTGGCTGATTTGAGGCACTTACGGAGGGAAAATAACCATGTACAATATTTATTGGTATGTGTAGATGTCTTCTCACGTTTCATGTTTGTCCACCCCAGTCAACGAAAAACTGGAGCTACTGTAACGAACGCTCTTTCAATCATTTTAAGTAAACCAAAATCACGCTCCTTTATATCTTCATTCGTCAGCCTGTCTCTCCACGTAACTCCACAGGCTCCTCTTAAATAACTCATTTCCACTGACACAAGTCAAGAGTGAGAGCAGTGGAAATGAGTTATTTAAGAGGAGCCTGAGGAGTCACATGGAGAGACAGGCTGACGAATGAAGATATAAAGGAGCGTTGTGGTGTTGATGTGGATGTGATAGGAAGCGTTATGAGGAACACACTGAGGTGGTTTGGCCATGTGGAGAGGATGGAGGGTGAAAGACTGACGAAGAGAGTGTATGTGAGTGAGGTGGAGGGGGGAAGAGGGAGGGGGAGGCCGAGGATGAGATGGAGGGATGGGGTGGAGAGGTATATGAGAGAGGGGGGTGTGAGTTGGGAGCAGGGGAGTGAAATGGCAGGGGACAGGGCGACTTGGAGGCGATTTGTTTGTGGCCACCCCAAACGGGATTGAGGCGTCTGGCAATAGATAGATAGATAGATAGATACTTAATACTATTCACAGACAGGGGACAGGATTTTATAACAAAAAGCTGGAATCTTACTAGAAGAGGAAAAATATTACTCTGTATAGTGTTACTCACAAGAGACAAATGCAAGTCTCTGTGAGCGTGCCATAAGAACTCTGAAACACAAATTTTATCGGTATTTAACTGCAAACAACACTTTAAACTACCTACCCATACTAAGGACGGTGGTAAGCACTTACAATCTCACCTCTCATCGAGGCTTGAAGGGCAAGACACCTAGTGAAGTTCACAAGCTAACAGACTCCAGAGACTGGCAAAAGTAGTTTACATTAATGTATAAATAGTCTATCAAACGTAAAAAAACAATTACTTCAAACTTGGCTGTAGGAGGCTTAGTACGAATAATGACTTCGTCCAGGAGTAAGACCTTTGCAAAAGGATTTACTAAACAGAATACAGAAGACATATTTCGCATTACTAAAATACACAGGAGTAAGTCAGGAATTTATACCTGTGAGCTAGAAGACTGGGGTGGAGAAGCAATCAAGGGAATATTCTACAGAGAAAAAATAATCCCTACTTTAGCCCCAGAAACCTACCCCATTGATATATTGAAGAGACGGAAAAAGAAAGACGGCTCTTTGGTTCCTTCTTCCTCGCATTAAAAAAAAAAAAAAAAAAAAAAAATCACCATATCCAGATCGCTTTAACGAGTGGATAGATGTCTCAGAGATCCGGAAAACCGCTGATCTCCCTCTTTCGTGAATTTATTCAGTTTCTGAAAGAAACCAAGCCAAAGCTGAGGAGGAAATTAATTTCCAGGTGTCACAAACCTGAGTTAGACTGCTTATCAGAGATTTTTGCAAATTTCTTGAAGAAATACTTAAGAGTTACAAAGGTAATAAGGAAGCTTCTTCCACACCAGTCTGTTTGTTATTCGAGAGACTTCTTTGAAACAAACACCTTTAAAGAGAAAAAGGCAGATCCATACCTCTACTACTGAAGGGTCTATTCTAAGCATCTTGCTACCCATTGCCACTACTATATTAGGGAGTCTTCTTAAATAATGACAGTCAAAAAATTCTGCCTAGTACCAAGGTCTCAGTCGGAAACTATAATTTATACATCTGCCATTCAAAGACCCCAGGAAACTGCTTATCCTAAATCTTCCCATGTAATTGCCCCCAGTCAGCCTTCAAATACAGAACATCGTCACTCACTCGGGGACAGTCAAAATACTACTCAAACCAGAAGTCCATCAGGATGCTTTTGGTATCTTATCATATTTATGACAACATCCTTTAGTACACTGGGATGATATGGGTAATTTGATGTCTCCAATTTGCAGCATTATATTACAGATGTAATTCAGTACTGGGTAACCCAAAACAACACGTTTGATTCAGGTAAAATAACTGACTGACGAACTTTGGTGAAACTTGTAAATTTACTCGAGGCTTATATCAAGAACCCAAAGGCAAAGAAAAAACTATCTGGGAGTAGGGTCACATTTCATCATAAAAATATAAAGCAAAGCTTCAAGAGGTGGGCCCCATATCATGTCTTTCATTACAGCCTGCAGGAACAGTCTGCCTTGAGATCTCGTGCAGAATGGATGTCCGTGGGAGAGGCTTGCAAGTCCATGATCGATTAAGGGAAATACGTTTGGCCCACGCTCTTGCTAGACATAGGGCCACGATTATCAACTCCCATTATGAGACTTAAAACAGACTAGTTGGCAATCTAACAGAGGATTACTATGAGCAAGATATAGATTCAGATGTTTCCACTCTAAGTCTGCATGATAAGGATATAGACTCTCAACTTCAGTATTATCAACAACAATACCATCGTTATAGAGAGGTTGCTCTCCAATTTTGGTCTGTCAAGTCTTTACTGGATGATCTTCGAGCCATATGACAAGATTTGGAATTTATCTACCTAGGAAAAAAATAGAAAAGGGGGAATTCCCCACCCAGTTACAACCTTGAAAGAGGTGAGTGAGTTTGTTGGTTACCACTCCCCATAAAAGGAAGGCCTTGGGAGTTCAGCCACCACATTTCACTCTTAACACTCGTTCACACTTAAGAGGCTCGAGATGGAAGCTGAGGGTACATTCCTTCAAACAGTGCACGGGGAAATAACTGACGATCAGTATGACGCCAGAGATAATGCCATTTGTCATATTGTGAATGCAGTGGGAGGACGAAATTACGGCCTTTATGCCATAATTTCTGAAAAGTATCCTTATGCTAATCTATACTCCACTCGAAAACCTCTTTATAATCTTAATAGAGCCCAGGTCAAATCACGGGACAAACTTGGATCTGTCAGAATTTTCAAAGAAAGTAGCAGACCCTATATAATTACTTTAGTAGCTCACTGGGGTCCTGGCTCTGAACTAGAGACCAATAAGTCTGCCTAAGAGTTAATTAAAAAGTCATCAGACCACCATTACATTTAGGGTCTCCAATTGGGTACTCCGACTGGACATGTACAGTAGGTAACTTACCTCTATTTACTGAAGAGCTAAAACGTATCCAACCCCATTTAGGTATTAAAAATTTATTAATACCTGCGGGGACTGGAAGTGGTCTGCGTGGGGATATGTGGGCTTTAAAATATTTGCCTTGCCTTGAGAAGCTGGCAAAGTACTGCCGACGTATCAACATAAATTGTACAGTCGTTGACAGGAGAAATGTCTCAGATCATAAACCCGCAGTTGGAGTACGCGAGTGGTATCCATCACAACAATCACTAGCACAACCACAGCCTCTACCACAGCTTTCATTACAACAATCACAACCTCTACCACAGACTCCTTCCTACGAGGAGGTGTGGCTGGAGGATCCAATGTTACTACCCCTCCTACAGCATGAACCACTACAGCAGCAGCAACAGCAGCAGCGGCAGCAGCAGCACCAGCAGTTGCCCCACCCCCAGCGTGAGCCACAGCAGCAGCAGCACCATGGACAACACAAATACCCACGAAAAAGACATGCAGCAGCCTCAGATGAAGTGGAACCACTCGGTATCATTAAAAGAAAAAAAAAGACTATAAACAGCAGTGGTAGAGTATTAATTGTTTATGATGATTCTCCTGCCTGGCAAGAAGCCAGAAATGGAAACTCTTATATAAATGAGGCCATTGATCAATCCAGACTTAAAGGGAAAATCATTAATATAGAGAAATTACTTACATCAATATTACTGAAGAAATTAATACTTATCAAAACTAAGCATACCCAAATTTGATTACTAATAGTGGTTTGTAAGATGTTTCGGGGAGATGGTATATAATTCTAAGTACTGAAATACGGATTAACTTAAGAAACTCTTGCATATCCACTCTTGATACTACTAGCATTTAGTTATAATAGCCTGTAAGATGTTCTTGGGTGATTGTATGCAATTCTAAGTACTGTTTTTTTTATTTTTTTTATACAAATTCGTATGTAAGTTGTTAATAAAATCTATCTGACTATCTATCTATCTATATATATATTAGATATATATATATATATATATATATATATATATATATATATATATATATATATATATATATATATATATATATATATATATATATATATATATATATATATATATATATATATATATATATTTCTATAGCCTATGATTTCATCATTCTTTGTATAATTCTAACGTACAGTATGCTGCATGTTTGATCACGATTCGCCTCGTGGCTTCCATAGTGACCAAGCTTCCGTGTTCTACCTCACTCCCCCCTTCTTCTCCCTTATAGTAGACTAAGTCGTTCTTTCTGTTGTTCAGAGCAGGAGTGTCAACTCTTTGTCCCCTATGACTTCATTTGCGCGTCCTTCTTACAAGTTGTATCAAGCTCTGCCGGCCCCTATATAATGAGCTCAGTCTCTGCATTAATTGCCACTTAGATATACTCTTCATTTTGTTCACATCTCTGTCCTCCCCTGTACAGTTGTTATTATTTTTGTGAGTGCTCAGGAAGTCTCCAACCATCTAGCTGCTGTGTAATTTGAGTATAAGTGTTGTTGCATTTGTTTTTCTTGTACTGTATAGCATGGGGTGTTGGTTCGTGGGCCTGGTGAGGTTTTTGTGATTCATGTGGAGTTTTTGATGTCAGCCATTGTTAATAATATTTCGTATCTGTTATAATATATCTTGCATTAACTGAGCATTATCCGGTTTTCTCATTTTATCAGGGCTGACTTAGATGAATTTACTCTTGCTAATTTCGTGTTAATAGAGGCTATTGCAGTTAACTATATATTTAACCTGTTTTTTGCCATTACATTATCCTTATGAGTCCTGAATGTTTAGTTGTTAGTTTGAGCATTAAACTTTAACTTGTAATTTTACCTAACTCTTTTGTTTTGAACCTCGAACTTTACGGGACAGTAGTGATTTTAGTATTCTCACTTGAAGTGTTCATTATCTCTGTTCCGTAACAATATATATATATATATATTTATATATATATATATATATATATATATATATATATATATATATATATATATATATATATATATATATATATATATAATAAGATTTACAAATCGCTAGCTTTCTTAACCTATAAAACAATGGTATATAGTATTTTTTGTTAGTATGTATTCTACAAGGGAAACAGACATTTCACGGAAAGACACTGATGACATATACCTCTATCTCTCTTCCATTGCAAGTAGAGATGTTTACCCAGATAATACCACAACAAACTCAGAATCGCATTATCCCACTGCAGTTAGATCCAAATCATGAATATGAAGTTGGGTTAAGTAACAGTTTATTCCCAAAGCAAAATTATTGTCTCATAAATGGTGATCCAGAGTGTAAAATTGGTTTTCATGCACGAATAATGAGATCTGAAAATGAAGACTATGAGTACAATTTTTATAATTATATACCTGAAACAAATAATGTTTCCAACCTAAGCTCTCGCCATTTAGTATCTATAGCCGAATCCACTAACCATGTTGAAAGAACTCCAGGAAATTATTCAAGAAACGTATGCTGAATATTTCCCTTACCATCAAATATTGTACTATGATTACAACATACAGTAGATAGGGTTGCCATCCAAAAAATGGTAGTTGGGGCTGATGAAGATCGTTTATACACCGAGTAATCAAAGAGACTGCTCCTCAAATTGCCAAAGTGCTGGGGTTTGAACCAAGAGTTTGTTATCCGGTATATCAAAAAACCGAAAAGGACAGTCCTTCATCCTCGAATCCCAGTCCTGTTAAAGTTATAGGTCCATATCTATCCAGATCTGTTGGTTCCAGTGATTATTTATATGTGTATTCTGACCTGGTTAACCCTTCACGATTAGGGGGGCAAATTGTGAATATCCTTGATGCTATACCCCTACCGAATGATATAACAAGTAAGGATGTTAATCCTATAATGCACAAAACAATTAGTAGTTCAACCTTAAAAAGTGTTGCCATAAAAAATACTAAGCAGAATGATGGACCAATATACTTTGAAGACAATCACGGTGTTACCTGTATCTTACCAATAAGACATAGGTAAAGATGATCACAGACTCATTACTGTTTTTGACACCATGATGCGTACTACTCTGATTCCTCCTTCTGTAGATGAATTCTTGTTACTATTCAAAGACCCATTCCTACTCAAACGAGGAGGGGCTCTAAGCGATATAACTACTTTTAGGAGCCCGATGTGTCTAGTGGCAAGGCAAATCTGAAGGACTCTCTGAAACAGAGAGGTATTGCAGCCCTGAAAGGTGTCGCTCAAAGAGCTAGCATGAAAGGAGGACGTAAACGAAAGTCCAAAAGGGGGCGGAAATTACAGAAATGTTATAAAAAGATGTATTTAGCTTAATATAGCTTAGTTAGAATAGTGATTTGATTCTGGCAACATATTTCTTGATGTAGCTTCGGGAGTAGGGGTAAAATCCCCTCTCAGCAATTATTCAGCTGCCATATCAGAAATGTTTCCTTGTCCTCACAAAGTCCGGATGATAGAATAATCAATTGCTTCAAAGCAGGATATGGATGTTCTACCCATAAATGCTGGCTTTGATCAAAAAATAACTGATAAATATGTAGAATTTCGCCTACCTAGAGCTGATGGGTCACTCACTGATATGAGCACTCTAGCCCTTGAGTTGAAATTATGAGTTACAAAAGCGGACGGATTTTCCGTACTCGTAGAATATGATAAGATGATGTTTGTGAATGCAGTATTACATACAATATTTAAAAATGCATCTGTGTTTTTAAATTGGATTCAGGTTGAAAATAACTATATGTATAATTATGCAGTCTTTGTAATATTGCTCACAGCACTTAGTCCCCGCAAAGTAGGGACTATAGGTAAAAATTGTTATTTACTTCATGATGAGAATGGTAATGGGATTGGAGATACTTGTACTGAAGACTGTTTTGTTGGGCTCAGTGATCAGGGTAAAAGGTTTCTTAATCTAACTAAGGAGCATGGACTGCGTCCATGTAGTCCACTACTGATGGATTAAGTGGGTTGGATGGATATTTACTTGACAACAGTGACATCAATATTCGACTTGAATTCGCTAATCCGAGTTTTATTATCAACACTCATCAAGATGGGGGCAAAATGAAGCTCCACATAGGTTTTTGTAAATCGTGGGTTACTCGTGTCATTCCTCAGCCGGCGGCCATGGTTGCACTTAATGCTTCGTTATTAGATCCAGGGTTGTTTGTAGAGTATGTGTATAATAAATAAGTGGCAAAATCATATGTCATTGCTCAAAATCAAAGTTCAGTGACTGTTGACAACCCTTGGGGGAACTGTAAACCAAGCAAACTGTATTCGTGCATAGTTGATACTGGGTCTTTTTCTGGATCGTATAATATGAATTCTTTTGTATATGACTCATGCTGACTTGTCAGGGCTGGCTGTAAGTGTCAATGGGAGAAGTCTGTATACACAGTCTCTTTTCTTAATCAGTTCGCACCATTGTACCATTATACCTTGAAGGCTCTAGGTCTCAATCGAGATCACTTAATTAACTATGAGACCTTTACCAAGGGAAGAATGATTTTAGTTTTAAACCTACAGTATTACATGAGGAGTTAAAGATGCAGTTGGTCCTGAATACACAGGATATCTGAGAATAAATACAACATTATAGAAACTCAGTGGGTCTAATCGTGTCTTGCTGATATTTGGAGACACTCAAGGAATTCTAAGAATAAATAATGATCGGCAGATATATTCTGATGTGAGAGCTTAAAGAAGATTGAATGATCAAGAACTCGAAACTGTGATCCGTAAAAATTTACCCCCTCACTGTATTTAGCAATTCTGGGGATGTCTCACAGCTGATGAAATGATACGTGTGAAAATACCTGACAAACTTGGACCTGTGTTTATCATCGCTAACATATTACCCACTTCAAAAACTGGAGAAATGGGTCACTGGGTTTGTTTGTTTTCATAAAGGATCACATTATATATTTCCGTGATTCATATGGTCTTCTACCTAACCAGTACTCTGAACATTTTGTAACTTTTTAAAAAAAATCATAAAACATTTAAATTGTGCACACAACCCTACCGCTTGCAGAGTGTTTCTCCCTATGTTTGTGAGCCCAATGTCTTATTTTTTATACATATGTACAGAGGGTGTAGATAGTTTGATGACGATAATTAAAAAAAAAAAAAAAAACATAATTATGTCGAGAACGATAAACGGGTACGAAAATATGTATATAAATACTTTCCTGTACTTTTCCCTGACTGCCGACGCACTTTCTGTTTGAATAAATATAATTACAAAGAAGGTGCATTTTACCTATGCAAATATCTTCCCTGAAGAGTGTAGTCACTACACACTGGTAAGTATCAGTCCTCACAGTTCGATAATAGGTGATTGGTGTATGACAGTACTTGGTAATAATCTAGAGATGGATATATAAACCTCCGGAGGTGAGACTCCGACAGACATCCATGGAAAATGGGAAAGCCAGGTGGGAAAGGTATCTTTGAAGGGGGACTCATGAAGTGTTTGCTTTACTGTAACTAAGTGTGATTTATTGGACTTTTTTCTGCCTTAGGTACAAGCCCGGGATGTGACCTATGAACGGCTATCAAACTCGAGCATAACTATGCAGAATCACCCTTAGCTGAACATTTGGAAACACTCTGTGACCCACACAAGATGCCCATGATATTTTGCTTTAAATGTGCAGACCCACTGTACCTGAGTGATGCACAGTGCCTGATATGTCCCGATTTAGGATGTGTGCATTAGGAAAAAGATTATTAATAAATGTCTTCAAATGTTTCACTTTGTTTTTATTTGTCCTTTATATGAAAAGACGTTTCTTAAATCAGGTAAAAGTAGAGGTGGTGTTAACTGTAGTTACTGTGGAGAATAAGAAGAAATTAGAGAGAGAGAGAGAGAGAGAGAGAGAGAGAGAGAGAAATTAGACAGAAAACAGAATGGAGAGAGAAAGAGAGAGAGAGAGAGAGAGAGAGAGAGAGAGAGAGAGAGAGAGAGAGAGTCTTTTGCCATGTGAAAGTTTGGTCAAGGCCACTCACTTTGGTCAGTTTTCCACCATCCATCACGGAAGGCAGAAGTCTGCCCCACCGTGATTAAAACTCTTCAGCCCTGTGTAGATCTGGACAGGAGGTATGTGACCTAATAATGGGGATGGGCAATACAACCCTTGTCCAGGACTAAGCATGTGTACTCCTGGGCATGGGTTGAAGTAGGGGATGCTTGAAGGTATGTCCAATACTACGTAATGGTGGTGGGGGAGTTCAATCCCTGTCCAGGACTATGCGTGCGTAGTCCTGGACAGGGGTTGAACTAGGGGTTTGCCCATAGGCATGCCCAGTACTACGCAATGGTGGGTGAGGGTGGGGGGAATGCCCGTTACAAAGTGCCCAGGACTACACGTGCATAGTGCTGGGCACGATTGTACTGCTATCAACCCAAGAAAATCTTCCACAGGAGTACCCTCTAATTTTTAACAGTATCCAGCTCAATCCTGCATCATCTTTAAACATATCTGGGGTTTCATTCTCGTGGGATTTATCTTGGAAAGAACATATTACTGCCCTTGTAAAATATGCTTCCAAGAGATTGGGTGTGCTAAGCCGAATCTGTACCTTCTTTACCCCTGCACAGTTGTTGACTTAATACATGGGTTTTATTTGCCCCTCTGTAGAGTACAACTCTCACGTGTGGGGAGGCTCCTCACATGCACCTCTTCTCAACAGGGTGGAGTCAAATGTTTTTTGTCTCATTAACTCTCTTCTTACTGGCTCTTTTCAACCTCTGTCTCTTTGCTGCACTGTTGGATCATTATCTGTTTTCTGTCACTACTTCAATGGTCACTGCTCCTCTGAACTGTCTGCTGGCATCCCTCAACCACTGCGATGGGAACATAGTACCAGTCTAGCAACAAACTCTCATCTCTTTTCTGTCCAGCTTTCTAATGCAAAAGTTAACTGCTACTCCCAGTCCTTCACGTATGCAACAGGTCAGCTCTAGAACCGTCTACCTCTGTCTGTTTTTCTTCTCTATCGATGTATCTATTGCCAGACGCCTCAATCTGGTATGGGGTGGCCACAAACATATCGCCTCCACGTCGCCCTGTTCCCCGCCATTTCACCGCACTGCTCCCAACTCACACACCCCTCTCTCATATACCTCTCCACTCCAACTCTTCATCTCATCCTCGGCCTCCCCCTCCCTCTCCCCCCTCCACCTCACTCACATACACTCTCCTCGTCAGTCTCTCACCCTCCATCCTCTCCACATGGCCAAACCACCTCAGTGTGTTCCTCATAACGCTTCTTATCACATTCACATCCACACCACAATGCCCCTTTATAGCCTCATTTGTCAACCTGTCTCTCCACGTGACTCCACAGGCTCCTCTTAAATAACCCCTTTCCACTGCTCTCATTCTTGACTTGTGTCCTTCCAACAACGTCCAAGCTTCACTTCCATACGTTAGAGTTGGTATCACAATACTGTAATGAAGTACCGTCAGCGCACATTGACGTGTCCGGAAGGGAGCGCGGAAACATAAATTTCCTGAAACGATATCAGTCAATGTGCGGCCAGTTAAGAAAATCGCCGGGGAAAAATGACTACTTGGCAATTACGTCACTCTTCGGCCCATACCCCCCCACTGAGTGACATAACGGTCAGTTGCATTTACTCTCGTTTTTGTTCGATGTTATCTGTTGATTGTTTCCCAGGACTGACTCCCTTTTCCTTTGTGCGCTAAGTGTTTAAGTTGACAGTGTGGCTTGTAAGTGATGTCTAAGCCATATACAAGCCATGACAACATTGTAACAGTTATCGAGTGTCATAAAATTGGTTTGAATAGCCGTCAAATAAGTGAACAAACTGGTGTTAATGAACGTACAGTGAGCTGACTGGTGACAAATTTCAAGGCCTCTGGAGGAGCAAAGGTACCATCCCACAAACACGGTGGAGGAAGGACAACCAAAATCAGCATGCGCAGCCTGAAAGTTATCAGGCGTCAGTTGGATGACAAACCAGCCTTTACTGCCAGACAGATTAAAGAACAAAACCCTATTCTGCTTCAGGACGTGAATGTACGAACTATTCAGAGCGCCATACGAAAGAAACTTGGTTATCGGAAGTTGACAGCCAGGAAAAAGCCTTTCGTTACCGATATTCAGCGTAAAAAAAGAGTTGCTTTTGCAAAGAAATATTCCTCATGGACCTTGGATGACTGGAGACGTGTTCTGTGGTCAGATGAATCCACGTTCTGCATTAGTGAATCGAAGGGGCAGATGGTGTGGCGTGGAAGAAATTCTGATCCCTGTAACCCGAAGTTCATGAGAAAGACTGTCAAGCATCCTGCCTCTATTATGGTGTGGGGGGCTTTCTCTTACAGAGGAGCAGCTGGCCTTATAATTCTCCCTAAAGGCCAGACTGTCAATGGAGACTCGTATCTTCGACTCCTAGACAATAATTTGGCTGAATGCTTTGCAGCTACTGGTGCTGAAGTGCTGCAACAGGATGGGGCTCCTTGTCACACCGCCAAAGCCGTAAAACAGTGGCTCTGCACAAGTGAAGTTGAGTGTATTCCTGATTTGCCAAGCAGTAGTCCTGATATTTCACCAATTGAGAACCTCTGGGTTATTGTGAAAGAAAAATTAAGAGGTGAAGACACATCCACCGTGGCGAAATTGGAGGTTGCCCTTCGTCGTGCATGGAGTAGCATTCCTTCCACTACTCACCTGAAACTCGCTGACAGTATCCCAGACCGTCTTGTAGAAGTGCAAAGACGCAAAGGTTATCCCATTGACAAGTAAAGAAATAGATGGTGAGTGTTCAATTAAGAGTTAGTTGCAATATGCACTGTAGTTTGGTTGTTATAATGATTTTACTTAGGCAGCACGAGTTTTGTTTTCATGCGGACACGTCAATGTGCGCTGACTGTAACTTTTTCATTTCCATGCTCACTTCCCTGTTTCTTATCACTGCTTTCAAGGAACCAGCAACGTTTCTTCCTTGTTGTACCCTTTCAAGCACTTCACCCTCCAAACTCCATCCTTACTCATTACACTCCCCAACTACTTAAATGTACTCACATTTTCCATTTCCTCACCATCCAAACTCACTGTACATTCAATGACTTCACCTCTCTTGAAGACCATCACTTTACTCTTCCCTACATTCACCTTTAGATTCTGTTTCTTACACACTCTACCAAACTCATCCACCAAGCCTTGCAGCTCCCCTTCGTCTTCATTTAACAACACAGTATCATCAGCAAACAACAGTACAGGGAGTTTCCAAACACTGCCGTCTCTCACTAGGGCCACTCCAACATCCACTGCCCTTCCTTGTACCTCCATTATTACCCCATCCACGTACAGATTGAACAACCATGGAGTCATGATACATCCCTGTCTCAACCCAACCTTCAAAGAGAAAAATTCTTTCAGTTCACCATCCACACGCACTGCAGACTCAGCGCCATCATATATACTCTTCACCGCATTCAACAACTTCCCATCTACTCCATTCTTAATACTTTCCACAATCCTTGTCTCTCCACCCTATCATATGCTTTCTCCAAATCAATGAAGGCCGCATACAACTTCTTTCCCTTCTCTAGAAACTTTTCCACTATAGATCTAAGAATGAATATCTGATCTACAGAACCTCTTCCCTTTCTAAAGCCTCCCTGTTCTTCTCCAACTAATTCCTCTGTTATTTCCTTAACTCTGTCAATAACAATCCTACCATACACTTTTCCTATTACACTAAGAAGACAAATGCCCCTGTGATTACCACACACTTCTTTTTCCCTTTTTCCTTTGTACAAGGGAATAATCATACCTGACTTCCAATCCTCCGGGTCTCCACCTTCCTCCCAGGCCAATCTGCACATCTTCCACATCCATTCTACTATTATCTCTCCCCCATGCTTCAGCATTTCGCCACACGTTCCATCAATTCCTGAGGCTTTCCCCAATTTGACTTTCTTGATTGCTTCCACAACTTCCATCCTACTGATTTCTTCCTGTCTTTTCACCTCCCTCCTTCTCCCAGCCATTCCCCAGCCACTTATACTCGCATTACTTCCCTTCTCAATGTTCAACAATTCCTTTAAGTGTTCTCTCCATCTGCTCACTTTTTCTCCACTAGTAATCTACCATTTTTATCTTTTACTCCCCTGCTAACTTCACTATCATCCTGTCTTATTCTCTTCACCTCTGTCCAGAACATTTTCTTACAGCCCCTCCATTTTGCACTCAAATTCCTTCCAAATTCCTCATCCACTCTCTTCTTACTGTCTCTTACTAATCTTTTCACCTCTCTCTTCCTTTCTACATATAACTCTCTCTTCCGCCTCTCAATTTCTTCCACGCCCCTGTTTCTCATCCATTCATTGTATGCTTTCTTCTTTTGTGCCACAGCCTGTCTCACCTCTTCAGTCCACCATGTTGTTCCTTGCACCCTTTTCCGTCTTCTTTTCACCGCGCACACCACATCACATGCTGCACATATTTCTTCTGTGAATATCTTGCTGCCTATGATCTCCAGTCATTCAAACACAGTGTGTCAAGGCATCTCGAAATGAATGGGTATTGAATTTGGCTCTCTGTTTTCTTGTTTTTGTTTTTTCCTTGGAGGATGCACTTTGCAGGTTCCTTCTTCCTTGCATAAAAAACATGTAAGACGGTAGATAAAGTTATCGCTACAACTATAGTTATATAATTCCAGTTGCTGCCACACACATCCTCACAGTGGCCGCCACACTCATCTCACAGTAGCTGCCAGCCTCATCTTTATCCTCACAGACCAAAATGAACTGCAGACAGCAGAACAATGGACTGATATCCTGAGGAAGCGAGAAATGCGTAAATGCAATAATGTATTTGCAATAATTCCTAGTCTGTAGGTTGAAGGTTAACACTTTGGACATGAATAGCACTTTCATGAGGTTACTGGCAAAGAATTAAGAACTTTATATTTATTTCAACGGCATGAGAATTGATTTATCAGATGAGATTCCACCACAACCAAAATTGTACTTATCCGGGTTGCTTGTGTGATTAAATTGTTCGATAACAAGTGATAAACAAGTTCTCTTCCTTCCTATGAGCAAAACTTCTGTCATTTTATATTTCATCCAGAAATAATAATAAAAAATGTAATAAATTTTCTATTCCTGCTGCAAAGTAATAAAGTAAGTACCATTGCCCAAAGGTACGAGTTATTTACACGTGAGGGATGCGTTACCACATAATTTCGTGGCTGATTACTGCAGATGGGGAAAGGGAAGGGGAGATCAAGGAGGAGATGGAGGGAAAAAGAAGGGGAGATCAAGGAGGAGATGGAGGGAAAGAGAAGGGGAGATCAAGGAGGAGATTGAAGGATAGGGAGGGGGAGACCAAGGAGGAATTGGAGGGATGGGGACGGGGACACCAAGGAGGAGATGGTGGGATGGGGAGGGAAGAACAAGGAGGAGATGGAGGGATGGGGACGGTGAGATCAAGGAGAAAATGGAGGGATGGGATGGGTGAGAGCAAGGAGGCGATGGAGGGATGGGGAGGGGGGAGAGCAAGGAGGAGATGGAGGGATTGGGAAGGGAGAGAGCAAGGAGGAGATGGAGGAATGGGGAGGGTGAGACCAAGGAGGAGATGGAGGTTGGGGAGGGGAGAGACGAAGGAAGAGATGGAGAGGTAGAGAGGAGAAATATATGAGAGAGGAGTGTGTGGGCTGGAGGGATGGCAGCCAAATGGCAGAAGACAGGGCGACTTGGAGGCTATCTGTTTGTAGCCACTCTCTCCGGGATTAAGTCGTCTGGCTATAGATAGATAGGAAGAAAAATAGGTAGACAGACAGATAGATATATAGAGAGTCTGATTAAGATGAATGACTATACAGTAAATCAAAACTGATGCGACAATATTTACATTTGATGTGAGTCACAGTAGAAACTCTTTTACCGATACTGAAACAGAAAATGTAGAAGAGTAGCCTGTTTCAGAATTAGGCTACTCGTCCTGTAACTTAACATGCTAAGTACGAAAAAGTAATGTATTTCCATACTGTACATTGTGGCCAAAGACCCGTGCGTTGATTCACAAATAGTACTAATAATAACAACTATCAGTCGAAACTAAAATTCATTATCGGAATGGACATGGAAGGAAGAATGGTCAGATATGCAGTTGCACTCTTGTCCTTCTCCCCAATAAATAAATAAATAGTTATGACAGCCAAATTATCATAAATAGGCTACGTTTGCGAATCTCAGGTGGCGAATTTGGCCTACATGACGGACCAAAACTACTCCTTAATTATACGTTTAAAATAATATTCATGTTCCAGCCACTATAGTATGTAAAAATCTCTTCTCTCGGGGAATAACTGACTAACCGAACTTTTTCCGGGCATTAATTATCTACCGGCGCACGTATCGGGTAGATGGCAATGTAATCTCTCTCTCTCTCTCTCTCGCTCTCTCTCTCTCTCATTAATATAATCTCAAAGAAGGATAGGCGTGACTAGATATATGACCTAATACTCGATCTATCTATTTAATGTCTGGCAATGGGTACAACGTTACGATCTCTTCATACCCTCTCTGCAAAGAATGTCAACACAAGATTACCTTATGAAGAAATAAATCAAAAAGAGAAAATTACAACAATATGTCAATATAAGTCAGTAACTCGAATATTGTATTGAAATTTCTCTACGTTCAATGCATGAAGTATTTTTGAATGAAGCACCCTGATGTACAGCCGAAAAAAAGTACTACTGTTAAAAAGAAGCACCCTGATGTGCAGTCGAAATGTACTACTGTAAAAGAAGCACTCTGATATATACATTAAAAAAAAAAAAAAAATGCATACTTCGTGCCAGGAATCTAACATTACAAACGATGGCTGTTGCAAAATCGCACATTATTCTACACCACATTAATATACATGGTGTCATGAAGATGCGAAATATAATGTTCATTTGACATTACTTTAGTAGTACTGTAATCTTATGCACATTCATATGACAACAGATTAAATACCTTGGCAAATCAGGAGCTACAGTGCTCATTTACGATTTTCGATTACCTCCAACGTCATACTTTTTAAAATTGATTGTATGTGTCATATTCAAATCGTCGCTGGATCAACTGTGTTCCCTCTACACACTTAACTCTTAATATGAGAATAAAGAGACGGGTCACGAAGTAACTTACGAATTATTTAAATTCTGTACCTTGATTTAGTCACAAGAAAGGCACCACGAATAATACGGTATTGCTTTAATATACCATTTCTATACACACACACACACACACACACACACACACAGACTTCATTTCGTAAGGTAGAGAGACTACCAATGCAAAGAATACAGAAGCATCATAAGTTTCAACAGAGAGGGTGAAGCACTCTGGGCAAAAGTGTATTAGGGGGAAGGGAGGGGACTGGTGGATGATGTAAGGGGTACGACGGTGTGTGTGTGTGTGTGTGTGTGTGTGTGTGTGTGTGTGTGTGTGTTCTTATATAATTGTTCTTTCCTACCTGTATCATTACAGGAATGAGTCAAGCTCGTACTGTCCCGTCTCTTAAACCATTTTTGTCGTACATATCCTTAAATTTATGAATTGTTTTGGCACACACTATTTCATTCGGTAGTGCATTCCATTGATCAATTGCTCTATTTGGGAAACTAAATTTCTTTATGTCTTTATCACCTCTCTTTATATGCAGTTTTTCGCAGTGTCCTCTTGCTAATGAATCCCCATAGATTAGGTAATCATTTACTGTATGCCTATTTTCTCCTTCCCTGATATGCATTTATATAGCATAATCATGTCTCCTCTTTTCCTTCTCTTCTGTAGTGTAGGCAGATTCAGTTTTTCTAGTCTTTCTTCGTGGCTTAGATCCCTTAAGCTTGGTACCCATCTTGTAGCGGCCCTTCGTTCTTTTTCAATCTTGTCTATGTGTTTTTTGAGATGAGGACTCCAGACTACTGATGCATACTCCAGGGTTGGTCTGATGAATGATGTTATTATCTTTCTTTGCATGTCTTCATTTATGTATGTGAACGCTATTCTCATATTTGCAAGCAGTGTATACATGTTCTGTACCTTGTCACTGATGTGGTCAGCCGAAGATAGTCTATTTTTGATAATCACACCTAGGTCCTTCTCTCTTTCTGATATGTGAAGGGTTTTATTTCCGAACTTAATCCCAATCAGATCTTTTTCCACTTTTACCAAACTTGATTACATGGCACTTGTCCACACTGAATTCCATTTGCCATGTATTGCTCCATGCATGAAGTTTATTTAATTCTTCTTGAAGCTCTTTACATGAGTCTGTATTAGTAATTGTCCTTTGTATTTTTGCATCATCAGCAAACATACAGTATTTAGATAGCTTTCATTTCTATTGTTACTGTCCATATCATTTATATATACTAAAAACATGATTGGTGCCAACACTGAGCCCTGTGGAACTCCGCTAGTCACTTCTCTCCATGATGAGTAAATTCCCCTTAGTACTGTTTTCATTTCTCTTTTTATGAGAAAATCTTGCATCCAACAATACAGTTTGCCTCGGATTCCTCCTTGATGGTACAGTTTCCATAAAAGTCTTTGGTGCGGTACTCTGTCCAATCCTTTCTTGAAATCTAAATAGATACTGTCCACCCATCCTTCTCTTTCGTGTAATGTGTCCGTTACTCTATCATAGTAGCTCAACAGATTACTAACACATGATTTTCCTTTTCTGAAACCAAACTGTCTTTCTATTATCATAGTGTTCTTCTAGATGATTTACCCAAGCTTTTCTTATAAGCTTTTCTAATACCTTGCTTACAACACTGGTTAGTGACACTGGTCGGTGGTTGAGTGGATTTTGTCTATTCCCTTTCTTGAATAAGGGAATAATGTTTGCTTCCTTCCAAATATCAGGTAGTTTACCTTGTCTCAAGGATTTCTTGAAAATTAAAGATAATGGTTTACTTAACTCTTTGCACATTCATGTAGCACCCAACATGAGATTCCATCAGGACCATTTGCTTTTCCTTTGTCTAATTTACTTATCTCCTCCTGTATTTCTTTTTCTGATATTTCTATATCTGGTAGTATGTGTGGGCATGCATGTTCCACATAAATCCTCTAAAAATTATTTTCTTCTGTAAAAAATTGATTGGAAATTCTTATATAGTGATTCACAAATATCCTTCTCTTGCATATAGGTGATCCCCTCATCCGTAATAGACTGTAGTTTATCTTTTACTTTGGTTTTGCTTGTGATGTAGCTGTATAATAGTGTCGGTTGATCACTACTTTTATTTATGATATCCTCCTCAAACTGTTTTAGGGCTTCCCTCCTTATTCTTTTATAATCGTTTCTTGCCTGTTCATACTTGTTATATGCCTTTTCACTATTTTGTCTTCTGTATCTAATCCACAATAAATCTCTTTTTTCTTTTGATTTTTTACATTCTGTATTGAATCATTTTTTTTTCTTTTCTGCCTCTTTGTGCTGTGGGATGTACTTCTGGACTCCTATTTCATAAAGTTCACAGAATTTTTTATATATAGCACTTTAATCTTGTTCTCTAAGCTCCTTTTCCCAATCAATTTCTAAGAAGTACTTCTTTAGGCCATGATAGTTTCCCTTTTTATAGTTTAGGCTCTTTTTGTACCTTTCATTGCTGTTAACTATGTCATATGCAATCCTGAAGTTGCAATTTAATACTGCATGGTCGCTTTTGCCAAATGGAGGGTGATATATTAAATTGTCAATATCGTTTTCTTGCCTAGTAAATATAAGATCTAGCACTGAGGGTATATCGAGTCCTCTTTTTCTGGTGCTTTCCCTTACATGTTGCCTTAGGAAAAATTGCACGAGATCCAGGAACTTTTGGTCCCAACAGCTTTCTTGGCTTATTATATCTAGAATATTCCAATCTATATGTGTTTGTATAATTCTTTCCGATTTCTCTTCCATTCTATGTAGTAATGCTCTTAAACTCTGTATTGTACTCTCTGCCAGATCCTCATATTCGCCTCTTTCACGTGTTTGATCTGGGTGGCATGTACAAACTGGCTACAATTACTTTCCCATCACATGTTTTGATCTCTACTGCAATCTGTTCTACTTGTGAGGGTAGATCTAGTTCTACTGTATTTCTTTGACTTTTAGATTTTTCTTTGTTAATATTATAATTCCTCCTCCTTTTTTTAAGTTCCCCTCTCTTCTCCATATATTGTATTCCTCTAAGTTTAGGATGTCATTTGATATCCTTGGTGTTTATTTTGTTTCAGTTAGGCATATTATACGTGGTTCATTTCCTCTGATATAATCATTCATCTCTAATAATTTAGATACCATTCCATCCACATTTGAGTACATCAACTTAATCATCTTATTTATATACTTGTCATGACTTGGTTCTACAACCTTCCTCCTTTTTATTCCCTCCTGTTTATGTACCACTTTCGTACCTGCAATCCGATTACTTTGTAAAAAAAAAAAATGTATTCTTCTCCTCCTCTGATCTTCCCTATTTTTTTTTTTTTTTTTTTTTTTTTTTTTTTTGCTTCCTCCTTCTCCTCTTTCAGTAATCCCAGATCCTCTTGTGTTAGGCATCTCTTTATCCCTACAATTTTTAATTCCTCTTTTTCCATAAGTTTCTTTGCATTTTTTAGCATCTCCTCCAGTGTTTACATTCTGGAAGGTTACCTTTAGAGGCCTTGACTTATTTCTCCCATATTTCCCTAACCTTTTGTGTTCCTCTATGTCTTTACAAAAGATTCCCTCTGATACTTACTTCAATATGCTCATTACATTTGCCATCTCCTTTTTGTCTCTCGAGATCTTGTTTCTATTTCTTCCTCATCTGTACCAGTGATTACTATAGATTTGTTGATATCTGCTGAATCTCTGACTAATTTAGGATTGTTTGGGATTATTCTTTTCACTTCCTTTTTAATGCTTTTTTCTTCCACCCTTGTTTCTAAGTCTTTCTTTACTTTCACCATTTCACCATAAGTGGTTTCCACATCATTTTTGTAGCTTTGCACCGCTTCATTCACCTGTGTTATCTTCTCAGTATCACTGCTCTGATCTTTCAGATTGCTTACTTGCCTAGTTGTCTCTGTATCATTTTTGAACTCTTTCATAATACTCTCATGGTTGACTACCGTACTTGCCATTTCACTAATTTTCCTCCTAAGTGAACCCACTTCTACTGTCAGCTCATCTTTTGTTGTGTCTTTCTTGTTGACTTCCTCTCCTAATTTTTTCTATTTCTTCCTTTTGCAAGTGCAACTGTTTCTTAATATCATCCATCTCATTCTGAAAAGCCATCTCTAGTCTGTTTACCCATTCCACCAGTTTATTGTAAGTCTCCATTTCAACCAGTTCTTGGTAGAAATCATCCTGCTTTCTACATTTATCCCTTTTCTTTTCCAGATTTGCTTTACTAAAGTAGGTGGCCATCATGCAGTACTAAGAGCACAGATACTTCTTACATTCCCTGGTGCAGAGATGTAGACAAAACAATTGATCAGCTGATTTTGTCTTTTTTTGTGCTACTTTGTTTTCTTTACCATTTGAACAACAGTCTTAATTAAAACATCTTCTTTTTATATTAGAACACCATTTAGTCTAACCTGGTACAGAGCTTGACTCATATAAAGATACTAATTTAGGTATTGCCACTGGCCAGGTTGGCCAGTTATGAAGTGGTGGCGACGTGCATCTGCTGAGCTCGGTGCCTCGTGTGTGTGTGTGTGTGTGTATAAAACTCAGGTGACACATGTCTTAGATTTTTATGCATAACAATATGTAATAAGATAATGGTATAATGACCATATGCCCTGAAATGAGTTGAAACAAATTATCATAATTTATATAGGTGCAGAAGGAAAGTGTCATTGTAATTGATAACAGTACTATTGACAGTTCAGGCGTTGTAGCCTGGACCAATACATGAGTCAGACTTCACTATGAATGCACTCCATTGGTAATGTATTATACTGTTCTTACTGTGACTTGATCCTTTTGCTGCTTGTTTCATGCAACCCAGTGGCAGAATAAAGATGATAGTGTAGTTCAACACTCTCTCCACAACAATTCTTCAAGAACAGCATTATATTCTGGCATTAGTCTGCTGCCACAACTCAGTAATGAAGATGGAGAGATAGCAATTTCAGGCCAAGTTAGAGTAAAAGGGGTATAATTAGCCTAAAGACAGCGACTTTCCTAACACATAGGTAAGAGTGTCTAGTAATAATTTCAATAGACCCTTTTCATTACAAAATACCATAAAACTACCATCTCTCCACTTTAAATATGGAGTTGTACCAATGGATTAACACTAATGTTGGGTACTAGTCACGAAGAAGTCCTATGCAAAGGATGCGGTGTCATAGCAGAGCCTACTCTAGATTCTACTCCTGAGCTACGTTATAAAAACTGCTGAAAGAAACAGTTTAGGCCAGATTAACATAAGAATCCAGTATAGTGATTTTTTTGTAGTATAAATAAAACATATTCTTTTTTTTTTTTTTTAAGAAATTAAGCTTTAATAAAATTGCTGAAATTTAACGTGATAGCATTTTTCCCTGTTTAGTTTCTCATAAATCTGATATCAGGAACTATAATCGTCATGGAGGGATGAGTGTCAGCTCCATGTGGAGTCACATGGAGAGACAGGCTGACAAATGAGGATATAAAGGAGCGTTGTGGTGTGGATGTGGATGTGATAGGAATCGTTAGGAGGAATACACTGAGGTGGTTTGGCCATGTGAAGAGGATGGAAGGTGAAAGACTGACGAAGAGAGTGTATGTGAGTGAGGTGGAGGGGGGAAGAGGGAGGGGGAGGCCGAGGATGAGATGGAGGGATGGGGTGGAGAGGTATATGAAAGAGGGGTGTGTGAGATGGGAGCGGGGCAGTGAAATGGCGGGGGACAGGGCGACGTGGAGGCAATTTGTTTGTGGCCACCCCAAATGGGATTGAGGCGTCTGGGAATAGATAGATAGATAATTATAACAACAACAATAAATAATAATAATAAGAAGAAGAAAAGGAAGAAGAAGAAGAAAATAGTAATAATAATAATAATAATAATAATAACAACAACAACAACAATAGAAACAGTAAAACTTTACACGTATAGATTGTAAAAGTAACAGATCATGCTACTGGCAATTCCCACCGTCACTAACCCAAGAGTTGCCATTGATCGCTAGCTAAGTCAATATGGAAGTCAGGCTACTCATGCAGAGACCACAGAAATCGCATATTTTTAAACATCTCTCCCGTGATATTTAATGATATATCGTATGTAAGTTCTTCATTATATTATTTTTTAGTAGTTATACTAATTTCCTAGATATGCTTTAATTCGGTAAATACAGGAAAACGTTACTATAGAAACCGTGAAAGCACACCGGGTGTGACAACATTCATCACATATTTACAAGTCTCTTATTTGAAACCCATATAATTTAGCTTTCTAAAAGAACAATGTTTCATCTCCAAAATCCTGAAGAAAATCTATAAAGTTTTTCGTATGAAAATTGTACAATGTTTAAAGCCGAAATCGTGCAGAGAAGACCGCCGGCCGACACCCGACGATGCCGAGGGCTCCAAAATACCGTACAAAAATTCAAACCAACACGCCAGTGGTGTACCTTGAACAGGGCATTCCTCTAGACATCAGGAAATACTTCAGTCTAGGCACTGTCCATTTTTCTCTTCAACGGTTTTCCATGATCTTTGTACAGTAGGTCCAGCGGGGCAGTAGACACACGTGAGTTTGTTATTGTTTATAATCGTAACGTACGATCTTCAGCCGTGTCGTGCTAATATTTCTTGATGAAGAATCGTTACATGAATCTCATAACACTGTTTATTTTGTTTTGATTGACAAATACATGAAATGGATGTAAAATAAAGCTTATCGATATTTAAGGAAGGGAAGAATAACCGTCCCCAAACCGAGATGGTAGACTCAGCCCAACATTTCCTTATTTTCTTTGACTATAATACAGCCTCTCTTCCTTGTAGCAGTGAGTAAAATAATGTTGTTATAATTTCTCCCTTCCTTGTAGTGACACAGAGGGCACATAAAGTGAACGGAGTTTAGTAGACCGACTTTGATGTCGAAAATTAAAAAATCTGGTGAAGAGTGGCAGTTTTTCCTTGGTTAGTGACATCGGGAAGGAAATAGACTCCACCAATGACAATAAAAGAAGTTAGCCTATTTCTCTGTTTGTGTCCCTAACTCTGTCTCTGTCTTTACCTCTGTCTCTGTCTCTAACTCTGTCTCCACCTCTGTCTCCGTCTCTACCTCTGTCTCTACCTCTGTCTCTGTCTCTTCCTCTGTCTATGTCTTTACCTCTGCCCTTGTCTCTACCTCTGTCTCCACCTACGTCTCTGTCTCTACCTTTGTCTCTCTACCTTTGTCTCTGTCTCTACCTCTGTCTCTGTCTCTACCTATGTCTCTGTCTCTACCTCTGTCTCTGTCTCTACAGCTGTCTCTGTCTCTACCTCTGTCTGTTTCCACCTCTGTTTCTGTCTCTACATGTACCTCTGTCTCCTCCTCCTTCTCTGTCTCCACCTCCGTCTCTGTCTCTACCTCTGTCTCTGTCTCCACCTCTGTCTGTCTCTGTCTCTCCCTCTGTCTCTGTCCCTATCTCTGACTCTGTCGCATCCTTAGTCTCCACCTCTGTCTCTGTCTCTACCTCTGTCTCTATCTCTGTCTCTGTCTCTACCTCTGTCTCTGTCTCTACCTCTACCTCTACCTCTGTCTCTACCTCTGCCTCTGTCTCTACATCTGCCTCTGTATCTACCTCTGTCTCTGTCTCCCCTTCTATCTCGGTCTCTACCTTTGTCTCAACCCCTGTCTCTACCTCTCTCTCTACCTCTGTCTAAGATTGTCTCTTCCTCTACCTCTGCCTTTGTTTCTACATCTGCCTCTGCATCTATCTTCACCTCTATCTCTACCACTGCCTCCACCTGTCTCTACCTCTGCCTCTACCTCTGCCCCTGTCTCTGCCTCTGCCTTTGCCTCTACCTCTGCCTCTGTCTCTGTCTTTGCCTATGTCTCTGTCTTTGCCTCTACCTATACCACTGCCTCTACCTATACCTCCGCCTCTGTCTCTGTCTCTGTCTCTACCTCTGCGGCTGTCTTTGTCTCTATCTCTGTCTCTACCCCTGTCTCTACCTCTGTCTCTTTCTCTACCTCTGCCTTTACCTCTGCCTCTACCTTTGCCTCTACATCTGCCTCTGCCCCTGTCTCTGTCTTTACCCCTGCCTCTACCTGTCTCTACTTCTGTCTCTACGTCTACCTCTGCCTCTCCCACTACCTCGGTCTCTACCTCTACCTCTGCTTCTGCCTCTGCCTCTACCTCTGCCTCTGCCTCTGTCTCTATCTCTGCCTCTGTCTCTGTCTCTACCTATACCTCCGCCTCTACCTTTGTCTCTGTCTCTATCTCTGCTTCTATATCCACCTTTGTCTCTACCTCTGCCTCTACTTCTCCCTCTGCCTCTACCTCTACCTCCGTCTCTACCTCTTTCTCTGTCTCTGCCTCTATCTGTGCTTCTACCTCCACCTCTGTCTCTACCTCTGCCTCTGTCTCTATTTCTGTCTCTACTCTGTACTTCTGTCTCTACTTCTGCCTTTACCTCTCTCTCTCTCTCTCTCTCTGCGATTGGTTGAAGAAGTCATGTTTATCTAAAGTAAATGAATGTTGAGTACCTGGTACCGTAAAGCACCCTTATCTGTGTGGGGCTGGAACTCACCTCGCCACCACAGCTCAAAAAAATTTGCGGCCGTCACGAAATTATGGCGTTTTCTTTTTCAGATCCACACACCCCGACCTTTTGACTATAACCCACACTGCAGTAAGTCGGGGGGTGTGGATCTGAAAAAGAAAAAACATAATTACATGACGGCAGCGCATCTTTTAGACCTGCGGTGGCGAGGTGGGTTCCAGCCCCACACAGATGAGGGTTTTTTACGGTACCATATTGAGCCTCTTTCTAAGTAAATACTGAGGCACTTGTAAACGAGCATATTTACGAGGCATTATTGACTAATTTACATGAATTTTTAGAAGATAATATTTTTTGCTTTACACCAGCCGCCTAAGCGGGGTTCGACCCAGACTGAGGTTGATTATATACAACGAATAATGAACTACGATCAGAGGCATTACACCTTGATTGCTAATTGATTTGTAAATAATGTGTTGTATATTATCACCATATATTTTACCCATGGGTCCGTATTCTCGTCGGTTAAAGAAGCTTCCTAATACCTCTTCCTATAACCTACCTGTTTTGCTTATTA